>NW_012114400.1:3768483-3833441 GCF_000951035.1 Colobus angolensis palliatus | reverse complement strand
AAAAAAAAAAGGAAAAGAAAAAGAAAGAAAGGGGGCCCAACTTCCTAAGTCATTATGAAAATAAATAGTAAGACTACACATGATACCACTGCACACATACCAGATTGGATAAAATTTTAAAATAAAATGACACATAATCCCAATTGTTAGCAATGATGTGGAATAATTAGAACAATCAAGCACTGAGTGTAGGAGTGTGACTTTGGAAAGCATTTGGCAATATGCGCTAAAGCAGTACATGCAGATTGCTGACTAGCAATTCTGTTCTTATATGGTTCCCCCTAAGTAGTGGACATGTGAGCTCACCAGAAGCAGGTATAAGACTGCTTATATTTGTACTACTCTTAATAAGCAAAAATTGGAAACACATGTCCACACACAGTAGAACAGATAAATCAACTGTGGTAAATTAATACAATTGAATACTACTCAGCAGTGGTTGGCAACTCTGACCTATGGGCCAGTTCTATGGCCCTGGTTTTCTATGACTTGCATGCTAAGAATAACTATTATATTTTTGAAGTACTGTAAAACACACAGACACACATAAAGACACACACCCACAGAAGAATATGACAGACATCTGTATGTGTCCTGCAAAGCCTAAAATACTTTATATCTGTCTCTTTAAAGAAGATATCCACTGACCCCTGTTATACACTAATGAGAATAAACAGATACACCTACGCACAACAACATGGATGAATAACAGACATAACGTTAAGAGAAAGGTGCCAGACATAAAAGAAAACACAAAGTACAATTCATTTTATTCATTTTAAATAGTTCACAAGCTAGCAAGACCTACATATGATGTCAAATGTCAAGATAATGGTTCCTTTGAAGGGCGGGTAACCCCTGGGAAAGGGTATAAGAAATCTCCTGGATTTGGGATAGTACCTTTAAAAAAATAGTAAACTAGTTATACAGCTGTGTTTATTGCTAGAAATTCTTTGAGCTGTACACAAGTAATAATATGCACTTTTCTATGTGTATATTTATACTTTAATAGAATTTAGAAAAAAGAAATAAACCTCCAGAATAATTATCAAGAATGCACATCATAACAGATAAAAACTAGAATAAATCAAATTGTCCAAGAACAAATCTGGTTAAATAAATTATAGTTTACCCATACAATGGAATTCTATGCAACCACAAAACAATGAACTTATAAAATATTTGTTTATACTGAAAGACACAAACAATAGAATTTTAAATGACGATTTTTAAAACTGTATGCTGAATAAATATTTTGCAAAGACACAAACACAAACGAAGATCTCAGCCTAGAAGAATATGCCCAATGAATGGATCATAGCTTCTCTCTGGATGTGAGATTAAATATGCTTTCACTTTATTATTTTTTTGTTTGTCTATTAGTACTTTCTGATAATTTTTAAATAAAATATTTTGCAAAAAAAAAAAAAAACCTACCCTAAAATATATACCATTTTAAGTACTTCTGGAAAAGTTTTCAAATGATACTGTAATTTGAAAGCTAGAGGAGCTGCTCTGGCCAATGTCATTCTGAAAGGGTTTGAAGATATGTAGAAAAATGTATTAGTATCCGCAGCTGCAGGAGAGCTCTATAAATACACAGCTTCTAGTTAGGTCTCTCAGTATAAGATCCCAACCTCAAACAGATCTAAGGGTTTACAGTATCAAAGGTGTCACGCTGACATTGCCATCACCATTCATTTATAAGCATCATAAACCCTTGGGGGTGATAGATGACTTCCGTCTCTTGCTGATAAAGAGAAGCTGACATTGCTTTATTAACTCTTCAAGGTTAAAAATCAATGGTTTACTTGTGAAAACATCTGTTTGTAAGCTTGTCTTTGCTTCTCTCAGGGGCCATATTTACATGCTGGGTTTTAAGCATGCCAAAATGTGAAGCTTAAGTTTCATTTGGCTCATTTTCTTTTTAAACATGCCAGCCTGGCTCTTTATGAGAGAAAAGAAAAACAGAAAAAAAACCCCAGCAGTGTAAGCCTATGCTTATCCATTTGTAATGAGAACAAGTTAGATTTTACCTGTTAAAAATTAATGAATAACATCTCTGAGCAGGTGACTAGAGACATGAGAATTGATTTTAGATCAAGTGATGGATGTAGAATAAATGTAAGCCAAGGGAATTCAAATAAGGATAACTATGCAGTTGTTGCTGTTGTTGTCAAAGAAGCCTATGGAAAATGGATTACATTATATAGAATGAGACTTAGGGATTTTTCACATTTAATTAACTCATCTTCATGTTTTAAAAATCTCATAAAATAGTCTACAGGACAACTAAGGACTTCCCATTCAAACATCTTTGACACAAGAGATAAGAACTTGAGTTTTAGGAAAACACTGTCATCAGCGTCCTACAGTCTGCAAGAGTCAGTTCATGAGTGTTTTAAAGAATAGTTTCCCAGATTTTCTCCATGTTCTACAGATAGCACTTCAAATTCAACATAGCAGAAAGAAACAGAGCACCTCTATCAAAACCCAAATCAACTTTTCTCTAGAATCTTCATCTCTCTTCTCTTATTTCTCTTCTCACCTCTAGTTTTGGGTAGCTTCACCTTCCCAGTTTTCTCAGGCCCCAAACCTCCATGTCATCCTTGACTCCTATTTCCCTCAAACCCCATACCCACTTTCAGCAAGTTCTGTGAGATCTAATTGCAAAATATGTCCAGAAATCTACATGCTCCCTTCCCTCTGTTGCCGTTACCCTGATCTACAGCACCTTCTTTCTCATGTGGATTACTGCAGTCTTCCAACTCATCTTCTGCCTCTGTCCTTGGTCCTTTGTAAGTCTACTACCAACCTACAACCCACAGTCATTCTACTAAAAAGCAAGTGAAATGATCTCATACATTTGCTGATATTTTTCCAGGGGCTCCCCATCTTGTTGAAAGAAAAAAGTTCTTACACTGACCCTCAAGACCACATCAAAATATGACCTTTCACTCCTTTGCAATATTTCTTGACCAGGCAAAAATTCATGGATTCTAACTTCCATTTAAATGTTATTTTCTGTTCTTTGTGGTTGTGTACATCATCTAAAATGGTAACTTATTTTCTATTCTGGTAAGTCATCTCTTAATTTTGGAGCTTACTTGTGTAACAACTAGTAGATTACATTTAGTGAATTCATTATGTTTAAAGATAATTTTCTCATAAATGATGCTATATCATATAGAAGAGTCACATATACATATGAAGCTTAACAGATGAAATGTAATGCACATGTTTGCTTTAAAAATCTGTGATCTTAGAGCTAATATATTTCTAAAGAGTAATACAATGTCCATAAGCTCCAAAACATGAATACAGTTATATGATTGATGCTACTAAACTGAAAGCAGTCATGAATGCTTGAGGATCATTTCAACTTTGGATAAGAAGGGGAGGCCAAAAGTTGCATATGCAATTTTTAGAAGATAATTAAATAATCCTGTGTATACAGATTAATCAAATCAAATCAGAAACTCGGAGAGAACATTTCCTAGGTAAAATCTTCATCTCAAAAAAGAGACTATTAATCTTACATCTAGAGCCTGAGAATCCTAACTTCAGTTTCCTGGGACTTTATGGCTTTGCAAACAAATAAGAGAAAGATTTGATTCATCATTAACATTGTTTATTTCTCACCCGGATTGCCTATGAAAACAATGATGTGTTCTCAGACTCACTAGTATTGAACCGTATATTTAAAGAATATTGGTAGAAGCATGTATGGTTTACCTTTAGCTTCCGCCTGGAAATAAAACTACTTTAATCATTCAGAGCATGGTGTTTGGGACTGCAGCCTCTCAGACAGATCAACTGAGTTGTAAGCCCATCTCTAACACTTACAGACTCTAACCTAAGGCAAGTTATTTAACCTCTCATTCTCTCTTTGCTTTTTCCTTGAACTTGCTGGTAATAAAAATAGCTTCAACTTAGGAGAGAGTTGTGAGGAGTCTGTACATATGAAACATATATTTTCTAAGAATGCAATAAACATTATCTGTTATCATCTTTTTACCAACAGTTGCTACTGCTACTGCTACAATTTTAAATAAATTAGACAAGCAGATAGCGAGCTTATTTTTATTAGACTTTCTTTTAAGAGATGTCAATTCGAATATTCGTGAGTTCTCTAATGATTCAGTAAAGCTAAAGATAAATTCAGCAGTGCTAAATCATGCATGTCTGTAATCAGTACCTTTACTATGCTAATGTGATTTGAAGGAGGGACAGTGGGTAGGTCTTTGTTTAGAATCTCCCAGAGGCAGAATTTATTCCAAGGATTTAGACACAGATCGTTTATTTGGAAGAGACCCCAAGAAAACTCAGGAAAAGAGTATAAAAGTAGGAAAAGGAGGCTATGGAAGCAAAAAAACAAAATAGTTCCATCAGTGAAATCTGGGTGCCCATGTAGAACACCGATTTCAGTTATTCTGGCTAAAAAGTAGTAAGGGAGCAGTAGTACTTATTCACCAATACCCAGTAGTCATTGGTTAAGTGCTACCCGGGTGGCAGAAATGTCTTGGCACTTTCAGTCTGACTGATGGAACCATAGAGCATCCTCAGACATAATCACAGATTCTAGCTTTAGAAATACCATTTCTATTCTTATTGGTGCTACCTAAGTGCCAGTGGCTATGGGCAGGACACTAGCAGCATCTGCTACATAGAGTAAATAGAGAAGGAAGAAAGGTCAGAATCAGAACAGCATTTATAAATTTCTGTACAAGGAAAATCTAAGTAGAATGGCTAGGTATTCTACCTCTGAAAGAGAAAGATAATCTTAAAATTTAGTCCTGGAATAGTTTTAGAAAAAAAAGAGATATGGGAGTAGTTTAGATTTTAAAATCCCCCTAAGAAATACCTAAAGAATTCATTACAATGTTAGAATGGAATAGAAACAGGAAGAGCAATAGAATAATATGAGTTTCCAAAGACATTTACTGCTATCCCAATTCCTCATATAATGATGAGTTTTATTACACTGTAATTCTTATTTATTAAAAATTTTTGTGTTTCAACAGCTCCAATGAGATGCAACTTTTTGTTTTTATGTTGGTCGAGGGAGCATTAGAGGACACCATACTCATATAACATATTAAGCACGTCATCACTTGCACATCAAACTCTAATAAATTCCTGCATCTTGTGATTTAAAATGAATGCAAGGTCCTGAAAGGTTAGAACACATTGCAGTCTTAAATTTTAAAGTGTGAAACCCTGTTTCTGTACAACTTGTAAAGAGTTTGAACATTAAGTTTTAACTAGGATTGCTTGAGAAAGCCTTTATTCATGCTAATTTCTTGTAGATTTTTGTCTTTTTTGACCCTTGCAAGAAGAACATGTGGATTTATCAGTAAAAGTATGTCTAGAAATTGTCAGGTGGGGGACAATGTTAAAGAAAAATAATAGAATATTTGTCATAACAGGAAGGCAAATCAGTTATGAGTTCCAGCTTTGAAGTTAGGACAGTTGCTTTTCTGGTATGAAGAGCTAGGTTACGTGAAAATGACTAAAATACTAGATAAATACATATTTTTCATTAACATTAAAGCATAGAAGAGCTGAAAAGATAACAGAATACTGCCAGCCAAATAAGGAGAGAGAAAACCTACATCCAGAGCAGCAAGTTATACATCATATACCTGAACTGTTTTGGCCCTGAGTGTACCAATCTACCAATCTGACAAACTTGGGCTTTGGTTTCTGGCCTCATTAAGCCACTCTAGGTGAGGAATCATAGAGAAGATGTCACCCCCACATTAAATGAAATTCAAAAATTAACACTATCAGAAGAAACATGAGCCAGAACTGGTATCCCCTACAAGTACCACAACCATGGTGCATTGCAGGTAGGGACATTTGACTTGGCTCTGAAAAACTATGCATAACCCAAGGATATGGAAACAAACAAACAAAACTTTTTCTTGATAAACTCTTCCATTAGAGTGCGCTACAAAAGAATATGCTGCCAAGATACAACTCAGTGGGTCAATGGAGCACAAGCTCTGAACTTGCTTTAAGGAGGTTTCTAACTTGTAGTGCTCCCAGATTTCTGGAAAATATAAATCTTCCCTGAGATAGGACTTTCATCTGGTGTTTTAGTGAATCTCTACAAACATCTTCCCAATGGTAATTATTAGTACACTTAAAAAAACCATTTACCTAAGGCACCATGAGCAAGATTAAACACAAAAGTAGACATATTAGGAACAGACTCATCCAAGCTTCAAATGTTAGTATTGTCAGACATTCTAAAACAATCCGTCTTATCCTGTTTAAAGAAATAAATGGCAAGACTGAAATTATCTACAGGTAACAGAAATGCTCAAACAAATGACAACTATCTTTAAAAAAAAAGGGACCTCTAGAAATAAAAATGTGCAACAACCAATATTAAAAACATATTGGACATAGATGGCAGCAAACTGAAAATATAGAGAAGTAGTGAACTAGAAACTAGTTCAGAAGAAATTAACCACAATATAGTATAGCAAAATAAAAAGATGGAACTATAAAACAGAGGGTAAGAAACATGGAAAATATAGTAAAAGGTCCTAATACACATATAACTGAATTAAAAAAAAAAGGAAAAAATGGGTCTGAAGCAATATTTCAAGGGATGATGGCTAAGAAATCTAGAAACAATTAAATACACCCTAGAACTTAAGGTGTAATAATAATAATAAATAAATAAACAAAAGTGAGGATTTATATTAAGGAAGATCGGTATACTACAGGAACATGAAAACGTCTCTCAAGGCACATAGGAGAAATAAGTATTCTGAAGCCAAGAACATTCTATTCACTTGAAGTAAGCCCTTCAAAACTCCAGTATGAAATATCTGTCCATATTATGTGCTATACTGTACAAAGTATGCTGATAGCAACCCGACAAAAAGGAAAACATTTTAAACTAAATGAACCATATGACCTGATCGTATGCTATTGTATAGTCTTCCAGTTAGAAAAACAAATCTCAGAAGTAATCCATTTGCTTCTATACAATGTATTTTAGACAATCTTCAACTAGGACTAAAACCATACTTTCTCAACATAAAAAGCTTTCAGCTAAAAAATCGTGAGGTGTACTTAAAATCTAAAAGGAACATATGACACGACTTTTTGGGTGCTTAATAAACAGCAATATGCCTCTCTGTAAAACAGTCTAAATAGGCTAGAAAAGTAGCACTGCATTTGTAGCCAGCAGTGATCATAATTAAGCTAAAGAAAGACATGTTTTTCTTGTCATCTTTATTCAAGTATTTCACAGCAGTTATATTACAAATTACAGTAAATGTTCAAATTCCAGAATTCAAAAATTAAATAATTTACTTCAACTAATGTAAAATAAAGTCAAATGCAAAACATCAATTTAACACAATTCTAAATTAAAACTACAAACCCAAAATAGACCATAGTTGATGAAATCTACTTAAACTACAAAGTAGACATACATGACTGAAACCGAATGGGACTCCCAAAGTCTAAGTAACCAGATGTGCAGAATACAAAAGATGCAGGTACAAGTCCAAATTCAAGCTTACAGTGTGATTACAAATAATAATTATAATAATGGCATTCAGCTACGAGACCTGACACTGAAGATACCTACTGAATAGCACCAAAGTTGAACCAACTTAATCAAAAAAGGGAAGAAATTACCCACTCTCTAAAAATAAAATCCAGTAAACCTACAAATACATTGGCTTATGAGAAAAATCAAGGCATGGAACAACATTAAAAAAAAAATCACAGGTGAGATTCAAGCTTGAAAACACAATTAACTCTACAGCGATCAGTTTCAACCCTAGTGCAGTTCCATCAGCTTCAAAAAGCTCCCAGGGTCCCCAAAGCTGAGCATGAACTATTGCTGAGCTATGCTGTGATACATATTTTACTCATCTGAGAGCAAGGTTTTACATAGGAGCTTATCATTTATAATGCTCACAATAGAAAATAAGAACAGAGGTCAATTTTTATGTATTTTTGCCAACACTATACAGCAAAAATGAAGAACTTACAAAAAGGTAAACAAAATTGAGTCCACTTAGATAATTTCACAAGCTGCTTTAAACTATAGAACCACCACCAGATATCTGTAAAATAAGCAAAACTGATGTGTTGTTTTTTTTTTTTTTTAAATGAGGGAAAGAGGACCAGAGGAGTTGGTATAATTTCAGCTCATTGTCCTCCCCTTGGCATTAGATTCACTTTCTCTTTAAGACCTAAACTGTTCAAAGTGGCAGTTCCTATACTGAGGTTGCCTTCAATTCCTCCATCTACATTATGGTTAAAAAACAAACAAACAAAAGCAACTTGATCTTTTGGAAGCATTCTAATGCTGAAAATAAATACATTTCCCTTGTCAAACTCAAAAACAAGAAAAAAAAGAAAAAGAAATAATTAAATATACCAACACCCAGATTCATAGAATCAGTCAGACCAACCACTTCCATTTATTAGTTTTGTGATCTTATGTATGCTGCTTGTTTGTGTGAATGTGTGTGTGATTATTGCTATCATTTCTTTTCTAAAAATCAGTTTTATTGAGGTATAATTGTATACAAAAAATTGTATGTTTGGTGTATACAATTTGATGAGTTTGGATATACTCATTCATCCATAACATCACCACCAAAATCAAGATAATATCTCCATTATCTCCAAAAATTTTCTTATAATCTTTTGTGGTTTTTGTTTACTTTTGTGGTAAGAACACTTAACATGAGATGTCCTCTCACTCTCTCTCTTTTTTTTTTTTGAGATAGAGTCTAACTTTGTTGCCCAGGCTGGAGTGCAGTGGTGGATAACAACCCACTGCAACCTGAAATTTCTGGGCTACAGGAGCATGCCACCACACCCGGCTAATTTTTTAAAGTTTTTTGTAGAGACAGGCTATCACTATGCTGCCCAGCTTGGTCCTGCATTCCAGGGCTCAAGCAATCCTCCTGCCCAAGACTCCCAAAGTGCTGGATTACAGGTGTGAGCCACCACCCACAGCCCCCTCTTAAATTGTAAGTGCGCAATACTGCATTGTTAACTATTGGCACTACCTTTTATAGTGAATCTCTAGAAATGATTCTTCTTGCATAATTGAAAATTTATACATATTGAGCAAAAACTCGCATGTACTCCTTTGTCAGACCCCTAGCAACCAACATTCTACTCTGTACTTTTTAAAATTTGACTATTTTAGATACCTCATGCAAGTGGAATCATTCAGTATTGGTCCTTCTGTGACTGGCTTATTTCACTCAGCATAATGTTCTCCGGGTTCGTCCATGCTGTTGCAAATAGAATGATTTCTATTTTTTAAAGATTGATCAATATTAAATTGCATTAGACAACATACTTTCTTTATCCATTCATCCACTGAGGAACAAATGGATTCTTTCAATGTGTTGGCTATTGTAAATAATGCTGCAATGAGCATGAAAATGCAGATAGTTCTTTGACATACTGATTTCAGTTTTTAATATGTACCCACAAGTGGGATCGCTGGATTGTATAGTAACCCTATTTTTATTTTTTGAAGAGCCTCCATACTGTTTTCCATAGTGACTGCATCTACTTACATTTGCACCAACAGTGTACAATAGTTCTAATATCTCTACATCCTCAACACTTGTTTTTATATTTATACTTATATATACATCTATAAATTATCTATATGTATATATGTATACACGTGTGTGTGTACATATATATATAAGGGCTGTCCTAACAGGTGTGAGGTGATATTGTGATTTTGATTTACATGTTTCTGATGATTAATGATGATGAGCAATTTTTCATATATCTAGTGACCATTTGTGTGTTTTCTTTGGGGAGATGTGTGTGTTCAGGACCTTTGCCTATTTTTAAAATCTGTGTGTGTGTGTGTGTGTGTGTTTGCTACTGAGTTATAGGACTGTCTTGTATATTTTGAATATTAACCCCTTATCAGATAAATTTCATTCTGTTAATTGTTTCTTTTGCATAAGTCCCTGGTCTATTTTTGCTTTAGTTGCCTGTGCTTTTGGTGCCAGATCAAAGAAATCATTTCCAAGACCATTGTCAAGATTTCCCCTAAATTTTCTTCTAAGAGTTTCAAAGACTCAGGTGTTAGATTTCAGTCTTTACCCTCATTTGGAGTTGATTTTTGTGTCTGGTGTCAGATAGGGATCTAGTTACATTCTTTTGGATGAGGCTATCTAGTATTCCCAGCCCAATTTGTTGAAGAAAAAGTCCTTTCCCTATTGTGTATTCTTGGCATCTTTTCTGAAGATCAGTTGACTCTATATGTGTAGATTTATTTCTGGGCTTTCTATTGTGTTCTATGGCCAATAGATCTGTCTTTATAGGATACAAGAATGACTCAACATATGCAAATCAATAAATGTGATACACCACTTTACCAGAATGAAGGATAAAAAAACATATAATCATCTCAATAGATGTACACAATAAATTTGACAAAACTTAACACTCTTCCATGACAAAACATTCAACAAACAGGTAAAAAAAGAGAGTGCCTGAACATAATAAAGGCCATATTTCACAAGCCCATAGCTAACAATGTACTCAATGGTGAAAAAGTAAAACAGAAAAAATAATATACAAATACAATATTGCAAACACAATTTGTAATAAAGCAGCTCTCACTCTAAACTTCAGCATTGTATCTGACACTGATATATTCTTACATCTCATTTTCATCTCAAGTCAAACCAATATATATTAACTAAACCCTAGTTCAGACAAATGCAAGATGGAATTCCTTTCTTCAAAGAAATTTTAAGAGTAAAAAGTTATATAATTTTTGTGTATTTTTATGGTGCCTGACATAGTAGCAAGTAATAAAACATATCTGAAATAAATATCAATGGCTTGCTTGATTAGAGACTTAAAGAAAATTTAAGAAAAGGGTTATGGGAGATGGAAAAATAACATATCTCTCCAAAGAGAGGAATGTATTTTAGAAGTAGAGACAGCACAGAGTGTGTGAAAACCAATGAGTAATAAAGACAATTCTGGAGGAGGGGGGCATTAAAGAAAGACATTGTTACTTGGTAAATATTTGTAGACAGTATCGATTTATTTTATGACCCCAGTAAGAGAGTGTGCACAACCTTCAAAACTTATTTTTCAAGACTTCGAAGTGTCACCTGAATTAGTTACCCACTAAGAAGACAAAGAATGAGGAGTATCTGTGTTCTTAATTATAAGCTTAATTATTTCATTAGCTTCTATTTTTAGAAAGAGAACATTAAATTCTATTTTTAACATTTAATACAAGTATATTAATCAGACCCTGACTATAGGTGACATCAAGTTCTGATTGTAATCTCACACTTACATAAAGATTTTTAAACTTAAAGTATTCTGTGTAATTATGCCGCCCACATAAGGATGAACAAAAATGCCCTTGGATACAAATGGCAGGCTACTTATAATAAGAAGAAACAAAAGAATCCAAAAATACTCTCAGATTTACAAAATCTGTTTTTGCAACTTGATTTACATTTCCAAGTTACACAGTTTGTGCCTTTCTTACAAGTTATTTTTAAATTCCTTTGAGATCAACCAGGCATCTTAATATCTAAAGTTTACTTAGGAAAAAAAAAGCCCATAATTAACTAGTTCAAACCCCCTAGTGTGGTAATTAAAGTTGCCTTCATCAATTGTATTTGATGTTTATCTAGTCACCTTCCTGTGTCATTGATAACTCTCAGAGACCAACTGTGCAATAAATGTTGTCATCCCTTGGACAAGAGGGGAGAGGTACTAAAAGCTTGTCATTTCCTATGATAGAAACCAGGATAAGCATGTATTCTGCATAAATCCTGAGACATTTGGTACACAAATATTATTTAAATTTATTTAGTCTATGTTGAAAGCCTTCTTATAATACAACCTCAATTTCTACATTTCCAATAATTTTAGCATTTCTGTTCACTTTATCTCCATAAGTTGTAAAATTTTTTTTTTTTTTTTTGGAAACCGAGTCTCCCTCTGTTGCCCAGGCTGGAGTGCAGTGGCTGGATCTCAGCTCACTGCAAGCTCCCTCTCCCGGGTTCATATCATTCTCCTGCCTCAGCCTCCCGAGTAGCTGGGACTACAGGCTCCCGCCACCACGTCCGGCTAATTTTTTGTAATTTTAGTAGAGGGGTTTCACTGTGTTAGCCAGGATGGTCTCGATCTCCTGACATCATGATCCACCTGCCTCAGCCTCCCAAAGTGCTGGGACTACAGGCGTGAGTCACTGCACCTGGTCGTACTATCTTTCTTGGGGCTTAATCTATTCAATTCTTAAGGCACATACTAAATTAGTTGAGACAGGAATATAATTTATACATAATAATGGTAAGAAATATTTTTTAGCAGTGATGTCCCAGCTGTGTTTTACAAATAGGTAGATATAAACAGGAGGAGCTCTTTAATACCTACTCTGTTTCAACTTAAAGCAGTTAGATTTTTCATTTTCTCTCTTAGAGAATTTTTTAGCATTTTTTTAGAAGGTGAAGTAGGGGAGTGAAAAATGGCTTGCCTCCACCTTTCTAGGTTCTTTGGCTGGGCTACAACTTAAATGGACATTAGATAGATTAACAGGAAAAAAACCCGTACTTAATTACATATGTATGCATGAGAATCCCACAAAATATGAGATTCAAAGAAGAGTCAGATGATTGAAACTTATATAGCATCATGAGCTACAAAAAGGAATAGGGGCTTGGAGGTTCATTGGGGTGGTAGCAACACAAGGTATGGGAGAGGAAGGGGAGGAAATGTATGATGAATAAAGATTGTCTTGTTGAGCAGATAAAACATCTCTTCGGTAATAAAAATTATCCTGGAGAAGCCCTCAGAAGAATAGGAATAGTCTGTTTGAGCCTGTTGTCAACCTTCAGTCCTCTCTTGTGATCCTAGTTAACCTTCCCTGGTTGATAAGTTTCCTGGGAAAGAGATTCATGCCAATTGAGTTCTTTTTGGAGGAGTCATCTTTAGGGAGAAAAGGGGAGCTCAGGGAAAGCCTCTCCCTACATCTGCCTTTGCCCAAGTGTTCTCAGTTCAAAGTAGTCAGCATATCAAAGCATCATATTTTGGGGTGGTATTTTTTGAACTCTTTCAGTGTTTTACTGCACCAAGTCAGGTGGATCGCTTGAGCTCAGGAGTTTGAGACCAGACTGAGGCGGCATGTGACTGTAGTCCAAACTACTTGGCAGGCTGAGATAGGACGGTGGCTTGAGCCCGGGAGGTCAAGGCTGCAGTGAGGTGTTTCATGCCACTGCACTCCAATTTGAACAACAGAGGAAGGCCCTGCCTCAAAACAAAACAAAACAGAAAAGAAAAAAAAAAGAAAAACAAACAAACAAAAACAACCTATGAGTTTAACAGAGCAGGTATTGGGATTATTATTTTCCTATTTTCCTGTTTTTTGTTTTTTGTTTTTTTTTCCCAAACAGAAGAGATTCATATAGGTTAGGTAATTTGCCCAGTGTCTCACAACTAATAAATAGTGAGTAAACTTGAACATATGTATGCTGAGTGCAAGAACTACTTTTCCAGTCCCTACCAAAGTGCTTTGGCACACAATTGGTGCTCAATACCAGGCCTAGAGGCATTACTTACATTACCTATAAGTTATATACTGTTTTTTTGGGGGAAAATCTTTGAAAAATATCAAAAGACCGATATGAATAAAACTCTCTCACAGGACTCCCACTGAAGCTTGAAACATGACTTGACTAAGAAAATCCCTTTAAGAAACTAATTTCTCCTAAAACTGAAAAAAAGACTTTTATTGTAGTGATTTATTAAACCCATGACAATGTTACACGCCTTCTTACAACTTAACACTGATATATGTAGAGTCTATGCTTTTAGTCTATTTCTTAAAAGCTTATTCTTGATACCAAGATTTCACTGGAACACATGTTTGGCCAAAACTGGATTTAGAGAAGAATGTAAAGGACGGAGACAAAGACACAAGGCTTTTGTCCTTGGAGAATGGAAACCCTAACCACTTCCAATGCTAGTTTGAGGTTAGCTCTGAAGCTGAAGTAGTGTTTGAGTCAGAAACCAAGAAACAGAATGCTGGAAAGGGCTTCCTATGGGAAAACACCAAGGATCAGTGTCTGGACCAGAGGAATAATCTCAACATATGTATACATGGATAATTGTTGGGCAGGCTTCCCCTTGCTTGTGTAGGATACAATCAGCTGATACTTTCAGATCTTGAACAATAAACTCTTTGCCATGGTAGAACTAGAATCATAAATATATCTGTGCTAAGATCATCCTTTCCAAGAATGAGAATACACCCCGAAATCACTCAGGACTCTCATAAACTCTGACTATTTTCTGGTCAACTAACTGGACAGGACACAGTGCAAATTGCCTATAGGGAAAATCTGCAATTGGGAAAAAAAGTAGAGAGTGGAGGATATCAGATGCCCTTGTTATGAATATAAATGTAAGGAGGCTGGGAAGAGTAGGGAGAAGGGAGGGATGGGGAGAGGTTCATCAACAGGTAAAGTTCCAGTTAGATAGGAGCCATACCGCTGGAGGGCTATTGCACAGTAGGGTGACTATAACTCACAATAATGTATTATGGTTCAAAACATTAGAAGAGAGGCTTTTGAATGCTCTCATCAAAAATAAATGACAAGTGTTTGAGGTGATAGATGTGCTAGTTACCCTGATTTCATTAATACACATTGTATACATTTATTGAAAAATCACACTATACCCCATAAACGTGTACAGTCATTATATGGCAATTAAAAACAAAATAAAACTCAAACTGAAATGTATACTTTTAAAGAAAATTTTACAATAGTGGTGTTAGTAAAATTATTAAATGATAAAAAATAAATGTAAAGGATTGTAAGCTTTTCAAGGTCAGGGATATGTTTTCATCTCAGTTATAATTCCAGCACCTAGAGTAATGCCAGGCACTTCATTGTACACAAATTCTATTGTTGCAAATTATTTCACAGATCCATGGGAAACTTCAGCCAGCTGAAAGCAAATCAGAATTGGCAATGAAAGACAATCAATTGGAGTGAGGGCATTGAATTGTCCTTAAGAGAACATTCTGTAAAGGTATGGAAAGAAAATTAAGGTAAATGTCTATGGCCCTATCAATCCCTTACCATATGTGTGTACATGTATGAGCTAAAGTAAATTATATGTGATGGCAATTATGAAAAAGAAAAATACTAGTATCAAGTATGATATGTAATTTACGATTCAAGGAAACGTACAGCATTACAAGACGAGGATGTTCGCTTTCACCTTTCCTATTCGATATAGTCCTGGAAGTCCTAACCAGAGGGGCCAGATAAGAGAACAAAATAAAACGCATCCAAATTGGAAAAGGAGATGTCAAATTATCCCTGTTTGCTGATGACATGATGTTATGTCTAGTAAAACCTAAAGACTCCACCAAAATATTTCTAGATTTGATAAGTAATTGTAGTAAAATTGCATGCCACAAAATCAACATAAAAAATCAGTGGCATTTTTGACTGGGCGCAGTGGCTCATGCCTGTAATCCCAGCACTTTGGGAGACCAAGGGGGACGGATCACGAGGTCAGGAGATCGAGACCATCCTGGCTAACACGGTGAAATCCCCTCTCTACTCAAAATACAAACAATTAGCCTGGCGCTGTCGTGGGCGCCTGTAGTCCCAGTTACTCGGGAGGCCGAGGCAGGAGAATGGCATGAACCCGGGAGGCAGAGTTTGCAGTGAGCCGAGATAACACCACTGCACTCCAGTATGGGCGACAGAATAAGACTTCATCTCAAAAAACAAAAAAATAGAAATAAAAATAAAATAAAAAATCAGTGGCATGTTTATACATCAACAACGAGCTAGCTGAGAAAAGAAATCCAGAAGCCAATCCCATTTCCAATGGCTACAGAAAATAAATAAAATATCTGGGAATAAATTTAACTAAAGAACTGAAAGGTCTCTACAAGGAGAACTACAAAACACTGATGAAATAAATTGTAGATAAACAAATGGAAAAACGTCCCAGACTCATGGATTAGAAGACTCAATATCATTACAATGACCATACTGTCCAAAGCACTCTGCAGATTCGAGGCAATGCCTATCAAAATGCCAAAGTCATTTTTCACAGAATTAGAAAAAAAAATTCTAAAATTTATATGGAACCAAAAAAGAGCCCGAATAGGCAAAGCAATCCTAAACAAAAAGATCAAAGCTGGAGGCATCATATTACTTGACTTCAAATTATATTACAAAGCTCTAGTAACCAAAATAGCATGGTACTGGTATAAAAACAGACATATAGATCAACGGAAAAGACTAGAGAACTGAGAAATAAAACTATGTATTTACAGCCGGCTGATGTTTGACAAAGCTGACAAGAACATACATTGGGGAAAGGACACGTTTTTCAATAAATGATGCTGGGGAAATTGGATTGCTATATGCAAAGTAATGAAATGGGATCCCTAGCTCTCACTATATACAAATATCTACCCAAGATAGATTAAAGGCTTAAATTTAAGACCCCAAACTATAACAACTCTAAAGAAGAAAAACTAGGGAAATTTCACCAGGACATAGATCCAGGCTAAGATTTTATGGCAAAGACTTCAAAAGCAAAAGCAACCAAAACAAAAATAGGTCAATGAAACTTAATTAAACTAAAAAGTTTCTGCACAGCAAAACAAACAAACAAAAACAGAGTGAACAACACCTGCAGAATGGGAGAAGATAATTGCAAATGTTCATCCTACATGGAAATATCCAAAATATACAAAAAACAACAAAAACAAAAAACATCAAATAGTCTTATTAAAAATTGGGCAATTACTTTGGGTGTCCAAGGCAGGCAGATCACCTGAGGCAAGGAGTTCAAGACCAGCCTGATCAACATGGTGAACTCCTGTCTCTACTAAAAATACAAAAATTAGCCGGACCTGTGCCAGGCACCTGTAATCCCAGCTAATTGAGAGGCTGATGCAGGACAATTGCTTGAACTTGGGAGGCAGAAGCTGCAGTGATCTTAGATCACGCCTTTGCACTCCAGCCTGAGCAACAAGAGTGAAATGATTGAATAAAGAAAATATGTTATACAAATACAATGGAATACTATGCTGCCATCAAAAAGAATGAAATCATGTTTTTTGCAGCAACATGGATGGAACTGGAGGTCATTATCTCAAGTGAAAAAAGTCAGACAAAGAAAGTCAAATATCACATATTCCTACTCATTAGTGGGTGCTAAAAAATGTGTATACATTAATGTAGAGAACAGAAAGACAGACAATGAAGACTTAGAAGGATAAGGGGGTGGGAGAGAGGTGAATGATGAGAAATTACTTAATGGATTGAAATGTAAGTTGTTTGGGTGATGGATACCCTAAAGCCCTGACCTGATCACTATGTAATCTATGCATGTCATAAAATTCCACTTGAACCCCATAAATTTATACAAATAAAAAATCAATTAAAAATAAGAACATTGACTCAAGTAAAAACTTAAAGTGGTGAAATGCAATTTTCAAATATCATATTTGAGCTTGAGATTTGTATTCAGTTGCATTAAAATAAAATTTAGAACACATTATAAATTAATGCCAACTTGGAATCATTATAAGAATCATTATGGATACAAGAGAAATATAAATACATTGCCTTTTAGAAAAGTGAGTGAAATTCTTACCATTATGGAAAATAGGTCAATGAAACTTAATTAAACTAAAAAGTTTCTGCACAGCAAAACAAACAAACAAAAACAGAGTGAACAACACCTGCAGAATGGGAGAAGATAATTGCAAATGTTCATGTATGGCGATTCCTCAAGGATCTAGAACTAGATGTACCATATGACCCAGCCATCCCACTACTGGGTATATACCCAAAGGATTATAAATTACTCTACTACAAAGACACATGCACACGTATGTTTATTGCGGCACTATTCACAATAGCAAAGACTTGGAATCAACCCAAATGTCCATCTGTGACAGACTGGATTAAGAAGATGTGGCACATATACACCATGGAATACTATGCAGCCATAAAAAAGGATGAGTTTGCGTCCTTTGTAGGGACATGGATGCAGCTGGAAACCATCATTCTTAGCAAACTATCACAAGAAGAGAAAACCAAACACCGCATGTTCTCACTCATAGGTGGGAACTGAACAATGAGATCACTTGGACTCGGGAAGGGGAACATCACACACTGGGGCTTATCATGGGGAGGGGGGAGGGAGGAGGGATTGCATTGGGGAGTTAAACCTGATATAAATGATGAATTGATGGGTGCTGACGAGTTGATGGGTGCAGCACACCAACATGGCACAAGTATACATATGTAACAAACCTGCACGTTATGCACATGTACCCTAGAACTTAAAGTATAATAAAAAAAAATAAAAAGAAAAATAAAAAGAAAAGAAAAGTGAGTGAAATTCTTAAGAAGAAATAATTAGGAAAGGGTGGCAAAAGGTATGGTGCAGATTGCACTTATTAAAGAAAATACGAAAATTAAGGTGGATCAGAAAACATTCATTAGGAAGAAATTTAAATTAAAATATTTTTGTTGTCTCTCATTTTCCCCATAAAGAGAACATAATTAACACTATGTATTCGTATTTAGATTTAATAGATGTTGCTATTTGCCATATATATTTCAGAACCTCCTTTTCCTCAAATGAATAGAGCTGGTACATTATTACCATGGAAATCTTATACCTACCTATGTAAATATATAATATCAGGAATCTTTAGAAAAATGCAACATTTTTAGTTGATCATAGGAGAAACCAAATATGTTTATTTAAAATTTTGAAGCATTCTGTGAATGCTTCAAAGATAAATACAGATAGAGATACAGATGATAGGGATTTGTATAGTACTTCTTGCTGAGCAGTGGCTTCCCCCTGGATGTTTGTAGCTTTGTAGACAAGAATCTTTCCAAAATATTTTCTTGAGACCCAGAACTTAAACTAGAAATAAAGATGCTTCAGTTGCATAAATTGTCATACTTTGAGTAGTAATAAAATAGTCTTACAGAGGAATCCTGATCATTTTGGCAAAATGTCATGTGTTATTAAAATAATGTTTTAAACTATTAAACTTGATAGAACAAACTAAACAGTTAATGTCTACTTCAGGAGAAATCCTTAATGAGCATATCAAATTCCCTCACAGTTTTTGAAGATTCCTTTATGGCTGAGATAAGAAGTCATTTGTTTTGCATCAAGGTTGAAAGGTAGACACACATAAGAGTGAACTCTGAATAAAAGCCATTTCCCAGGTGAAACATTACATATGACAAGAATGTTAACAGCCAATAATAACAAAGAGATCTTGTCATTCCACAGTTCAATAAAATCTTTATGACACCATTATTAGATCTAATCAAAAATTGCAAGAAAAGAAATATGATTATGGTTTCAAGCAGGAATTGACATTGAGTCCTCCTTATCAATTTTTCTTAATTACAAAGAACATCAAGCTAACAAACCAAACTGTTATACTGTGTTAATATAGCAAACTAATCTTTCAACCAGAAAGAAAAGACACTTCCCCAAGAAATTTCACATTGTTAGGTAAAAAAAAAAAAGGAATTGTGTGTCAAAGAAGAGGATTTTTCTACATGCTCCCTGGTGCAAAAGAGACACTAAGAATTAATCATTGCATTCAAAACAATATAACAAAAGTGACCCTAATAGAAACTCTTGCTGCTTTTATTTTCTTGTGATACAATGTGATTACTCCTAATATTACTTTTTCTAATATATTTCACTCCATTTGTTTTGTTTTGAATTTTATTTTAATTCAGTATTTTTTTAATGTAACTGAGATGTAGGAAGAAGACTTACATCATAAATCAAATCATTCAGAGACCTGAATAACATTTTTGTCCCTACTATCAATTAACTTCTTAACCTTGGCCATGTCACTTAACTTTAATGAACCTCAGTTTCCTAATATGTATACGTTACGAGGTTATGTTATAACATAATGATAATACTGTCTAGTACTGTCAGTTGAATTGTAATTCAGTATTCTGCATTGATACTGTAAAAGTTCCCCATACAAGATTCCAAGTTCTGTCTTTGCAAAGGTAATTTCTTTTATCTGCTGCCTGCTTAAATAAACAAGTGTTTTCTGAGAATTTTTAAACAGGGTTAAGAGAAAATAAGAATCAAAGATTACCTAGAGAAGCCAAAGTATTGTGTATACAAACTAGTATTTTGTCCCCCAAATTCATCAGGTAACTTACAATTCCATATTGCTTATTGCAAGCCCTACATCTTAGTTGCATACAAAATAATTCAAGTCTTCAGCACGTTCAGAAAGCTGTATATGCTTCATGCTGATTATGTCGATACTAGCAAAGTGAAAAATCAAAGCGATTATTTCTCCAATGAATTCTGGAAGCAATTAATATGGATAATATGAACACAAAAATTTAAAAGATTTCTTCTTCATTGAATGATTTTTGCTAGTTTTAACAAACCATATGTTGAGATTATGATAAGCACTCAAAATTTTCTCCATTAGGGAGTATTTTGTAGTGTTCAGTGGTTTGAGTTTTGGAGGCAAACAAACTACTTTCAATTCCTGAAGTTCTGATTAGGTGTTGACATCCTGGAAAGTTACTTTAAACTCTTTTTTTTTTTTTTTGAGACAGCATCTTGCTCTGTCGCCCAGGTTGGAGTGCAGTGGTGTGATCTTGGCTCGCTGTAATCTCCACCTCCTGGGTTCAAGCGATTCTTCTGCCTCAGCCTCCTGAGTAGCTGGGACTACAGGCACACACCACCCACCATGCTAAGTTTTGTATTTTTAGTAGAGACAGGGTTTCACTATATTGGCCAGGCTGGTCTCGAACTCCTGACCTCATGGTCTTCCTGCCTTAGCCTCCCAAAGTGCTGGGATTACAGGCGTGAGCCACTGAGCCCAGCCTTACTTTAAACTCTTGTGTTTCAGTTTCCTTAAGTATAAAATAATAATAACATTTACATTCAATGGTTTAATCCATATAAAGACCTTAAAACCAGGACAAGCAGATGGAAAGCATTCAATAAACATCTATCATTATTGCTTCAAATTATTATATACTGTATTATAATAAAAGTGATATGATATCAAAAAAGTTATAACATAAAAACACATTATCTTTTATAATATTGTAAGTAACTTTTTTCAAAAGTAAGAAGAGGTCGCATGTGCAAGTTTAATGTCATTATAATCCTCTAGAATTTCTGTTCAAAATGAAAATCTGTTTGTAAAATAGCTATTAAAAATGTTGGGTGACTGTTGTATTTGTATGCATCATCCCTCAAAACTGGTGCTTTATTTTTGCCTTCATATATAACATCCAAACTACCAGGAAAAAATAGTCCATAATAAACCAGAAAGAAAAAGTATTCAAAATGAAATACAGAGACAACAGCCTCTTAAGCATTCCTTAAAGTAAAAATAGCAATTTTTTTAAAAACATTATTTTTATTTAAAGTTCTAGGGTACATGTGCAGGATGTGCAGTTTTGTTACATAGGTAAACATGTGGCATGGTGGTTTACCGCAGCTATCAATCTATCACCTAGGCATTAAATTCAGCATGCATTAATCATATTTCCTAATACTCTCCCTTGCCCTACCCTACCCCATGACAGACGCTGGTGTGTGATGTTCCCCTCCCTGTTGTCTGTATGTTCTCATTGTTCACCTCCCACTTATAAGTGAGAACATGCAGTGTTTGATTTTCTGTTCCTGTGTTGGTTTGCTGAGTATAACAGCTTCCAGCTCCATCTATGTCACTGCAAACAACATGATCTCCTTTCTTTTTTATGGCTGCATGGTATTGCATGGTGTATATGTACCACAATCTCTTTATCCAGTCTATCCTTGATGGGCATTTGGGTTGATTCCATGTCTTTGCTATTGTGAATAGTGCTGCAGTGAACATATGCATGCATGTATCATTGTAATAGAATGATTTATATTCTTTTGGGTATATACACCCAGTAATGAGATTGCTAGGTTAAATGGTATTTCTGGTTTTATATCTTGGAGGAATTACCACACTGTCTTTCACAATTTACAATCCCACCAATAGTGTAAAAGTGTTCCTATTTCTCCATAATCTCACCAGCATTCGTTGTTTCTTTACTTTTCAATAACAGCCGTTCTGACTGACATGAGATGGTATCTCATCGTGGTTTTGTCTAAAACAGCAATAATTTTTAATCAATGTTGTGTCAGTTCCTATCAATGGAAACTATAGCTGCTACTACTTCTACTTTCTGACATAAAGTTTTCACCTGTAAGAAGTGAGATGTAAAACTTGACCTTAATATCCAAATTCAACACTCAGAAGGTAGTTCGCTGAAAATATAATTTTCAAAAAAGCAAAACAAAATTTTAAGTGGTTTCAAGTAGAAAAGATAAATGGTCCTAATATAAGGACACAGTTATCCAGGATTTCAACCTTCAATGAGAGAGACTTTCATGAATCTGAAACAGTTTCTGTAGTATAAGGGATTTATATCTCAACTTTTACTGTCTTCTCAAACCTCACTAACTGTTGTTCCATATTTTAATCATATTTTCCTGGGTGAGATATGGTGAGGACAGAGACAGATCAAGAAAAAGAAAGTGGAGTTTTACAGTTTCGTTACTTACATTTCCCTGGGGAGAAGCACAGGCTTACCCAGGGGAAGCACCCGAGTTGGTCATGAGGCAAAGGAAAGTGCTGAATTGTGGGAGGAATGGGGTGAAGCAGGATAAAAAGGTTTAGGATTGTCTAGCTATATTTGAGAGCACGATTCTGTGAAATGCCTAAGCACTGTTACTGTTACAGTATATGGTTTGGGGATATCTAACATCTCCAGAGGTTTTGGGAGGAGCCAGGGTTTATATGGGAACAGTTCATGGCCATTTTCTAGATATTAATACATCAATTCATAGAAATTAAAAGTACAAATAATTCACTATGGGGGTAATTATTACTCTTTCATTGTTTACAGAGAAATCCTAAATGACTAACTCAGAACAAAATTTCTGAGGCACTTTTTCCATATCCCACACCTCCCTATCAGTCATGTCTCTATTTCTTCCATAGGTCACTGATCACTACCTCAAGATATATAATTTTTGTTACTGTTCCTTCTCTTCCTGGAAGATGTCAATAGAATAAGTAAATTAGCTTAAAATAAGAGTAATTTGTTATCTCTCCTGAGTAAGGTTTAATTCTACAAGAGAGTGTAAGACAGGGGTTCTCAGATTTGGCTGCACTCTTGAATCACCTGTAGAGGTAGAAAAATGACTTAGAGGGTGCCATTTCTGGAAATTGATTTAATTCTTCACAGCTGTAGCTTGAGTGCTGGGATTTTTAAAAACCCCCCTGGATGATACCAATGTACACTGGAGGTTAAGAACAGTTAGCCTAAAGCAATAATTTCCATGCTATTGTTTATACTTATTTTTGTTAATTGACATCCCATTTTGATTAATACACAAATTGATCTCCCAGAAGTTTGTGATGTACCTTTTTGAGGATCAATGGATGAGGGAAAGGACAGCGTTTCACAGAAATAATATTTTACCACTGGATATATTCTTGGCACTGCTGAAAAAAATGTTTTACTCCTGATAGTAGCCGTTAGATCATACCACAGAAGTCACAGATGAGATTAATTCAAATAGGTTTTGTTTTGGCAAAAAGATAAATGGTGTACTAGCACTCCTTTCTACAGTGAGGCTTGTGAAACTCATTGTAGCAGATTTCCACTGAATCTGTTTCCATACAAATTTGTGAAATAGATTTGTGAAATACAAAGTGAGCCGATTTGAGTGGAATCTGTTTTTGCCACGTCAAAGATCTGCCTTTGCAGTTCAGCCATATGTAGAAAGGGTTGTTTATTCCTCTCTCACTCGACTAGAATTTTTCAGTGGCACCTTCAGTCATTTTCTGTTGTTGTCTGTCTCAGAGGATTTTTTTAAAAAGCTATAAGGATAGCTCCTTCCCTTCCAGAATTTACAACCAACTGGATAAGGATGATACATATTAATAAGATTGTTAAGTAGTAACATGTGGATATATATAAGTGTACCAAAATGAGTAATTGAGAAAATATGTGTCTTAAATCAGAGTATTTTTGTCATGATTAACAAATTCCAGAGATATACAATTGAGGAAGAAGGAACTAAAATAAACAAAAACCTCACTCTAGCACAATCATCAGCAAACTACAGCCAGAGGACCAAATGTGGCCAGCTACCTGTTTTTGTATGACCTTTAAGACAAGGATGATATTTACATTTTTAAATAATTTAAAAAAGAAAAGAAAAAGAAAATTTAACATTAAAATTATCCGAAATTCAGGCCAGGCTCGGTGGCTCACGCCTGTAATCCCAGCACTTTGGGAGGCCAAGGCGGGAGGATCACAAGGTCAGGAGATCGAGACCATCTTGGCTAACATGGTGAAACCCCGTCTCTACTAAACATACAAAAACTTAACGGGGTGTGGTGGCACGCGCCTATAGTCCCAGCTACTCGGGAGGCTGAGGCAGGAGAATCACTTGAACCTGGGAGGTGGAGGTTGCAGTGAGCCGAGATCATGCCACTGCACTCCAGCCTGAGCAACAAGAGTGAGACTCCATCTCAAAAAAAAAAAAAAAAATCTGAAATTCAATTTTAAGTGTTCACAAAAGATTTTACTGGAATACAGACACGCACATTTTTCATTTCAAGAATTAAGCAGTTGTAACTGAGACCATGTGGCTCAGAAAGCCTACAAAAATCCTGCCTTCTTTTGCTTTAGAGTTTTTGAATCTGTAAAATTGGATAAGTAAAGTGCAAGGTTGCCCAGTTTGTGAAGTTGGAGTAATAGTAAAGACAAAACTTGGAGGCGGGGAAGAAAAGAACCTGGCTACAGTGAAGTTGGTTTGTTTTAAGTTTTGGTTTGCATAAAAGCTAAGGTAGTATGCATTCATTTAACAACAATTTTTCAAATGCTTATACAATGTGCTGAATTGTGAAAGTATAAAGGAAACATATATGCCTACATGGAATTCATATAATCATGAAGGAAAGATATATGCGCACACAACTAATTAAATAAATATTAGTTTAATCTATGCTGAAAACACAGTTTAAAAATTGGAGGCTAACACCTACTGATATCTGACACTTGCCTTGGCATACATTCTTTTGTCTTTATTTTCAATCTTAGAAACATTTATTCTCTGACCTTGTTAATTTCCATAACACTAGCCTCACTGCTTTAATTCACATGACACTCCTTTTAAAATCTGCTAGTGAGAGTCATTCTCATCTCATGGGTAATATACAAAAAATTGTATCAAGGCATTCTGTATTTGTTTTAACATTAAAATATTTTATGTTTCTTTTTTGATTAATGTAAAATACTAGAGTTTGAATTCTTTATTACGTCTGTGTTCCTCATGTGATATTTGTATAAGTGTTAAGTACATGTCATTGTGATGCATTCTGGAAAATAATTTAAGTGGTATCCTTGTGGCTAAAATATCAAAAGCATCTAGATCAATCTGGGAAGCTTTTATAGAGCAAATTAATGGATAATGAAAATCAGAGGAGTTCACCAGCTGGAAATATGGGAACTGAAATAGAGTAAAAGCTTTGCCATTCTATCTTTCTTAATAAAAGTTCCCTTTCCTTATTATGAAAGTAGGTGAAATGAATTAAGAGAAATCAGAAATAATACTATAATATGGAAAAGAACCTAGGCCACATAGACTTCTGGAAATTCTTACATTATTGCAGAGAGATTGAGACATTTTGGTTTTGCTTCCTTGATAACAGTTGGCATTTCATGTAAAAGAAAACCTGTTAGAAATTCATAGGTTAAACTGACCTTTGTCTTCATCAAATGAAGCCCCAGGATGTTCATATATATGGGAATATGGGAGAGGGAACAGAAAATCATGAAGTCACAGACGTGGTTCCAAATAAAGAAGTAATCATCTTTGTTTATCAGGGTATAGTGTGGAGTAGTCGGGAAATGTGTCACAGGAGAAAAGAAGCCTGATCACCCCGTTTATTACAGTTTATCCTTGAGAAAATTAATGTATCTAACATTTTATTCTTTCACTATAAATCATGATAAAATTAACTAATTCACAGATATGTTGTAGGAAAGATAGTATGATAAGTAGACAAAAAGATGTAAGGGGAAAATCAATAGATGTAGTGCTTGGATATATGTCATGATAGAGTGCAAACAGCCAAAGAGGACTGAACATTTGAACCTGGAATAAAGGGAGAATGGTAGTGCAATTAATGGAGCTTTTTGAGCCCATTTAAAGAGATTAACTCTCTCCATTAAGGCTATATATACTGCATTGCTCTGTATGCTGCCATGAATTCATGCCATGTCACATACTATGAGGTTGTTTTTCAGTGAATCACAGTGTAAATCATTTTCTGCCCTTATTGCATTTGATAACTTCACTTCATCTCATATACAACAGCTCCTTAGAAACCTGCTGTTACTTTGTTGCAGCTGAAATCAGTACAGTCCACTTATGCTGTACCTCTCTTCAATGTGAGTACACTGGCTATATTCTAGGACTTTGTTGGTGTTGCTTTTCATCTTTGATCTCTTGATTCTTAGGAGGAGATCATAGGTGGCATTGATATCAGAAACTGAGACATGATCTCCATAGCAAGTCTACTGTTGTGGCTTAGGGAGCTTCAGTGCTTCATAGGATTTTTAATTTGCTTTAGAGCAACACATCAGAGTGACACATTACTCTCTCAGTCCACTAAAGGACATATCGGACACACTGTTATTTATTTCTTACTCCTTTTCTGACTATGGTTAATAAGGAACAATTCTAATTGAGCACAGCTCTTTGATCCCTTGCAGCATATTGCTCTGAAAGAGTTTATTACAGCTGTTAAAAAGGAGCCATAAAAATACAGATCCTAATAAAATATATTATTTGGTTAAACATTAGGGCAGGAGTTGTTCAATAGTTGTTAATACTTGTTTTCCCCATAAAGTCATTCTTGGATCTCAGATTTCACAGGATGTAGCCAATTTAATAAAAAAGAAATTATGGGTACAGAGGCATTGGACACTATTATTGTGATTAGGATCAGTAAAGAATGAAATGCTCCAGCTGCAAATGCTGATAATGAATGTTTATACTCAATGCCCCAAAACACAGCCAGTTTTAATTTCATTCAAATAGTTCAAAATGGGGTAGAACTCAGTAAAATAGCAAATTGTTGAAATGGGTAAATAGAACAGGTGTTCAAGGTGTTTAAACTGGATGCAAGCAGCCAGTAGGTATTTTGGAGGTATATGTGCTGGTGACTAGGTATCTGTCACTGGACTGGTTGTTAAGGAAAGACATACAGCCCTAAGGGAAGGAGCAGAAAACTGCTAATGCAAGTAAGGGACTGTGGTACTAGATAGCTTGAAATTCAAAAATAGTGATTTAGAAATATCAGGAGCAAAAATGGATGAGAAAATAATCTGGTTAGGAACTTGGGAAAGGGACCAATGTGAAAGAAATAGGGCAAATGGAAATTGCAATATTATCTCCCTGGGAGATACCATTTACTCTAATGATTGTGGCTACCATATCTATCAAGAATGGAAAACAAAATGACATTTTCTACAATGTTCTCAATATTGTAGACATCACAAATAAATCATGTGCTTTTTCCTATTTATCCTAGACCCAGCACCATAATTCTGCACACGTTACTCCAGATAACTGTCCCAAATAACTTTGCTTCGCAAGTGAAACTTTCTTAATATTTCTGATATGTACACTCATACATATAATAAAGGTAGGTAAATAGATAATCAGATAGATAGAAGAAAGAAAAACGCACATACACATGTATATATACTTCCACAAAACTACAACTAGTTGAAATTTAGATTTTTGAAAAAACATAAGCAAATTACTTTTTATATTCACTTTCAAGATTAACTATCATTTTTCCATAACAAAACAACAAAATAACTACAGACACACCCTTAACTCATATTTCCCAATTCCATCACTAACAAATTCTGCTGATTCTCTTTTAGAATGCTATTACTCCCTGCATCTGAATTATTATAAGAGCTGCTGATCTTTCACTCTTCCCAACAGGTTTTACCTGCTTCCCAGCATCCTAAGTTTTATCAGTCAGTGTTACTTAAATGTCCATTTTAAGCAGGATCTCTCTATTGTTAAAGCATTCATTGACTCATAATTATAAAATGGATAAAATATAAATTCAGTATCATAAAACCATAATTTAACCTTCAACCTACCTTTCTGCCTAATCAAAATCTCTCTCTCTCTCTCTCTACACACACACACACACACACATGCACACACATATATATGTATATATATGCACACACATATATACATAAGCCTATTAAGCTGATAAACAACTTTAACAAAGTGTCAGGATACAAAATCAATGTGCAGAAATCACAAGCATTCCTATACACCGACAACAGACAAGCAAAACCCAAATCATAAATGAACTCCTGTTTGCAGTTGGCACAAAGAGAATCAAATACCTAGTAATGCAGCTAACAAGGGAAGTGAACGATCTTTTCAAGGGGAATCACAAGCCACTACTCAAGGAAATCAGAGAGGACACAAGCAGATGGAAAAATAGTCCATGCTCATTGATAGGAAGAATCAATATTGTAAAAATGGCCATACTGCCCAAAGCAATTTACAGATTCAATGCTATTCTCATTAAACTACCATTTTTCTAACTCTTCACAGATTTAGAAAAAGTTATTTTAAAATACATACGACTCCAAAAAAGAGCTCACATAGCCTTGAAAATCCTAAGCATAAAGAACAAAGCTTGAGGCATTACGCTACCCGACTTCAAACTATACTACAAGTCCACAGTAACCAAAACAGCATGGTACTGGTACAAAAACAGGCACATAGACCAGTGGAACAGAATAGAGAATTCAGAAATAAAGCCACACTTCTACATTCATATGATCTTTGACAAACATAATGAAAACAAGCAATGGGGAAAGGATTCCCTATTCAATAAATGGTGCTGGGAGAACTGCCTAGCCATATGCAGAAAATTGAATCTGGATTCCTTCCTTACACCTTATACAAAAATTAACTCAAGGTGGAATAAAGAGTTAAATGTAAAACCCAAAATTATAAAAACCCTAGAAGAAAGTCTAGGAAATACCATTCAGGACATAGGCATGGGCAAAGACTTCAAGATGAAATCGTCAAAAGCAATTGCAACAAAAGCAAAAAATGACAAATGGGATCTAATTAAACTAAAGTGCTTCTGCACAGCAAACAAAACTATTACCAGAGTGAGAGGGGAGAAAAGTTTTGCAATCTATTCATCTGACAAAAGTCTAATATCCAGAATCTACAAGGAACTTAAGCTAATTTACAAGAAAAAACAACCCGATTATAAATTTGGTAAAGGATATGAACAGACACTTCTCAAAAACAGTCAAAAGTTTTATAACAAACTTCCATAAGATTTGCATGTCAATCCCAAGAAGTATTTCACACATGTACACTTCTCTGTATACTTTGAAAATATGTGAATATAGCATTCCTATTTCTCATTTGCCAAGATACCTACTAGAAGCATTCCCAATTAAATCAAAATAAGAGGAAAATTATCAGCACTGAAGCTAAGTTGTGCTATCCAGGTCTTAATTCTTTTCGTCTGGGCAGAAATGCAGGCAAAAAAAGTTACTTGCTATCTGATGCAATGATCTAAATCACAAGGTGTGTGTATGTTTTTGTTTTTGCATGACCACATACATTAAAAACTTTTTTTGTTTGTTTGTTTAAACAG
This sequence comes from Colobus angolensis palliatus, assembly GCF_000951035.1. Lineage (NCBI taxonomy): Eukaryota > Metazoa > Chordata > Mammalia > Primates > Cercopithecidae > Colobus > Colobus angolensis. The sequence continues at coordinate 3,803,596 of NW_012114400.1, read as the reverse complement.
AGTCATGCTATGGGTGCCCAGGCTATAGTGCAGTGGTAATTCACAGGTGAGATCACAGCACACTGCAGTCTCATCTCCTGAATTCAAGAGATCCTCATGCCTCAGCCTTCAGAGTAGCTAGGACTGCATGTAGGCACCACCATGCCTGGGTTTACATTTATATATTACACAAAATGACCAAAGCAGGGAGCTGTCCTCAGCAGACTCTCTCGCCATGCTGTCTGTCTGTCTCTGACATCATTATAGCACCACGTTTTTACTGGGAGATAGCACACTAACAATTCCTTCTACATTTTTCTTTTTCCATTCTCTTCTGTTTGCCATTTATTTTACAAATAGTTTTTTAGGTTACTATGTTTAATATACTCTACTCTCCTGTGACCAAAGTATGTGATAGAAGAAGAAACAGTTCATAAAAGAAAAAAACAGTTTGAACATACCACACATCATTTTAATTTATTTTTTAAAAGTCTCATTACTAGAAATATAGTTTCACCACCCCTTAAGTCAATATTCACCATCTATGGTCACTACTACCTAGAGGTCAATGGTCCAGGGACTCTAACTGTATGCTTAAACACCTAATGTCCTAGCAGACAATATATATCCTGAAATGTTTAGCCTCTATTTACATGGAGAAGTTATAACCACTATGTGACAGTTTAAGGAATTATGTCCTAGACAGATTTTCCCCAGATGTACTGCATGAAATTGACATTTTGAAGTTTTTTCAGCAGAATATAAAGATTTTATATAAATGGAAAATTTCCATTTCATAAATGACATTCTAAATGTTATAATTGGCTTATACAGGTACCAGATAAGAACTTTTTCATTCTAATGTGAGAAATAAGGAAGTATGTTGAAATAAAATCTCTGATTTTGGTGGGTGATTTTTCTATTCATTAATATTATTTTCCACTAATGAAATATAAAAGCATTTTATATTTGTATAAAAGTATTAAAATTTATACATATTATTCTTTTTCTATACTATCCCTTATCTTCAACCATCACAAAAATGTAGCAAATTAAATTCATTGGATAAGGCCTTTTCACTTGTGTATATAATAAAAAAACAGCACAGAAGAAAGTTCTAGTAATTATTGGGTAAAAATGAACAGGCTTTTATCTATAGTATTTAGTAATTTTCCCTAATTCTTTTACAAATCCTACTGAGAATAAATTTAGCTAAAAATTAGTAAGAGTAGTCGCTTTTTTATTGCATGGTTTAGCTGACATATCACTGAATGTTTGATTCTCAACAATTTCCCTTCTCAGAGAAGCCTTGATTTACAAGATTTGCTTGTGCCAGTGGATCTGCTGCTCTAAATGCCATTGCTGATTGATGCAAGAATAGATGCCTGACCCAAGCTAGGACAATAACGTTCTTTTTCTTGGATATTTGAATCTTGAAGAAAAGAGAAAAAAACGAAGATAATAGGATCTCAGGCACATTAAAGGCAGCATAATAGAAATTGTGTCCATATGATTCTTGTTGCTGAGATAAACAACGTTATGCTAATACTTATACTGCATATATCTTGATTGTACAATTCTTTACACTTCCTATGCCTCAGCTCCCAGCACCCATTCAATATTTATTTTTACTCTGTTGTTTCATATAATGAGACTAATTTTTCTTTATTAACACAGTGAGGCTGAATTTCCACTTCTAGTTATCAAAAAGAGAAATTAGCCATATTTTTAACATCAAGGATAAAAATGTTTTTATAATTGCTATTTGTTTTGCTTTAGAGGGTTGATATCTATATAAAGAAATAAACCTCTGAGAATGTCCAAGCATTGCTTTGTAAGATCTCCTAGAATCAGGTAATGTTTATTTTAATAACACTCTATCTTATAAATATAAATAGCATTTTTTCAGGCCTTTAAAACCAAAACATATTTCTCTGTGGACCTATTGAATTTTTGTGTTTTATAACATAACTTGACTACTTCAAGTTATATTCTAGACTACTTCAAGTCAGAAATCCATACCATTATTATTTTACAAAAATTTTCTGATATAATTATTTTCATGGTGTGTGCTGAGCTGAAATTATTTCCTTTCATCACGATTTCTCGAAATAATTAAATCATGTCTTGCTATAGTAACAGCAATACATTTGCTTAATGTAAACATACTATTGTTTAAATTGTTGATATATGAAACCAGCAATACCTCTTTCTGCATATTGCCATGCTTAAAACTTTTAGTGTGTTTTATGCTGCTGATGCTCAATCTCTCTTCTTCTTTCTATTTTTAAATTATACTTTAAGTTCTAAGGTACATGTACACAACGTGCAGGTTTGCTACATATGTATACATGTGCCATCTTGGTGTGCTGCACCTGTTAACTCATCATTTACATTAGGTATGTCTCCTAATGCTATCCCTCCTCCCACTCCCCACCCCATGACAGGCCCCAGTGTGTGCTGCTTCCCACCCTGTGTCCATGTGTTCTCATTGTTCAATTCCCACCTATGAGTGAGAACATGCGGTGTTTGGTTTTTGTCCTTGCAATAGTTTGCTCAGAGTGATGGTTCCCAGCTTCATCCAAGTCCCCACAAAGGACATGCACTCATCCTTTTTTATGGCTGCATAGTATTCCATGGTGTATATGTGCCACATTTTCTTAATCCAGTCTATCATTGATGGACATTTGGGTTGGTTCCAAGTCTTTGCTATTGCTAATAATGCCACAATAAACATACATGTGCATGTGTCTTTATAGCAGTATGATTTAAAATCCTTTGGGTGTATGCCCAGTAATGGGATGGCTGGGTCAAATGGTATTTCTAGTTCTAGATCCTTGAGGGATCGTCAATCAGGCAAGAGAAAGAAATAAAGGGTATTCAATTAGGAAAAGAGGAAGTCAGATTGTCCCTGTTTGCAGATGACATGATTGTATATTTAGAAAACCCCATCGTCTCAACCGAAAACACCCTTAAGCTGATGAGCAACTTCAGCAAAGTCTCAGGATACAAAATCAATATGCAAAAATCACAAGCATTATTATACACCAGTAGCAGACAGACAGAGAGCCAAATTGTGAGTGAACTCCCATTCACAATTGCCTCAAAGAGAATAAAATACCTAGGAATCCTTCTTTCTTTCTCTCTCTCTCTCTCAGCTCCTTAATCTGTTTTATTTCTTATGAAGAGTTTTACTATTGCCAAACAAGCTCATTCTCTCTCTCTTTTCATGGATTTCCAGTTCTGATTCTTTTTATCAGTCAGTTTCTCTTCCAGAGTTCTTTGAAGGCTTATCTTGTGCATTAACCCTTCAGAAAACTTTCATTATAGCATTTCTCACAATGCCTAATTGGAGAATTTAAGTTTAATTAATTTTTAAATAGTGTTGGAGCATGCAAGTGATAGATGATGATTGTAAAACATCTAAAAAGTAGAGAGACAGTAAAATGAATAAGACAGTCTAAGTAAATCATAGAGAAAATGAAACTCTCACAAGAACATCTCACCAGAGGTAAGAATTAGTTTTTTGTTTTTTGTTTTTTTGAACCTTGAAAATTTTATATAAATTATAAGAAATCCAACAAAAAATGCCACTTATTGTATGATCCCATTTATATGAAATGTCCAGAGTAGGCAAATCTATATAGACAGAAAGTAGAATCACATTTTTTTAGGGCCAGGGAGGGGATGAGGACATGGGGAATGGTACTGATAGCTAATGTGTGCAGGATTTCCTTCTTTTTTTTTTTTTTTGTTATACTTTAAGTTCTAGGGTACATGTGCAGAACGTGCAGGTTTCTTACATATATATACATGTGCCATGTATATGGCACCCATTAACTCATCATTTACATTAGATATATCTCCTAATGTTATCCCTCCCCCCTACTCCCTCCCCACAATAGGACCCGGAAGAATTGTTAATAGTTTGGTATAATTTCTATTCACAGTAACTCAGTAACTTTCCACGCCTCTTGTATCTCGGTGGGGCCATGTGACACAATTCTAATCAAATGGGTAGGAGCAGATGTTTTTCTTCTTGTGCATTACCCAGAAAATGGGTGAGTACCTCCTCCCCTGATTTTTTTCATACTTTCCCCATTAAGGCATCAGTGAAAACTGTTTCACAACCTTGACCCTCAACATGGAAACTTCATGGTAAACATGGAAACATTACTCTAAAAGCTCTGAATTATCTACCTCTGGACTATTTTAAAATGAAAAGAAAAGAATATACCTTGCATAAACTGTTATATTTAAGGCCTCTTTATTACAAAAGTTTGGACTATATCCAATCCAAACCAGAAATTTGTACCAGAGGTAGTCTGCTGCTCTCACAAAACCCTAAAATATATGGCACTGGCTTGGCAGTAATCAGGAGGACACGGTAATTATGGGTTGGAGGTTGCTTGTGATAACTTGAGAAGCAGACTGTGCCAACAAACAAATAATAACAAACCAAGTCTGGGTTTTCATATAGACAAAAAGAAATGACATTAAAATGCTGGAGAAAGGAAAAGCCAAGCACAAGGACCAGTAAATAAGTGAAAAACCTTAGGTTGAAGAACTATATCCAGACATAATTTGCATTGATGACTCCTTGCCATGGAAATGAGAGAGAAGCAAATTGAATGCATCTACTAAGTTATCGAGGGATTTTTGCTGCCAATGAAAGCACAACCTAGCTTGAAATGCATGCAATCGTTTGACTCCTCAAGCAGCTTCTATGTCCTCAAACTGAACAAGCTGTGCAGCCCTCAGGAGAACACATTTTCCAACACACACTTTAAATATGGTCACAGAAGAAAATGGAAAAAGGCACCAGAGATGAAAATGCTCAAAGGGCTTCTCCAGAGACCAGAACAAGAACTAACCAAGGACATTTTGCCCTGCCAATGCTTGGTCAGCAGTTTCATTATCGCTGTGGGCAAGTGACTGTTCTGTATTTCCCTTGATTCTCTTTTCTGAATGAGATTTTAATTGAAGTTATCCCTGTCTTTCTCCATTACTGTTAAATGTGTGGGGGGAGGGAGCAAGTAATTTTTCTATTAGCTTATAGATCACCAAAACCTCAGTAAACCCAGACTGACTTAATGGAGAGAACCAATCACCATTCAGAGGTCTGGCACTTTCAACTAAAAGACACAAACAGATGTGGCTTTAGTTGCCATTTATGGATGTGATTATGTGGGTTCTATGTGTGGAAAAGGGGATACAGATGGATATTAGGGTAGCCACATAAATGGATTAAGGAATAGACTAATCACCATCCCCTCACGCATATTCATCCCTTCTTTAGTAACAGAATTCCTCAGTTTTAGCTAGTGACATTGGCACACAGCTACGGTTTCCACTTCCAGACTTCCTTGCAATCTTGTGTGGACATGTGACAAAGTTTTAACCAACAAAGAATGAGGAGAAGTGATAATGCCACTTCCTGGTTATGCCTCTAAAATGTTGTACAGACTCTTCTGGCCCATTTTCTTTTCAGCTGACTGAGATGATGTATATAGTAGCAACCACCCGACCTGAGATCCAAGTCTTATGTTAAGCATGGTAAGACAACGAATCAGCTCCAAATCACTTATCTCTGAACAGTATCATGACAGAGAAATAAAATTTAAGCTTTCCCCTCTTGCTTAGAACATAGGGAACCGTAATCCAATACAGTAGTCTTCTCCAAGTTTTTATCATCAATTTCCTAAACCAACATACAAAATTAATCTTAATGCTAGGGTAACAAATGAGTTTCCCTCATTAGAAAATAGGGGAGTAAAAAAGGTTGGAATGTTTATAGACTTTGGTTGTTGTTCTTATCACATATACAATTAATGTTATGCTAACATAGAGGTTTACACTCGTTATTTAACCTTATAGTCTTCCAAGTTATTGATGAAATGTTTCTGGCACCTTATTCTGCATATCCAATAAAAAACAGAAGAGTGGCAGTCATTGAGTGGAGATTGGCTTTTGTGGAAATATTTTCTTGGTTATGAGATGATACCAGTACAGATCATTGGTTGGTCATTTACAGAGTCTTTGGGGCCAAGGGACAAACAACATGGGAGAGGCAAGACATGTCTTCTCACAGGCAGTTGACCTTGCTACTTCTTGAGGTAAAGCATGGAAATCAGCAATCTCTTTCACTTTTTCTTTTGAAATTATAGTTAATAAAATTTCTTCTGAAACTGATTGCCCTGTGACCCTAGTGTTTTATGTGGTGAGTTTTTATTTTTCTTCTCCTTCGAGTCCACATATTTTAATGGGAATTTGGGAGCTATATTTATTTGTTTGTCTCCCTTGCTATAAAAGGAGATTAACTGAGGAGAACGTTCTTATTCGCCTTGTTTTCACTGTCTCCTTATCCAAGAACAGAACCTGGCATAGAGTAAGTCCTCAACAAATACTTCCTCACTGAAAAAAATTAATGAATAAATGAGTCAGTCAGGCAATCAATAAATTACATAGTGTAAGAGCTATTCTACTATCTATTAAGGTGGAAATCACTTTAAATTCTAGAGAGTCTCTCTTTATATTTTAATTTTGAGTTGCCATCATATATACTGTAAACAAAGTTAAATAAGAAATATGAATTATTCAGAAAATCAGAGTGTGGAAAGAGGGTAATTTCACTATAACAAAAATAAAGGCAATTTTATCTGAAATTCCAAAAGAACTTTCCACACTGACCAAATTTAATGTGCAGTTGTTCGTCATCATGTATCCCTTTACTGATCTTCCATTAAACATTTTTAAAGTGAATATTAGATAAGAATACTCTTACCTTGCAGAATCACATAATTTTATAGTTAAGATCTGAGGTTTGTTATATTAGGTTTTTTTTTTCCTTTCCTTATGCTATAGTAAAAAGTCTTGAACACAACCTCAAAACGACCTTATACACGTTCATATTGAATGCAGACAGTACAACCCAATATTAAGCACTTTTAAACCTAACTTGGTCTCCATCTGTCCTATAAGTCATTTCCACAGCCAGAAGTATGAGTAAACTAATAGCCCTTTAAGGAATGCTCTCCAAGTTCATCGAGGTTGGCTTTATCAGCCGGATAAACGGAGGTAAGTTTAAAGCTAATGGATTTTCAAAGAAATATTTCCCATTCCACTGTTCCTTAGATGCCAACATTCAAAACACTAGAGGGAAAGGCAGCCTAAGGCTCAGGTTGGAGAGCAGCATTTGTTACCAGAGAAAGGAAGGAGTAGGAGATGTTCCTTAATAATTATCTCCTTAATTCAAATATTTTATCCGTGTCCAGCTTGAGTCATTTGCTCATAAGACATTGTGATAATGCACCCTTCTAATCCACACGAAATATTGAAACAGGTCAGTCTGTCTACATTAATCACAGTCTTTCGGTTTCATCTTCTCAAAACTTTTTGGCATTTCATCATCAACTGTGCTTACCCAAATATTAAAACACTTACGTAATTATACAAATTAAAAGACAAACTAATACACATTTACTATTATTAAAGATCAAAAGTATTAAACCTTGGATTGAATTAAAGAATTTGGGATTTACGATTGCCAGACTTGAGGTCAGAAAGGTCTCATTTAATTTAATGGTATCCAGTAGCTTTCATTTTTATATAGACCACAGAGACCTTTCAAGCATCACATTGGTGTAAGTAGAGAAATACACTCTTTAACTACAGTATTCTCTATAACCTTTTATTCCTTCATATGGACAGCTCTCAGTGGTGTCTGCAGGTTTTCATTCAGCACTGACCTCAGGACAAATCACTGTGTTAGCCGAGTTTGTCGGGGGCACCTCAGCATCCTCTCTTTGCCCTCTTTTTATTTTCCCTTTAGCCTTAGGCCCTCAGAATGTGCAGTTTGTCTATCAAAACCTGTTCCCAAGAAATGATCAGAAGCATATTCACATTAAAGATTATCTAACCAATAGCCATTTCAAATATGATATATTTCCAAATAACTTTGAATTTAAGTGTACCAAATTAAAAAACAGCAAGTTTGTACAAAAGCCCCTACAGTAGAATTTCAGTTCTGGGCAGATTTCATTCATATCCTTTCAGATCCTCTATCCCTTGCCCCTTCGTCTGGTGGGAGAGACAGCCAAGTGTTCGTTTGGAGTGGGTGAGGGCATGGTTTGCCTGTGTACTCATGTGTATGCGTGTTTGGAGGATGTGATGTATGAAGATAGTGTGTGTGTGTCTGTGTGTGTCTGTGTGTAGGGATTATCTGCTTTTGCGGAGTGTGGGGCATGAGGGTGGTGTGTGTATGTGAGTGTATGCATGTGTGCACATGTGCATTTAATGTTACTGCTAACACGAAGGTAGGGCTTCTTGGACATTTACAATTACACCACGTAGAGTCACCACATTTGTATATAAAGCCACTTCTCTTTTTATCTACATCCTGAAAAAATAGAGAAGAGAACATTTGAGTAACATTCTACATTAGGAAAGATATTGAAAGGTGATGAGCAATTGCACATAACTCTTGAAGGTTGAAGTCTTTCTTCAACTTATCCTACCTTTTATACTTTCTGATTTTCTTCTTTTATATTATCACGTCCAAATCTTGTGTAAGAAAAAAAAAATACAACTCTGTTACCTCATATTTTCACTGTCATTGAAACTCACTTCTTTTAGTAATAGATTCTTGGGAATACTCCGTTTCTCCACACAGTTCAGGTGAAAAAATTTGCCCCCACATCTCTAAAGCCACATTAGAATGATCCAGTTGATCTGCTAAGTAGTGGAGCAAACTGCAGGACACTTTCCTCCCAGTCTGGAACTTCTTGACAAAGGAATCCCCTAGCAAACATGTCACCAAGCTATTTCTAGTTGGCGTGCATGTTCTGGGGGCTTTATCAGCACAAGCAGCAGCAGAAATGCTGATACAACTGTCAGAGAGGTGGGGAAGGTTGCAGGAATTGTGAGAAGTTAAATGAGAGACTGGCAGCTCTGTCAGCTCAGCGTTCATCTCAGAAATGAGAAGAGGCTCAATCTGCAGGCATGTTTATAATTTTCTTATTAGGTGTCACAGGCAACTCAATCCCTTCCAGAATATAGGAACAATATGGAGATGTAGCTATTAAAATTTTAACCAGTAACAGCTGAGATAGAAAATATAGACAGAGGACAGAGAAGGAAGTGCACAGTAGAAAATTCTTTAAAATAAACCTGAATTTAAATCTGTAGTTGTCCACTTGCAAATCTGAATTTAAATCTGTGGTCTTCCAGTTACAAGATGAGGTACCCTGGGCAAATTATTAACATCTATTGTAATAGGCTCAGTTTTTTTAAATCTGGAAAATGGGCATAATTTTTTTTTATTTTACATAACTATTATGAGACACATATGATATAATATGTATAAAGAACAAACCCAGGCATTTATTCTTAGAAGGCTTTTGATAAATGGTTGGAAATTAATATTTGAAGACCACAAATTAGTTTTGAATATCCTGCTTAATTGCCCTCCATATTGCTTGTTTTTACTTCTATTATCAGCATAATTATTAGCCTTTTTGTTTATTTTTTGTATTTTTTTGTCTGTTCCTCAAATCCTATGACTTACTTACGTTTGTAACTGTAACCAGGCTCTACTGTAATATTCTGAGGATGCTAATACAAATAGTAGACAGATTTTAGTGGATCTTTCCTATTTGCCAGACATTCTTCTAAATATTTTCAATAAGGTTTTAATTCTTGCAAGATTCTCATAAGTTAGTTACTATTGTTATCTTTATTTTGCTGAACAGATGCTATCTAGGTTGTCTATTGTCAGAGAATTAATATATTTCAAAGCCAGCATTCCAAACTTGAGCATCAGAGTTTAGACCTTAGCTATTGACCACAATGCAGTTATACTAAAGAGAGAATAGGAGGGAGAAAAGATCTAAATAAGGCGGCAGGATGCCACCCAGTGATAAAGCCTTAGAATAGCAGTGGATTAACCAGAAGTCTGGAGACAGGCAAGCAAATCATATTAAGAACCCCAGGAAAACGCTCTAGTGCAAGAGGTAGAATTGCATTTGGTGTCACTGAGACACTGAGCCATCAATGGAGGTTATAAAAATTTGACGAATATCTGGTTTATTTCACTTGTTTATTGAGAATTTATTCCTAGAGTACAGACCAAAACTAACCAATGAAAAACAATAATTAAAAAGAAATTGAAAAGGTAAATATTTTACATCCAGAATACGTTCAACATTAACAAAAATACATTTTAAAAAGCTGACAAATAGATGTTCCCGGCATCTGACTTGAATGAACTACTGCATTACAAAGCTTCATTATCTCTGAGCTTTATGGCTGTAGGAAAAATATTGGGTAATATATGTAATTCTTCATAAAAATGTGTTTTAATACTATTTAGCATTGAACTCTGAGAAGAATTTAATATGTATTTAATAACAATGGATAAAAGTGTGTGTCAATGAGAATGAGACCTCTGTAACAGTAAAGTGATCAAACACTGAAATCCTGAGCTACCACTGTAATTAGGGAAGTATTTAGTAGTTTTACCCATTTGACTGTACATCAGGAAGTTATTTTTTGCTCAGGTACAATCTTGTAGTTATTCTTTTAGCCAAAAGCCAGAGGCTCATGACAGTCTTGTAAGCACCATGGTCTTGGTGGGACACTCCTCAACGTGTATAAAGAGCATGAACAAGAGAGAAAACTGACAGAATCAAAAAAAAACAAAAACAAAACCCGAGAAGTCCTTTTCAGATACTACCTAAGTAACGACACTTTTTAAATGCAGCACTCTTAAAAAATAAAATGTAATGGATAAAGTAAGATTTATTCTTTATTAGTTATAAGGGCATTGTTACATGAAAAGACCCATTTACTACAGTTGGCACAGTGCTAGAACATGAAACATCCTGAAGAGGATAAGCAACTGCAAACTCCACTGTACCACACAAATAGTTTACTTCACCAGCCCCCAAATGTGTTTACTTATCCGCCATGAAGCACACTTTATCTAAGAAGTCTTCCCTTAACTATAATGGTGCTAACGCTAAATGTAATACTGTAGTTGTTATTCCAGAGTCTAAGTATAGTCATCATCAATTCATCTTTCTGCCATCTAGTCTTGGATAAGAACTATATTTAGAAAGAATCTGAATCCATTTAGGAGGACCCCAGTTGATGATTACCATTAAGGTTTGCATGCCTGAGAGAGGTACGCAATTGACTTGAAAAGCACTGCCCAAGTCAATTAGCCTTTATGTCTGCATATGTGCTCTCAGGAATACATTGAGCATATACTATGCCACTGACACATTAAGTGTTGTCCTCAAAATGTTCCCATTTTATCATGACAAAAACCTCTTACATAATTATTATAGATAAAGATACCGAAGTTCAGAGAAGATAAGTACCATGACTAATATCACCTGACTGCTAATTGTGAAAGCCAACATTTGGAAGTCTGAAAGACATTGACTGAATAGGCATTTATTGTGTAGATTCTGTATAAGTGCAGAACTCAAAATATAAAGGCATAATACAGAAAATAAAGGAGAGAACAAAGAAAAACAGTGAGGCTGGGATAATATATCACAGGTTGTTTGGTAAACACCTGAGCACAGGAATAGAATGAAAGGAACCCAGAGAAATGTGTATTTACCATGTCCAGAAATCTCCTTCACTGAAATATCTATGACTTTAAGCAAGACTTTAGAAGGAACTGGATTGCCATCCAGTAAGAATAAACTTTTGAAGAACGGTCTAAATTACCTATACTTAAAAAAAAATTGTGGGCTAGGTAATGCTAATACAAAGTCAGCCCTCAAACTACTTACCTAAATAAATAAAAAGGAAAGGAAACTAGTGCCTATAAAATACAGTTACAAATATACATATAATTAATCTTACCTGTCAGATTACCTGGAAGACATTTACTTATGGAAATCTATCCAAAGACACTCTTTAAAAATGAGATCTATATTCCTGCATTAAAATGTTTAACACAATGTTACAATATTTATAATAGTTTATGAAGAGTACATTAAACAAACAAGAAAACTGTTTTGTTTTCTTTTGTTTTGTTTTTGATATCAGGTCTCCTTGTGTTGCCCAGACTGGATTGTAGTGGAACGATCACAGTTCACTGCAGCCTCAACCCTCTGGGTTCAAGTGATCCTACTGCCTCAACTTCTTGTAGCTGGAACTACAGACATGCACCAGCATGTCCAGTAAATATTTAAATTTTTTGTAGAGATGTGGTCTTTCTATGCTGCTCAAGCTTGTCAGAAATTCCTGGGCTCATGCGATCGTTCTACCTCAGCCTCCCAAAGTGCTGGGATTAATGGCAAGAGCCACGGCACTTGATCAAGAAAAGTGTTTATAAGTACCACTGCTAGAAAGAAATGCAGGATGTCCAGTTTAAATTTGAATTCCAAATTAAAAATTCAAAGTAACTCCCATGCAATATTTAAGATACAATTACACAAAAAACAATTTGTTGCTCATAAGGGATTCAATTAAAAGGGTAACTTGTACTTTTATTTGTTTGCTAAATCTGGTAAACTTACTTATGATATAACATTAAGTTTAAAAAGAAAAATGGGATATAAACTTTTATATACAGATGAATTTTAGCAAGGTTAAAAGATGTGACATTTAGTATTTTTATGTTGTTTATGATTTAAAAAATTCTGTACATTCATTTATTTCTTTAATTAATATGTTTCGCTATCAAAATTAAAACAAGAAATATTTCTTTTTAAGAAAGAAACCAAACACACTAAGTATTTTTGAAGTATATACTTGCAGTGTAGCTGACACCTCTCTAAAAGAAGTTTAGCTCACTGAATAAGATTTTTAATAATTTTAGTACAGTATGTTAAATATTTAGTAATATACATACATATATATGTAGACAGATAGATAGATGACAGATAGAACAAACAGATACATCATGCTACAGTAATTAAAACATAGTCATTTTTTTTTGTCTTAACTTATCCCTAGATACTTTGGATATGGGCGTTGGAAGTAGCAAGCACTTTCTCAGACTCTAGGCATCGAAAGGAAGGGAAACTGACTAGTATGATTTTAGGCCAGAATTTCGACATGCAAGAAGGATATATATAACAAGCTCACAAACAAAAAACACAGCAACAGAAACTGCCTTTCAGCCTGTCTCTGGGAAACAAGCACGCTAATTTATAGTCTTCCCACATGCAGGCCTGTCTCATTATAATCCACTCTCCCCACTACAGCAGCCAAAATGTAAACCTCTGCTTAAAATCCTTTCAAACAATTCCATCATTCTCTGCATAAAGACCTATCTGTAACACAGCCTATAATTAGGTTGACTCAGAGTCCCAGTTGCCACCTGTTGTTCTGGTGTAATCATTGATAGTACCTCCCTTTCACTCTCCAAAGGGATCCAGTTTAAACAATAAATTACACAGTTACCTCTCCAAGTTCTAGTTTTTTTTTCCTATCCCACCCTTCTTTACTTTATACCCACCAGATATACTGAATGTCCTCTGGGTCCCGGAATATACCACCCTCCTTCCTCATTCAAGGCCTCCGCACAGGCTCTCCACTCTGGTCTAAAGCAGTCTTCTCTGCCTCAACCCTTCTTCCAGGTTTATATTTCCTTAAACCCTATTCATCAGTCATATTTTAGTTCAAATATAACTTTTTTTCCAGAAAATTCATTATTTTTCTATCACACCAGGTGTGATCTTCCTATTATTTATTCTCCTACTGGCATACACTTTTCTATGTTTTACAGAGGTGATATGACACTTATTGGCGAGGTTATTTGATTAATGCCTACTTGTTCAATGTAACTGTATGCCAGGTTGGTTTCTTATTATTAGTTTTCTTTTCTTTGGGAATTCAGTGAACCCAGCACCCATAATTGTGCTTGGTACATGTTGGTTCTTGATAATCATTTGCTGAACCAATACCTGCAGGAGGCACATAAACTTTTTGATGAAAGAATACATACAACCATACCTACTTCAAAGTACCTACTTCAAAGGCGAGTTGTATGTGCTTTTTCATAAAAATGTTTGTAATATTGGTTTTGATTTTGTGAAATTATCAGCCAACTGCGCTCATTGCTACATACATTGATCCATAATTGTTTGTGGAAAAAAGATTTGATTCAATTCTATTTTGTCTTTATTTAGTAGCTAGAATATATTTATAAGGCAAGTAGCAAGCTCATTTTACTTCTTATGAACATCTTCTATTTCCCCCCACTTATGTTAGCTTATTGGAGAATATAGTTTTAGATACCACACTATGTCTATGAAAACACCACCTATCTTGGTTCTATGGGTAAATATATTTCTGATATTTAATATAGGCTTTAGTCCTTATATTGATGTCTCTCCAAATGCTTTTGCCAACTAGTTTCGTGGTAAATAATGTCTGTGAGTCCTTGGTTTTGTTATCTCTCTGCTCCATTTTTTTAGGGAATTCTGTGCTCAACTCACTACCTTCTCAGAATTCCTTATATTTATTTAAATTTTATTGTGCGCTTCCAGTGTCTAACTCCCCACATATCCTATGTTACATATTCTATCTTACATAGATTATTACAAACTCATCAGTGAAATTTAAAACAATAATAACTGTTATTATTACAATTATAATCACCATAGCAAATAGATATTAGGTGCTTACATGTGACAGTGTTCTAAGTGTTTTTCATGTATTAATTCAAGTCTCTAGCAAGAGACCCATAAAAAATGTGAAATGTAGCAGAGCATTCTAAAGCAACTAGCTTGGAACAAAAAAAGTCATTACAAAAACACAGATACTGTACCTTGGGTGAAGAATGCCGAGTCTTTGGTTTAGAGAGAGAGAAATAAAGAAAGTGAATGATTTCAAGTATGTTCTACATTTCAATTTCATGCTCGGTTTCAGGGTGGTTAATGCTTAGCCTGTAACATTAATATTTTTAATAGACACTTTGGACACTGGTATAGGATAATGACAATAAACAGATACTGTCCTGCTGCCACTGCCTTTAGAACAAATCTCCCATAACTAAAATTGCTACCTAGCAGATTGAAAAGTGTCACACAAAGTATATCCCAGCTTCCCTCTCATGTGGCCCCAAGTTTGGGTCAAAATCTTTTTCACTAAAAGAATGAGAATCTCCCCAAGAAACATAAAGTGCTCACTTTAAGCCTGGGAATTCTGAACCTTAATAAGAGGAAGATATAATCTAACTCCTCCAGAAAAATACATTTTGATCATGATCTAAACAGAATAAATTTTATTAAAAGTCCATGTACAAATTATATAATGAAAAATGAATAATCTTATTTGTGACCATTTTTAAAGAATATATTATCTATATAACTCAGATAACCTGGCATATCATATAATCTTAGTTTTACTTGGTTGTGGTGAACACCCAACTTTTACCAACTCAACAACCTTTTCCTTCTTGATGGGAGCCTCAAAAACTATTTACTTTAAGGTTCTGGTCAAGTAAGTTTTACTCAAGAACATAATGCTTTATTAGTTTGGTGTTGTTAGAGAGATGTAAAAAGTGAAATCAGCATTAGGTATTGATCTCACAGTTAATTAACTTCTATCCTAAAGTTAGTATCTTCCTAATTAATGATGTGCATGCTAATAAAGAAAGATGTTTCCTTTAATAAATGTGTATGTGATTCTTTTACATTGTACTCTAGGGGAAGAATCTGGTAAATGTTAAATTCCTTTTCTCTTTGTTTCACATATCACCGTAAGCTCATTACTAATTTAACTCCTAAAAATGAACAACTTTTATCTTCGCGTAGGTTTGTAAACACCAGTGGACTCCTCATGAATGTGCAGAGATTCATACTCCTCCTTCTTTCTGTCAGTCACAAATCTTTTATTCTTCTAATGGGGACCCATATTTCTGCCCTGTTTCTCTGAAACTTAGTTCATGAAAATATTTTAAAATTCACTTTTCTTTATAACTATCTGAGAAGTTTAAATAACCAATGTTTTGGCCTAGCACAGTGGCTCACACCTGTAATCCCAGCACTTTGGGAAGCCAAGATGGGAGGATCACTTGAGCTTAGGAGTCTGAGACCAGCCTAAGCAACACAACGAGACCACGTCTCTAGTTTAAAAAATTATAAAAAATAAATAAATAATCAATCAATGTTTCAAATGTGTTAGCTATAGATTTAAATTTAAATTAAATTATACCTATGTTTTGTATAACCCTTGTACACTGCTGATGGGAATGTAAATTAGTACAACCACTATGAAAAACAGTTTGGAGTTTCCTCACAAAACTAAAAATTGAGCTACCCAGTGACCAACAATCCCACTGCTGCCCATATACCCCAAAGACAGACAATCAGTATATTAAAGAGATAACAGTACTCCTATGATTGTTGCAGCACTGTTTACAATAGCTAAGATTTGGAAGCAACTGAAGTGTCTTTAAACAGATAAATGGATAAAGAAAATGTGGTACATATACACAATGGAGTACTATTCAACCATAAATAAGAATAAGATCCCAGTACTTTAGGAGGCCAAGGCAGGCAGATCACGAGGTCAGGAGATCAAGACCATCCTGGCTAAAACGGTGAAACTCTATCTGTACTAGAAATACAAAAAAATTAGCTGGGCGTGGTGTCGGGCGCCTGTAGTTCCAGCTACTCGGGAGGCTGAGGCAGGAGAATGGCGTGAACCCAGGAGGCGGAGCTTATAGTGAGCCAAAATCCGGCGCTGCACTCCAGCCTGGGCGACAGAAAGAGACTCTAACACCTCAAAAAATAAATATGTAAGAATGAGATCCTATCATTTGCAACAACATGGATGAAACTGGAGATCATTATGTTAAGTGAAATAAGCCAGGCACAGAAAGACAAACACCACATGTTCTCACTTATTTTTCACACCTAAAAATTAAAACAATTTGACTCATGGACATAGAGAGTAGAAGCATGGTTACCAAAGAGTGGGAAGGTTGGTGGGGGTTTGGAGGGGAGGTGGAGATGGTTAATGGATACAAAAAGAAAAGAAAATAACAAATAAGACATATTTTATAGCATAATAGGGTATCTATAGTAAATAACAACTTAACTGTGTATCTTGAAATAACTTAAAGAATAAAATTGGATTGCTTGTACCTCATCCCATTCTCCATGATGTGTTTATTTCATATTGCATGCCTGTATCAAAATATTTCATATACCCCATAAATATGTATACCTACTATGTACCCACAAAATTTTAAAAAATAATAATAATTGTATGTATATATATATATATATAGAGAGAGAGAGAGAGAGAGAGAGAGAGACAGACACACATACACACAGAGCACACACACAGAGAATCCCTAGAAATGAATTTATCATAAAATATTGTCTTAGGCAATTATGGAGACTAAGAAGTTCCATGACGTGCCATCTGTAACATAGAGACCCAGGAAAGCTTGCGGTTTAATTTGAAAACCTGAAAGCTAGAGAGCCAGTGGTATAGATTCCAGTCTAAATCTGAAAGTCTGAAAACTAGGAGTGCCGAAGACAGGAGAAGATTGATGTCTCAGCACAAACAGTCTGGCAGAGAGGGAATTCAACCTTCCTCCACCTTTTTGTTCTATTTAGGCCCTCAACAGATTGGATGCTACCTGCCTCCGTTGAGAAGGCCATCTGCTTCATTTAATCCAGAAGTTCAAATGCTAATCTCTTCCAGAAACATCCTCATAGACACACCCAGAAATAATATTTAACCACATATTTGGGCATCCTGTGGCCTAATACAGTTGACAGCTAAACATTAATCATCACAATATACTATTTATAAAAATGTTCACACTCATTATAATTTTAAGAGGCATACAACAAAACAACAAGTAGATTATCCCACTAATTTTCACTGGTTTCTCATGATGGACCATGTATAATAATATTTGCTTCTGATAGCCAAAACACAGATTATGGTTTTTAAAAGACTTGTTCTTTACTTGCAACCAAGTGGTTTAACAGGCCATAAGACCCTTAAATCAGGTTCAAGTTGTGAAGTCTTGCCATATCTGACTTTCTTTAATAATAAAGATCATTTATTGTTTTGGATAATAGGTATGTTTGCAGATAGGGTTGAGAAGTGATACAGAGGATGAACGTAGTAAGTTGTCTCTATCTGCGTAAAGCCAATGACAGTCCTGAGAAAATCCTGAGGAACTTATATGACTTCACATTTCAAAGTTAATTAGTTTTTTTCTGTAAATATTTGGTAAAAAAAGTAAGTTGCAAGACACACAAATAGGAAGGTTTTTTTCAGTCAAACAAAATTATTTGGGAATTTTGCTCATAAGGTTTTGCCCACTTTGAATATGAGAATATTGACAGTCTTACAGGCTACCTCACAGTTATATATCGATTTACAATGGTGCCTGAATGGCTTCTGAACCAACACAACTAAAATGAGTCAGAGAACATACTACCTGTTAGTTTCTATAGCAATATATTCCAGAATTGCAAATACCACATAGAACTGATGATCTGAATTTTTATATTATCATTTGGTGTTTTGATAGAAACCCTTGGCCAAGTGTTGCTATGAAAATGTCCTTATGTTATTCTGGAAAATATTTCCCTTCTTCCATTGTCTATGTTGGATACATTCCTTCTATGTGTATCAAAATGCTCCATGTTCTTCTGGGTAGTTTAGAGGTTCCCTTGTATAAAGTACCTAAATAATTGCTAAGTGGTATCAGCTTTTGTTTATTCTAGTCACAAAGCTAAGCTTTTAAATAAGAGACAATATCAGCTACATTGATAAGTAGTCATTTACCCTAATGCTGTGGTAAATGCATTTTATTGATAAAAGCATTTTATTGATAAAATGGATAACAGTCAATTTTGTTCTTGCCTTCTTCCTTCATTTCTATTTTCCTATTCTGCTCCTTTTAAAACGTATATGACACTGTCCAGGTTCTCAGCTGATGGTCTCAATTATTAAACAGTCTATGCACCAGACATATTGCTAAGCAATTTATATTCATTCTCTTTATTTTTTAGCCATTACGACAACTCTATAAGATAGGTGTAATTATTCACTTTTTAGCACTTCAGGAAACTCAGGATTTGTATAGTCATTTAACTTGTCCAAATTTTCATAGATTAGAGACACAGGGGGAACAAAATAAAATTTTAGTTACTAGTGCTGCAAAGAAGCATAGCATTAGTAAGGGTTCTCCAGAGAAACAAAACCAATAGGATATGTATCCGTATCTATATCCATCTATATATAGACACACGAGAGAGAGATTTATTATTCGGAACTGACTCACACAATTATGGAAACACGGAAGTCCCACGATCTGCCCTCTGCAAGCTGAGGACCTAGGAAAGCCGGCAGTGTAATTCCAGTCTGAGTCTGAATGCCTGAGAACCGGGAAAGCCAATGATGCAAATCTCAGTACAAGAATCGGAGAAGACTGATGGCCTAGCTCAAGCAGGCAGGCAGGAAGCAAAAGGGGTGAATTCCTCCTTCCTCTGCCTTTTTGTTCTATTTCGGCCCTTCATGGATTGAATGATGACCTCTCACGCTGGGGAGGAATATTTACTTTACCGAGTCCACTGATTCAAATGCTAATCTCATCCAGAAACATCCTCCCAGACACACCCCGAAATAATGTTTAATCTTAGCACCCCTTGGTAAAGTCAAGTTGACACATAAAGTTAATCATCACATGCATCAATATAAAAAAGTGTTATATGAATAGGCTCTGGGTCAGGTTATCTGCATTCAAGTCCTGGTTCCAAGCCTTTGCTGCTTTTGTGAACTCTTGCAATTATTTAACCTAAGCCTCAGTATTGTCATCATTGTAATAGGCATAAGGATCATTCATAATACATAATTGTGAGTATTTTTGAAATAATACATATAAACAGCATAGCATAGTATCTAGGATATTATAAATTCTCAACAAATGTTACTTATTAACTACTAATATATTTTATTTTCCTACCACATTGATGGGAGAGAGTTATTCTTCCCTGCACATTTTGAAAAAAAAAAAAAAGTGTAACTTTCATCTGACTTCAAAAGCTTCCTCTTTTTCACAGAAATGTGGACAGTATCACTGGAAATTCTTCTGATTTCATTAGTACATTGTTTTGCCTGAAGAAAGATGTCACCATTATGTAGACTACACAAACACAAGGAAAAATAAGCTCAAAAACTCAGTCATAACTAAATTAAAAATTCACTTCTAAATATTACCTCTGTAAAACTTTATTCCTTTTATTTTTTTCTTTTTTGGTTTGTTTGTTTTTTGTAGAGATGGTGTGTCTCTCTTTATTGGCCAGGCTGGCCTTGAACTCTTGGCTTTAAGCAATCCTCCCACATTGGCCTTCCAAAGTGCTGGGATTGCAGGCATGAACCATTGCATTAAGCCTCTTTTTGATTTTTTAAAACCACTACTATGTATTTACCACATGATAAGAATTTATCTAAGGTCTTTTTACTTAGCATTTACTTCTCAGAATAACAGTGTAAATTAGGTATTTTTATCATCATATAGTAGACAAAGAGACAGAGTCCCAGACAGCTACTTAACTTTCCAAAGATGATGTAGTAATTATTTGACAGAGTCTGAGTCTGACCCAGATCTTCCAATTCCAGGACAATTTCTTTGCACCAAACCACAGTCTCTCCTTACTAATCAGTCTACATTTGTCACATGATAAATGTTTACATTTTGGCATTCAATATTAGTTGAAGTTGTCTGTGAGTTTTGAAGCGAAAAAAACTTCACAATCATATATGTATCAAATTTAATTAATAAATACATAATCAAGATCTAATTAATACTGCTAAAACCAGTATCAAAATGATAATGAAGAGGATAATTCTACCCTGAACTTATTGGTTTTGTAAGAAAGAAGTTTTACATTCTTCTTAGTACAGTTTCAAAATCCTATTCTACCAAAAGTTCTTCAATTAATCCCCCCTTGTTAGGCAACAGTAGGAACATAAAAGTCTTTTGATGGTACATTATGTTATGTGATGACATATTTTCATTCTAAATAAATCTACCTCTTTATTCACCGATTTTCGTTTTCCCAGAGTTATCCTTCCTGGTCTCACTGTACAACAAATATTTTGGAATTTCCTTAGAATAATAAAGTCATACAGTCTTAGAGAGAAAGTGACTTTGGAGATCATATAATTTAAAACTTTCAAGTTAAAAATGTAGACATTAATATCCAGAAATCATGAGTGGCCTGGTCAAAGTCTTGAAAGAAAGGCATAACAAAAATCTAGCTTTTAGCTTCCTGATGTATTCAATATTTCTTCAAGAACTACTTATATAAGAGAGTTCTAGACCTATAAGAGATGTTTCCTCTAAAAGAAGCTTATGATTTGAATAGAATGAAAAAAAACACACAAATAAACTAATTGTCAGTTAAGAAAGGATTTCTGTTAGAGACCGTTACCACTGTGATACATACATACATGTATACATATATTGACAACATTATTATTGGAAGTAGAAATAATGTACAAAAAGTGATGTGGTACAAAGTATAAATTCTGTGTCTATGAGTATCTTAAAACACAAAAGTTAAAAAAGTTGGTCCAAGACAGAAAATCTCCTGAAGGAGGGATGGGTCAGCATCGTTGGGCATCTTTCCCAAGGAAGCCTGCTCATGCTCTTAGGCTAGAGCCGAGAAAATGTCAGGTCTCAAAAAAGCAAATGACACAAGAGAAGCTACTTCCCTCACATTAACTCAACAAATAAGACCCTTGCACCTGTGAGATGCTGAGTCTTTACTCTCCTTTAAAAGCTGCTTTTGGATTAAGGAGGAAAAAACTGGGGTTATGACTCTCTAGCAATGTAACAAATAATTTGCTGCTACACAATTATTGGAATAAATTGTCAAGAAACATTAACTGTCTCTATTACCAGTAAAATTGTGAAAATATGAGAAAAATGTCATCCTGGAGCAGATCAATCATTTAAGCATTCCAGTAAGTGAGCTCTCAAAATGTTACATTGAAGATTTTTAACTTCCTTTGACAAGCTGACATGCATCTGCCATCAATTAATTTATCTGAACTATTCTTGAACAACATCACCTTTCTGGGAAAAGACTTTCACATGTTTATAATCACTTTCAAGTGTGAAAAGTCACCCTTATTCTGGTAATTAGAGATCAAATAAAAAGATCTGGAGTTACTGTATACACACCCCTCAGAATGTTTTGGACTTCAGTCATTTCCACTTTCAGCTTTTATCTTCTGAGGCTATTGCCCTTTGTGTGTGTGTGTGTGTGCACCATTAAATGGAAATCACTCAATCCCATTTCATCTGCAACTCTATCAAAATGTCCAACACCTTTTTAAAATGTGATAATTTACTGGAAAACTACTAAAATCTATTTTATAATTCCTTTTGAGGCAAAAACACTTAAAAATAAAAATAGCTCACATAATAAACTGTCCAGAAAGAACAAATTTCTCTATTTTGTTTTTTAAATATTGGATGGGTATAAAAAAAAAGTAGAGTAAATCACACTAAAGATGATTGGCTCAGGTAAATAATCTCTTCCTGAAAGAATCATTCTGTCTACACATAATGCTGATCACTCTGCTACTCCAAATTGGATGACAATTTCTCCTAGTAACTATAGATAACCAAATAAAATTTTATTTTGAAAAAATAACAGGTAATATTTAAATACGTATGATACTAAAAAGATTAATGTGTACTATAATATTAATTTCTTTTTAATGTAAAATTGCTGTCTTGCATACTAATTTTATATCTCTTTTCTCCTAAAATATATTATGTAACTTTAAATATTTCAGGCAATAGTTATGGAATCAGAGGCAGAACTGAGGGTCTAACACATTGTAGGTGTTCCTTAAATATATTTGAATGAGTAAATAGGCAGTTTTAGGCAAGCATCACATCTATTGATTCCATACATAAGAAGCAATATTTTAGTTGAGTAATTTATCCAGTTGCAGTGGCTCACATCTGTAATCCCAGCACTTTGGGAGGCTGAGGCGGACGGATCACCTGAGATCAGGAGTTTGAGACCAGCCTGGTCAACACGGTGAAACCCCGTCTCTACTAAACATACAAGAAAATTAGCTGGGCGTGGTGGTGTGGGCCTGTAATCCCAGCTATCAAGAGGCTGAGGCAGGAGAATTGCTTGAACCTGGGAGGTGGAGGTTTCAGTGAGGCAAGATCACACCAGTGCACTCCAGTCTGGGTGACAGAGCAAGATTCTGTCTCCAAAAAAAAAAAGGGAAATTATATGAATAATTGCACAAGTGCTTGAAACACCAATCCAAGAGTTTACATTTGTCAGGAAAGGACTCTATTCTCAAATTTTGAGGTTAGTATTATTGGTGATGAGAAAAACTTTCCACTAGCTAATAACTGACCGAGTAGAGTGAAAACAAAAATCAATTATTTTTATAGCAGCACACAGAAAAGGTGCCATGTACCCTTTAACTCTCTTTTGCTATGTCATTAGAATTAAGCTAGGGATTACCTAGAAATTAAACTATATGAAAAATACATACAGTTTGTTTTTCCTCAACCTTTTACTTTTTGATAAAATGTGAACATATTTTCAAAGAAATTACAATCAAATACTTTATTTTGTAATCTTCCTGATTCCGATGAGATATAACAAATACCTTATTAAGAAAATTTTATTGTTATCAAAAACTTTCAGACACGTTTAATAGTTCTAATACAATAGTTCATTAAGTCCTTCTGAAGAATAAAATAATTACTACTCTTAATCATTCATGAATGAAATCAGCAAAAGTATTAGTTACCAACTATGTGCCAATATACTTGAAAAAAACAATTTATTCACATTTTCGTAGTTTTGTTTACAAGATAAAATTTAAAAAAAACAATTTTAAACAATATTAACTTGTCTAAATAAACTACATTTTATTGAATTCTGTGCAGCCTTAAAATGTATGCTAATAAACAATTGTTTATAATGAATTGGTAATTGAAAGAAAATATAAACACTCTATTTGGATCCTAGTGGTATTTTAATTATTTCTGTAACCATAATATATAAAGATAGCAAAACATTATAGATTGATAACAAGATGTATACATAGATATACATATCTATGAATTAGACCAAAAACCTTAAATTTGTTCACAACATTTTCTGTCTTTAAGCCATTTTTTCTTTTCTTTGATTATTTTAATGGACATATTATAATTGTGCACATTCATGGGGTAGATAGTGATGTTGCAAAGCATATAATGTATAGTGATGAGATCAGGGTAAATAGCATATCTGTCATCTGAAACATTTATCATCTCTTTGTTTTGGGAACATTCATTCCCTCCTTCTAGCTAATTTAAACTATATATTTTTGTTAAATTAAACATAATGTTTAATTTGGTTATCTCTTAGAAATATACTTAGTGAAATGCTTTACTGTTTTTAATTTGTTTTCTCCACATTCTAAATTTTGAACAAACAATTATTTGGCACTTAGTATTTGTTAGGCAGTAAGGCATGGGCTGATGACAGAGTGAACAGGGCTAAAGTCCAGGATAGTTAAACATGCAAACCTGGGTGCTTTATTACAATTTAGTAAGATGGGCAGAAGCAAAAGTAATTGGAGAAGGAGCTTGCCACTATGTCTTAGGCAAAGGCTTTTTAAAATACATAGATACTACTTGGTCACCAATGAAAGTCTATCATGTATATACTCAGAAACATTATAATGAAGGCTAGTGTATTTAAATTGACTGAAGAAAGAGAATTAAAAGTTTAGATTCTATTAGAAAAGTCAGGGAGAGGGATTCAAGTATCAAGTAAACAGCACGTGTTCAACAAAAGGCTTATAACAAGTGGTTTGATTGTGCTAGCAAACTAAAATCCATTTTAAAATAAAAGATAGAGAAATTTCTTAATGATTACCGCAGTGATATGATTGTATTCTACTTCACACAGACTTTCGTGTCATGTTAGATGAATCATTTAATCTTTTCAAGCTGCCATCTATCAAAATAGCTCGGTGATAATTATGTTAAGTCCAAGAGGAAATTTATGAGATTGAACTTAATTTTTTTTTCCAAAATGAACAGGCAAGACCAAGAAAATATCTACAATTATTATTTTATGTGAAAAAATAAATAAAATAATATAAACTTTTTTCCAAGAGCATTCTGGTTCAAAAGTCAAATTTAATTTTTCAACATTTTCAAGGCTTATCTATTATAAAAGGCCTTGTAAGTGAATGTTTTCCTCATTAGTTCTTTGGCCCTGTTTGTTTTAGAGATGAGGCCTTGCTAGGTTGCCAAGACTGGAGTGAGGTTGGTATTCAGAGTGGCAGTCACAGCCTTGAACTCCTGGGCTCAAGCAATCCTCCTGCCTCAGGCCCCCTCAGTTGACACTTTAGATCCATGACACTGCACCTGGCTTTCCTGATTCATTTTTGTATATAAAATATAATAATTGTGTTCTGGCATATATTAAGACAAATCTTTGGGATTATTCTAAGGTCAGATCAAAGGAGGATTTCATTTTTTTCCCTTTAATTTTAATTCAGCATTTCTAAAGTTCTGTGACTTTTTTAAAAAACGGGGAAAAAAACTAGTGTGAGTAGACATGTTTCCAAGTGCAGGGGTTAAACTAATATTTACAATCCAGGAAATGTAATATTATAACAAATTTTAATTATATAGCTCTTTAAAAAAGAAAAAATTTATGATTTAATGATGTATTTTAAAAGCTTATGTGAGTGAGTTAAAATGATAAGAAATGTGCGTATATACACTTTAAAATAAAATATTAAATTAAAATTTAAAAATATTTTCTTTGCAGATTTAAAAAGAAATCCATCACAGGTGTCTCCTGAATAGACTCCTTGATATTTTGGACAGATTAGTACATCATTTTATATATACTTACATACATTTCGTTTTAT
This sequence comes from Colobus angolensis palliatus, assembly GCF_000951035.1. Lineage (NCBI taxonomy): Eukaryota > Metazoa > Chordata > Mammalia > Primates > Cercopithecidae > Colobus > Colobus angolensis. The sequence goes on along the minus strand of NW_012114400.1, from coordinate 3,777,691 downwards.
TAAGAAACAACCTGAAATCTCTAGAACCAAACGTTCTTGCTCAAGACCATATTGCTGTTAGCTTCGTGGTGTATGCTCGTAAGAGATTCCTTAGAACAGATATGACATCAGCCTTAAGTGAATAAAAGCCCGATGACTCTGAGAAACCCATGGGAACGCTTGATTTCTTTCACTTGATACTCTCTGGTGGCCTATTTAGTGGCATCTTTGAAAAGAAGGAAATTTATTAAGGCAATTTTTTATGCTCCCTTAATATAGTAAATGCAAATTCATAGACATATGTGATATTTTCATGCAGGGTATCTGTCTCTGTATATATAGGTATAGTCTTGGTTAAGACGTGAGGAGGAAAAAAAATTAATTCACAATTCCGTATTTAAATACTGAACTTCCAAGACTTCATTTCTGAAGGTTACCATCTCTGAGAGTAAATATAAAGAGTTTTACAGGTGGTGAAGAAATTCAGAGACAGAAAGGACAGAAAGGAATTTATGTACATGAGCTATTAAGCCATGACTTTGAATAGATGAACTGCTGAATATATAACTTGAAGATCCTTTTTTTTTCCTTTTCTCTCTCTCTCTCTCTCTCTTATTTTATTTTATTTCATTTTTTGTCTGAGACAGTGTCTCGCTTTGTCACCCAGACTGGAGTGCAGTGGCGCAATCATGGGTCACTGTAGTCTTGACTTCCCAAGTTCAAGCAATCCTTCCACCTCAGCTTCCTAAGTAGCTGGGACTACATACAGGAACCCGTCACTATGCTTGGCTGATTTTTACATTTTTGTAGAGATGTGGTTTCACTGTGTTGCCCAGGCTGGTCTCAAATTTCTGGCCTCAAGCTATCTGCCTACCTTGCCAACCCGTAAGTGCTGGGATTACAGGTGTGAGCCACCACACCCAGTGAAGATCCATTTTTATATATTGGAACATGTTTTTCAATTTAAGATTTTCCTTTATCCATTCATTTGTTGATGGACATTTAGGCTATTTCCCTATCTTGACTGTTGTAAATAATGTCACAATGAACATGGGGCTACAAACGTATATCTTCAAGATATCTATTTCATTTCCTTTGAGTATATACCCAGAAGTGAAATTGCTGGACTGTATAGTAGTTCTATTTTTAAATTTTTGAGGACCCTCCACACTGTTTTTTCATAATGACTGTACTAATTTCCATTCCTCCTAATAGTGCCTAAGAGTCCCCTTTCTCCACACCCTCCCCAACACTTATCTCTTTTTTGATAACTGTAATCCTACTAGGTAAGAGAACATATCTCATTGTGGTTTTGATTTGTATTTCCCTAATGTTTAGTGATGCTGAGCATCTTTTCACATACCTCTTGTCCATCTTTTTGGAAAAATATTTATTCAGGTGTTTTGATCATTTTTACATTTTTTTGTTATATTTTTGTCTGTTATTCAGTTGTGTGAGTTCCATTTACATTTTGGATGTTAATCTCTAATCAGATGTATGGTTTGCAAATATATTCTTTCATTTCATGTGTGGTTTCTTCACTTTCTTGATTGTTTCCTTTGCTATATGGAAGCTTTTTTGTTTGATGATACCACTTCTTTAATTTTGTTTTAGTTGCCTGTGCTTTCGACATCATATCAAAAAGACATTGCGAAGAACAAAGTCAAGGAGATTTTTTTTCTGTTTTCTTCTAGGAGTATTATGGTTTTAGATTTTTAAGACTTAAAGATGTAAGTATTTAATTCATTTAAAGTTAATTTTTATGCATGTTGTAAAATAAGGGTCTGATTTCATTTTGAAAATGAAAACGATTTTTTGATTTTCAGTTTTCCTTACACCATTTATTGAAGAGATTATCTTTTCTCCATTATGTAGTCTTGGTACCCTTGTCAAAGGTTAGCTGACCAAATATATATGGATCCATTTCTAGGCTCTCTATTCTGCTTCACTGGCAGACACATATTCATATGTGTCTGTTTTTATGAGAGTACTATACTGTTTTGATAACTACAACTTTGTCATGCATTTTGAAATTAAGGAGTGTGATGCCTCCAGCTTTCTTCTTTTTTTCCAAGATTGTTTTAGCTATTTAGATTAAACAAATTTTCTGGTTCTAAACAAATTTTAGAATATTTTCTATGACTGTGAAAAATAACATTAAAATTTTGAAAGAAACTGCATTAAATCTGTAGATCATTTTGCGTCGTGGAATTTACAGATTGCTTTGGGTAGTATGCACATTTTAATTTTAACAATATTAACTCTTTCAGTCCATGAACATGGAACATCTTCCCATTTGTATTCTTCTTCAGTTCTTTCATAAATGTCTTATAGTTATGAGATACAGCAAATCAATTCTAAAAGGGAAGTTTATAGTGATAAATGTCTATACACTGAGAAAAAACAAAGATTTCAAAAAAACTGACTTCACACCTCAAGAAACTAGGAAAAGAAGAACAAACTATAGTCAATGTCAGCAGAAGGAAGAAAATAATTTAAATTGGAGCAGAAATAAGTAGAGACAAGACTAGAAAGACAGTAGCAAAAAAATCAATGAAACTAAGAGTAAAGAGCTTGAATCAGTAATCAAAACCTGCCAACAAAGAAAAGTTCAGGATCAGATGGCTTCACTGGTGAATTCTACCAAACATAAAAAGATACCAATCCCTCCTGAATTACTCCCAAAAATTGAAGAGTTATTTGAGTCCAAACTCATTTTATGAGACCAGCATTACCATAATACCAAAGTCAGATAAAGACACTGCAAGAAAAAAAAAATTAAAGGTCAATATCCCCGATATGGTTTAGTTGTGTCGCCACTCACCTCTCACTTTGAATTGTAATAATTCTCTTGTGTCAAGGGTGGGGTCAGGTGCAGACAACTGAATCATGGGAACAGTTCCCCGCATACTATTCTCAGGGTAGTGAATAAGTCTCATGAGATCCAATATTTTTATAAATGGGAGTTCTCCTGCACAAGCTCTCTTGCCTCCCGCCATTTAAGACATAATTTTGCTCCACATTGGCCTTCAACCTTGATTGTGAGGCCTCCCCTGCCATGTGGAACTGTGAGTCAATTGAACTTCTTTCTTTATAAATTACCCAGTCTCGGTTATGTCTTTATTAGCAGGATGAGAACAGACTAATACAATCCCTGATGAGCATACATGCAAAAATCCTCAACAAAATATTAGCAAAACAAATTAACAGCACATTTTAAAAAATTATACACCATGATCAAGTAGGATTTATTCCTGAGTTGAGAGGACGGTTCAACCTCTACAAATCAATAATAGTAATATACTACATTAACAAAATGAAGGATACAATTTATATGATCATCTTAATAGATGCAGAAAAAAACATTTGTCAATATTCAACACCCTTTCATGATTTATAAAACTGCATAAACTAGGTATAGAAGGAATTTTTCTCAGCATAATAAATAATATATGTGATAACATTATACTCAATGGTGAAAAACTGAAAGATTTTCCCATAAACTTAGAAAAAAGACAAAGATGTTCACTCTTGACACTTTTATTCAACAGAGTACTGGAAGACCTAGCCAGACTAATTAGGCAAGAAAAAGAAATAAAAGGCATCAAAATTGAAAATGAAGTTAAATTGTCTCTGCCCATGACATGATCATATATATAGAAAACCCTAAAGACTCCACAAAAACAAACTATTGGAATTAATAAACAAATTCACTAAAATTTGTAAGATGCAAAATCAACATGCAGAAAGCAGTTGCATTTCCATGTACTAACAACAAACTATCCAAAATTTAAGGAAACAATCCCATTGACAATAACATCAAAAATAATAAAATATTTAGCAAGAAATTGATAGTCTTTATGATTGTGTCAGTCTTTTCTATTAGTTTTGAGTTTCTTAACTACAGGGATTGTCTTTTTTATCTTTGCCACTCTTCTGCTGAGCTTAGTATTTGCCACATAGTAAATATGGAATAAATATATGTTAAATGAATATTTGAGTATTAATAATATGCCCCTGAAAGTATTAGAGTACTAATAGAGGTAAGGTCTACTTTTGGGAAAGAGTTAACAAACACTACTAGAGGAAAAAACTTGCCGCCTTTATAATGTTAATGCTATAAGTTTCTTTTATGGAATCAGGCATTCAAAAAGCACCAGTAAAAATGCAAATACGTTGCCCGCAAGGCATAATATATCAAGTCACTAACATCCACTCTCAAAGAACAGACAAGCTTGAATGTAAAGTTTAGATGATATAGTTTACCCAAACATAAACCAATGCCCAGGAAGAAAAAAAGTAGTGAGTATCCCAGTGAAAATTAAATATAAAAGTTGAACAGAGTAGGCAATGAAAGTGCCATCAATTTCAAAATAGTGTCTGACCATGTCTGCAGAGAAAGCAACACATGTTTTGAAATCATGAACAAGGAGTAAGGAACACTATCCTATAGGGACAAAGAGGTTTAGGAAAAAAACTTGAAAAATAATAGAACAAAAAGGATAAAATAACCGTTGCCCTAAAGCTCAGTGTAGCAAATACAAGCTTTTGATTTTTCTTTTGTCCTTTCTTGTCACCCTTTCATATTTGTTACCCTGCTACAGTACAAGTGATCACAGAAACACAATCGACCACTGTCATTGAGTCATCAGAGTCTTCCGCATACCTGTTGGAGGCCTCTCATTCATGTCAGCATTTTAGGCATGCTATGAAATAATGCTAGGAGTTTAAACCTCCGGTTTCTGGGCTTCCTGCCAGCTACTTGCTTGTCGTTCTTTCCCTACGACAGCAACAAGGATACATCTGCTGCCCCTGACCTTGTTATTTTACTTTTCTTCATTTACTTATATCTTGAAACATGTTCTCAGACAAAAAAAAAAAAAAAGTTCTAATCACTAACTCTACTGTTTCTTCTGCAGCTAAAAATTACATTCTAAGTTATTTTGTTACAATTTCCCTTTAGTAATGATTTCTATCAGTTCTGTAGTGAAATTTCTCTCCATATATATTTATGTGTGTGTGTGTATTCATATATTTATATCTAACAGCCTAACATTCCATGGAAAAATTTTACAAAATGTAGCCTCAGCAAAAGAAAAACATTTTCTTCCAGGGCTCTTTGCATGCCCTTCCAACAACCCTTCCTTTGTGGATTCATATATTTTATTCTGAAAAGCCAACATAGAATCTTAATAATAAAAGTAAAAGTGGATTTTTGGCAACCTCTAAGATGGCGCTAGAGTCAAACCCAAAGACAAAACGAATGAACTAAAATCCTGGCTCTTCTACCTATCAGCTTACAAAGTTTATTAGCTTGTGAAATTAATGACATTGATCTATCTGTCTTTATTTTCCGATATATAAAATGAAAAAAAAAATCAGTGACCACCCTACAGTTGCTGAAACTATTTTTTAATATAATGCAGACAAAGGAGTTTGCACAGTGTGTGACACAGGTAAGACAACAACATATGTTAAGTTGTCACAACTCAATTACTGGTTATATCAATGCCCCCATCCATTCTCAGCTGAGTGATAACTCAATAGTGTAAAATTTGATGAGTGCTGTAAGCATCTAGATTGGCATTTACATCAAAGAGAATTGGAAAGTTGTCTATGTCTTCACAAAGGGCTTCAAAAGAGTTATCACATGGAATGTTGTGGGATGCCCCTGAATTTTTACAAAAAGATTTGCAGCTATCGAAGTATCAACAAAAGTTAAGCAGAGAACAGAAATTTCATAAATCCCTACTTTCTCTCATTTGCATCTATAGCTCCATTTTCCAGGTATAAAATGAGAATAATTTAATTAAATTCTACAACTCTTTTAAAAATACCATCTGTCAATAATAGATCAAAAATATAAACAAGATATTTCATTCTGCTTAAAAAAGTTATATTCAATGTAAAAGACTGAATTCAAACACTTTTAAACATAGGCAACTTAACCTAATAAAGAGCATGGGTTCTGTCTGACCTGCCTAAGTTTAAATCCTTGCGTTATCACTTTCTAGCTCTGTGACCTTGGGAATATTCATTAACCTTCCTATTCCTCTGTTTTCTCATCTATGAAATAATTATAACATTATTATGAGTCAACATTAGAAAAGTGCCATAGCAGAAATAACAAGGAAGGATAATGGGACAAAAGATGAGAATATTTATTATGAAAGAAAACAAATAATATAAAAATAAGATAAATCCTTAGTCCCTCGAACTAAAGATAATTATTTATCACAAGCATATTATTTATCATTGAATGGTATGAAGGGAGATATAACTAAAATATACCAGAACATTATATTTTATTGAGTATGAGTTTTAAAATACAGTAGCATGAGTTTTGGAGCTACACCACCTGCCATTTTCTACTTGTGTAACCTTAATCAACTCTATTTTTCTGTTTCCTTGGGTGCAAAAAAAAAAAAAAAAGAATAATAATACCTATATTAAAGCAATGTTGTAAGGATTCGGTACATTAATTCATGAGAAGTGCTTTTAGAAGAGGACCTGGTGCATAATGCACAGTTACAGAACTGTATATAAATCACTGCAACCACCACTTTCAGTTCAATTAATTAGTATCTGTCAACCTATAACATGATCTGATTAGTATAAACTCATTATCTTGTCATTATCTACTCTCTTGCCAGGGAAAACCTGATTGATCCCAAAAGGTAACCTAAAATTTACAATGTGAAATAATCTGAAAATATTTTATTGCAAAAACAAAAATGTATATGTAAAACAAAATTAGAACTTTCTTGCTCTGCTCCAGCAACAGAGAGAGCCTTTATATTTTCTTATTAAATTAGCTCTAGTTGTAATTGAAGAAATTGTATGATCATTTAAAGCTACTGAGGAAATAGCAAGATTGATATATGATTATTCTGTGAATATTAATCAGCACAGGAATGGTTTCAAAAGGGTCTTTACTAAACTCAGCTATATTATATATCTTACAGAGAAAAAAATTTGAATAAAAATCTTTGTAATATTTTATTTCTCATTTTTGTCTCCTCACACTTTTCCCAATTAGTATTTCAGTAGTTTAAAAGAACTATAAATATAGATTTTTCTAGGTGGACTACATTGCAACATTTCATAGTTCTATTAATATTTACTCAATCTTACTGAGGCCTTACTTACATCAGGCACTGCATAAATGTCCATCAAGTGTGAGGGGGATATAGCTTGGAATAAGCTTCCCAGTGGAAATAATATTTGATCAGAGTCTTAACAAATTATAGAGAAGAATCCTGTGACAATGTGTGAGGGAACAAACTGAGCCATTAGCAACAATTTAAAGAGCAACTGTTATAAAATTGATGAATAGCAAGATAAAGAAAGGTGGCTGACACAATTTAGGAGCTTAGCATGATTCAGGTCACAGGTGCCTTTTATGTCTGCTAAAGAACTGGCTCTTCATGTGTAAGAGCTGGAGAATCACTGAAACAATTAAAAGGGTGTAAGAGTGAATCAGATGTACAGGTTTCTTGTTTTTGAGAAGGGTTTTAGAAGCAAGATGTGTTAATTATTTAGATGTGCAGGGTAAGGAAGAAGGGGATATAGAGAAGGTCCTCAGATTCGGGCTTGGGAGACCATGTGAAGCTTTGTGCCACCTCCAGAGCTAGAATGGAAAGAGAGAAAAATACCTATGGAGGGAAGGTGAATTCAGATAGTAAACATAGTGCATCTGTATTTAAGAGTCAAGTGAGGATGCCCACTAAGTGGGTGGAGACTTGAGTTTAGACGTCAGAAGGGAGGCCTGTGTTATCAACATTATTAAATGTGGATAAGCTCTTTCTCAGAGAGTGAATGGAACATGAGAAGAAGAAAAGGATTAAGAATATTAATGTCTCTGGAATTAATGGTTTCTTGGTCTCGCTGACTTCAAGAAAGAAGCCCCAGACGCCGGCGGTCAGTGTTCCTGTTCTTCAAGATGGTGTGTCTGGAGTTGTTCTTTCTGACGTTCGGGTGTGTTCAGAGTTTCTTCCTTCTGGTGGGTTCATGGTCTCACTGGCCTCAGGAGTGAAGCGGCAGACCATGGCGGTGAGTGTTACAGCTTTTAAGGCGGCACATCTGGAGTTGTTTGTTCCTCCCATCTGGAGTTGTTTATCCCTCCCTGTGGGTTCATGGTCTCACTGGCTTCAGGATTGAATCTGCAGCTCTTCGAGGTGAGAGTTACAGCTCATAAAGGCCGCGCAGACCCAAAGAGTGAGCAGCAGCAAAATTTATTGCAAAGAGGGAAAGAACAAAGCTTCCACAGCGTGGAAGGGGACCCGAGGTGGGTTGCCATGTGAGCTCAGACAGCCTGCTCTTATTCCCTTATCTGGCCCCATCCACATCGTGCTGATGGGTCCATTTTACAGAGAACCGATTGGTCCGTTTTGACAGTGTGCTGTTTGGTGCCTTTACAAACTTTTAGCTAGACGCAGACTGCTGATTGCTGCATTTACAATCCTTTAGCTAGATACAGGGTGCTAATTGGTGTGGTTTACAATGATTTAGCTAGACATAAAAGTTCTCCAAGTTCCCACTTTACACAGGAGCTCAGCTGGCTTCCCCTAGTGGATCCTGGTGCTGGGGACACCGGCAGAGCTGCCTGCCAGTCTGCGCCACACGCCCACACTCCTCAGCCCTTGGGCTGTCAATGGGACTGGGTGCCATGGAGCAGAGGGCAGCACCCATCGTGGAGGCTCAGGCCACACGGGAGCCCACTGGGGTGGGGGGTCTCAGGCATTGCAGGCTGCAGGTCCCAAGCCCTGCCCTGTGGGGCAGCAGCTGAGGCCTGGCGAGAATTAGAGTGTGGCGCAGGTGGGCTGGCAGTGCTGGGAGACCCAGTGAACCTTTCACAGCTGCTGACCTGGGTGCTAAGTCCCTCACTGCTCGGGGCCAGTGGCACCGGCTGGCTTCTCCGAGTGTGGGGCCCACTGAGCCCATGCCCACCTGGAACTCACGCTGGCCTGTAAGCATCACAGGCAGCCCCGGTTCCGGCCCATGCCTCTCCCTCCACACCTCTCTGCACCAGAGGGAGTCAGCTCCGGTCTGGGCCAGCCCAGAGAGGGGCTCCCACAGTGCAGTGGCAGGCTGAAGGGCTCCTCAAGCATGGCCAGAGTGGATGCCAAGGCCAAGGAGGCACCAAGAGCAAGGGCTGCTAGCACATTTTCACCTCTCAAGAAGATGTTTATTACATATTTTATTGGGGTTAAGTATGGTCTCTAAGAGG
>NW_012114400.1:3763682-3768433 GCF_000951035.1 Colobus angolensis palliatus | reverse complement strand
GCTCCTCAAGCATGGCCAGAGTGGATGCCAAGGCCAAGGAGGCACCAAGAGCAAGTGAGGGCTGCTAGCACATTGTCACCTCTCAACCCCCCCCTCTAAACAGGACACCCCAACTGCTGTTGGGAATTTGGCCAATGAGTGCTCTAGCTACTTCTTGCTGAATAGGGGTGATGAAGGGGCCTTGCAGTTGTAGCGTCCTCCAGAGGGGAGCTCTCTAGATCAGAAAAAGTGTCAGCGAGTTGGTCCAGGGGTCCTCCCTAGAAGTTGTTAGTTGAGCACATTTGGGGCTCCATTTGTAAGACCATCCATAGCTTGATGGCCTCGATTCTAGAGGAAACAAATTTAACAAGGAGGTTAAAAATACAGGGCTCAAAGGCGAGTAACAGCAAGATGGCTGCCATGGGACCTAGAAAGGGGAGAAGTCATGTTGCCCAACTTCAGAGGTTGTTATAAGAATTTGAAAGGTGTTGTCTGATTTCAGAAGCCTTTTCCTGTAAATGTTGGGTCGCATCTCGTACTATCCCTGAGACTGGTTAGTGTAGAAAAACAACACTTTCAAGCATAACAAGAAAGGCACGTGAAGAGAGCAAAGTCTCCCTATTACAACTGAGGAGGTGGGAGAAATACCTGATTACAGGCTGTCCCAGGATTCCTCAGATGGTAATGGACCTTGAGGACAGTCGTCCAGGACAGGAGATTAACGCTGAGTAGACCACACCAGTGTCCAGGAGGAAGTCAATTTCCTGGCCCTCAATGGTTAAATATACCTGGGACTCAGTGAGGGTGATGACATGAGCTGGCACTTGCCCCAGGCACCCTCAGTCCTGTTGTTGGATCGTCTGGTTGGGGATTTCTGACCCAGAGAAACTTCATCCTCTGGGGCAGTGCACCTTCCAGTGATTGCCACAGCATAGTGGACATGGATGAGGGGGCAGCTTGTTTCTCATTGGACAGTCATTTTTTTTAAGTGTCCTTGTAAACCACACTGATCACAAACCCTACCAGGTGATTGGCCTGCTCCATTTTCTGTCCTCTCTAAACCACCAAGGTTTGTTTGTCTGAGGACCATGACTAAGGCTGTGGCCTTTCTCTGATCTCGCTTTTCCTTTTGGGCCTATTCCTCTCGGTCCCTATTATAGAACACCGAGGTTGCCAGGTTTGATAATGCCGCCAAATTTTGTTCAGGGCCCTTGGCTTACTTTTAGAGCTTTCTCCTGATATCTGCAGCTGATCGGGTAATAAACTTATCCTTGAGAATCAATTAACTCTTGAGTGATTCAGGTGACAGGGGAGTATATTTTCTTAAGGCCTCCTATAGCCGCTCAAGGAAGGCAGAGGGATTTTCTTCCTTTCACTGAGTTATGGTGGACATCTTTGAATAATTCATAGACTTTTTCCTAATTCTCCTTAGTCCTTCTGGAACAGGTCAACAGATGTTTTTGACTCCAGTCCCCATGATCTGAGTCAAGGTCCTAGTGGGGATCCATACTGGGGATGACTTGCTGACCAGTAGGGAATTTGTCCCTTTCTTCGGCTGTCATTCTATCATTTACTTGACTAAGATACCAGATATCTCCAAACTCTTGGGCTGCAGCTAAAGCTACATTCTTTTCATTAAAGGCCAGGGTTTGATCTAACAATAGCGTGACATCTCTCCAAGAGAGGTCAGAGGTTTGCCCTAGACCCTGTATGATATCCATGTACCTATCAGGATCATCTGAAAACTTCCCTAGGTCTGCCTTGATCTGCTTTAAATCAGAGAGGGAGACGGGAACATATACCCAGGTTGTGCCAAATTCTCCCCCCCCCGCCCACAGCTTGAAGGGTTCATAAACGATAGCCTGGGGGTTTTTGTGGTCCTTTGGAGATTTCTTTGCTTATTTCCTTCTGGGCAGGGGAGATTAAACGAGGATTATCATTAATAGGAAGGGGAGCTATAGGGAGGTTAGGATATGGGGATAAGCTGAAAGGTCTTCCTGTGGGATATAAATTGCAAGCTTTGCATAGTTGTGTATTCTCCTTCAATGAAAAGAAATCTTGGACATAAGGTATTTCACTCTATTTGCCTTCCCTCTTACAGAAAAGGTCAAGCTGCAGGATACTATTTTAATTTGTACTTCCCTCAGATGGCCATTTTTCCCCATCAGAGAGAGAATATTGGGGACAGGCCGTAGTGCAGAAAATAATGAGCTGTGTGTTTTTCAGGGTTTGTGGGTCAAATTGGTCCCAATGTCTTAGCATGCATTTCAAGAGTGAGCCTGTCAATGCCTGAGTGTTTCCCATCTGAAAGACAAAACCGCCCTTGGTTTTGGTTTGTTTTGTTTCTCCCCCTGCCCAAGAACCCACAATGGTTCCTGGACCCTGCTGATCAGAATAGTTGCACTTATCGACCCAGAACCAGAAACAACCCCTGCCCAAGAACCCTCAATGGTTCCTGGACCCTGCTGATCGGAATAGTTGTGCTCACCGACACAGCAGCAGAAACACTAGTTTTCCTCCCAGACCACAAGTAGGATGGAGGAAGGTCAGATTTAGTGGCCCTTACTGACACGTTCTTGAAAAACTGCATTCTTGCCTGTCCTCCTAGACCACAAAGAGGACTGAGAAAAATTGGATTTAGTGACCCTTGCTGATGCATTTTCGAAAATCTGTTAGAGTCCTAAGAATTCTCTTGTTAGTATTGGGACCTTACCCCTATACTATAATGATGTTATGCCCCAAAAATGAAGTGAAGGGCCATACCCTGAGGGAGGGAAGGGCTCTCCTGAGTTGGAAGAGTGATGCCTTTTGTCCTCACTTATATGAACATGAAGGATACAATTTCTGAGGCTCCCTATATCCTAGCTTCAGGAATAGCTTTTGTTAGGCCTACTAGTCCTAGGAGGGATCCTAAAATTCCAGATAGTATCCCCTACATTGGGGCTTTGGGCAAAAATTGTCTTTCCAATTGGTGAGCCCGGGTGCCTAGAGAAAGTAACAGAGTCCTGGAGTTTATACTAGAAACCATTCTTATAGGAGAAACTAGAAAAGCACTAGAGACGGGGAGTGATTTTTAGAAGTGGGGCTAGCCTCAGAGAAGAAAGGCAAGAGGAAATATATCTGGCAGGCATTAGGACCCAGGGGGCAAGGGTCAAGATAGATAGGATAGATGGGTGAGTCTCCCTTGGGCGACATGCCTTTGAGAGTTCCGCTCATGGCTGCAGGGTTAACCAACTTGTTGTCAGGACTCTGGAGCTGAATGGCTTTCCTCTCTGTCGACCCTCAGCTCAGCCCAGAAGTACAGGAAAAGCAGAAGCTGGTCCCAGGCAAACCAACACTTCCAACTCGGCAGTGTAAGGGATTGTTAGAGAGCCCTTTCCCAGAAAGCCTGACGCCCGTGTCTTTAGTCCGGCGGCTGTGCTAGTTGCTCTTAACTGGCCAACAGGTGCCTGGTATTTGATCCCTGAATTCGAAGGAAAAATAGGACAGAATAGCAAGCAAAACGGGTCCGATGCTACTCCCTGCTTGGCGATAGTCTCACTGCTTAGCGATAGGTGATAGTCTCACTGCTAGGCAATAATCTCACCACGATAGGTGATAGTCCCATCAGGGTCACCAAAATGTGTCTGGAATTGGTGGGTTCTTGGTCTCGCTGACTTCAAGAATGAAGCCGTGGACACTCACAGTCAGTGTTATTGTTCTTAAAGATGGTGTGTCTGGAGTTATTCATTCTGATGTTCAGACGTGTTCAAAGCTTCTTCCTTCTGGTGTGTTCATGGTCTCACTGGCTTCAGGAGTGAAACTGCAGACCTTCGCAGTGAGTGTTACAGCTCTTAAGGTGGTGCATTTGGAGTTGTTCGTTCCTCCCATCCGGAGTTGTTCGTTCCTCCCCTCCAGAGTTGTTCATCCCTCCCAGTGGGTTTGTGGTCTCGCTGGCTTCAGGAGAGAAGCTGCAGACCTTCGCTGTGAGTGTTACAGCTCATTAAGGTGGTGTGGTCCTAAAGAGTGAGCAGCAGCAAGATTTATTGTGAAGAGTAAAAGAACAAAGCTTCCACAGTGTGGAAGGGGACCCAAGCGGGTTGCCACTGTGGGCTCAGGCAGCCTGCTTTTCTTCCCTTATCTGACCCCATCCACATCCTGTTGATTGGTCCATTTTACAGAGAACTGATTGGTCCGTTTTGATAAGGTGCTGATTGGTACATTTGCAAACCTTTAGCTAGACACAGAGTGCTGATTGGTGCATTTACAATCTGTTAGCTAAATACAGAGTGCTAATTGGTGCGTTTACAATCCTGTAGCTAGACATAAAAGCTCTCCAAATCCCCACCCCACTCAGGAGCCCTGCTGGCTTCCCCTAGTGGATCCCGCATCGGGGCCCAGGTGGAGTTGCCTGCAGTCCTGTGCCACTCGTGCGTGTACTCCTCAGCCCTTGAGCAGTCAATGGGACCAGGTGCCTTGGAGCAGGGGGCAGTGCCCATCGAGGAGGCTCAGCTGCATGGGAGACCACGGGGCAGTGGCTCAGACATGGCAGGTTCCAGGTTTGGAGCCCTGCTGCAGTGGAGAATTCCAGAGTGGCAAGGGTGGGCTGGCAGTGCTGGGTGACCCGACACACCCTTCGCAGCTGCTGGCCTGGGTGCTAAGCCCCTCATTGCCCAGAGCCAGCAGCACTGGCCAGCTGCTCCAAGTGCGGGCCGCTGAGCCCGTGCCCACCCAGAACTTGTGCTGGCCTGCGAGTGCCACATGCAGCCCCAGTTCTCCCCTGTGCCTCTCCC
>NW_012114400.1:3758782-3760472 GCF_000951035.1 Colobus angolensis palliatus | reverse complement strand
AAAAAGTCAGGAAACAACAGGTGCTGGAGAGGATGTGGAGAAATAGGAACACTTTTACACTGTTGGTGGGATTGTAAACTAGTTCGACCATTATGAAAAACAGTATGGCGATTCTTCAAGGATCTAGAGCTAGAAGTACCATATGACCCAGCCATCCCATTACTGGGTGTATACCCAAAGTATTATAAATCATGCTGCTATAAAAACACATGCACTTGTATGTTTACTGCGGCACTATTCACAACAGCAAAGACTTGGAATCAACCCAAATGTCCATCAGTGACAGACTGGATTAAGAAAATATGGCACACATACACGATGGAATACTATGCAGCCATAAAAAAGGATGAGTTTGTGTCCTTTGTAGGGACATGGATACAGCTGGAAACCATCATTCTCAGCAAACTATCACAGGAACAGAAAACCAAACACTGCATGTTCTCACTCATAGGTGGGAACTGAACAATGAGATCACTTCGACTCGGGAAGGGGAACATCACACACCGGGGCCTATCATGGGGAGGAGGGAGGGGGGAGGGATTGCATTGGGAGTTATATCTGATGTAAATGACGAGCTGATGGGTGCTGACGAGTTGATGGGTGCAGCACACCAACATGGCACAAGTATACATATGTAACAAATCTGAACGTTATGCACATGTACCCTAGTACTTAAAGTATAATGATAATAATAAAAAAAGTAACATAGCATAGGTAATAGCCAAATAACTATATTGTACTTTTTAAGATGCATGTGCAGAAGACTACATAAAGTAATTGAAAGAATGTAAGTGCAAAGAAAATTTTGATTCAGTTCTTTTTAAATAAAGTTATAAAACTTCTTAAAAAAAGAACTAAATGTGTATTAGATTTGATGGTTTTTTGTTTATGGGTAATAGTATCTAGAAAAGCTACAGTGAAATGACAATGTTGCAGTAATTTGAGAAGTGTATACTAGATGAGAAAATTAAATGGAATAGTGAGTGGGAACTCATCTTTTAAGAAATTTGGATGAGCTGAAAAAAGAAGCTGGTAACTAGAGGACTAGAAGGATGCTTGGGGAGTATAGGACAGCTAAACCTTATTATAATTGATGAAATGACCCCGTAGACAGGAAGTGTTTAAAATTGTTGGAAAAAAGGTAAGATAATCAAAGCAAAACTAGCACTGGACAAAGTTAAATAAAAAGACTCTATTCAAGGTTATTGTTACAGGAGAGAAAGTTTGAAATCTGAACTCAACTCAGACAAAATGACTAGAAAGTTTTGATGATCTGGGATGGGGGTCATAGACCTTCTCTGATCATAGACTTTGCTCAAAAGGAGAGTAAACTTTCTCATATCTTCATGCTATGAGGTTGTTTTACAATTTAGTTTCCTTACCTGTGGAGGTTAGATTCCTATCTTCCCACAGAAATTTATCATCAAGAAAGACAGTGCCCTTATTAAAGACTGGCTTCCATGTCCTTGAGAAAGACATTTCTGGGATTTTGTGTTTTGTTTGCTTTCTTTTTTAAAGCCAGTAGCTTTTTATAAACTTTACACATCAAAAGGACGGAGAAAAGATTCACAATTTGAAGTTTTCTAAAGTAAATATTCTAAGTAAAGAGAGGTCAAGAGTCTACAATTGAACCTAACAGGAAGAAGCTTTTTGAAAATTTCTTCAAGTTGAAGGGAACCTTAAGGCCATC
>NW_012114400.1:3750763-3758452 GCF_000951035.1 Colobus angolensis palliatus | reverse complement strand
AAGAAGCTGGTAACTAGAGGACTAGAAGGATGCTTGGGGAGTATAGGACAGCTAAACCTTATTATAATTGATGAAATGACCCCGTAGACAGGAAGTGTTTAAAATTGTTGGAAAAAGGTAAGATAATCAAAGCAAAACTAGCACTGGACAAAGTTAAATAAAAAGACTCTATTCAAGGTTATTGTTACAGGAGAGAAAGTTTGAAATCTGAACTCAACTCAGACAAAATGACTAGAAAGTTTTGATGATCTGGGATGGGGGTCATAGACCTTCTCTGATCATAGATTTTGCTCAAAAGGAGAGTAAACTTTCTCAGATCTTCATGCTATGAGGTTGTTTTACAATTTAGTTTCCTTACCTGTGGAGGTTAGATTCCTATCTTCCCACAGAAATTTATCATCAAGAAAGACAGTGCCCTTATTAAAGAATGGCTTCCATGTCCTTGAGAAAGACATTTCTGGGATTTTGTGTTTTGTTTGTTTTCTTTTTTAAAGCCAGTAGCTTTTTATAAACTTTACACATCAAAAGGACGGAGAAAAGATTCACAATCTGAAGTTTTCTAAAGTAAATGTTCTAAGTAAAGAGAGGTCAAGAGTCTACAATTGAACCTAACAGGAAGAAGCTTTTTGAAAATTTCTTCAAGTTGAAGGGAACCTTAAGGCCATCTTGATCTTTCTACAGACCAAGTACTTATTTTAGATGGAAAAGACTGAGGTTAAGGGTAAGGGAGGAGCTGTTGAAATAAAAAAGCAGGAAATATATCCCTTCAGTTGAACCTGGAGTGTTTGAGGTCAGGCTCAGGTGGATATAAGTCTATAATGGTGGGACAAGTAGTTGAGAGAATTTAAGACTGGGTCTTTCAATTTTCTCGATAAAGGAGGAGGTCAGAAATACAAAGACCTGAGAGTGTGATGTGGGGTGGGTGGGAAATGGGGAAAGTCAAGACCAGCAAGATTATGGGGGTGATAAAAGAGTTAATCAAACCATGACCCCTTGAAATGTAAAAGCCATTCACAGAGAGATACAATGTATTTCAAAAGAAGACATTGCCCATGCCCCCAGCAGCATTTATAAAAGGTCTCATCATGTTTCCAAGTTGTCATCTTTTTTGCTTCCTTTCTTCCACCTAAAAGGCTGAGCTGGATACATAATTATATTTTTTCCTCTTTTTGCTAACGATGTTTTTCAGTTCCTCTGATTTGTAAAGTTCTGTGTCAAACCTATAAAGATTTCTTGGCAGATTGCCTCCTCTGTGTATAGAATATGATAGAGGCATTGAATTTTTTAACCAGCTTTTCTGAACTTTGGTTATTACTATGATGCTGGATATGTTCATTTCTCTCCTCCTTTTCACAGTGCATTAACTTTAAAATAACATCTAAGTCCCTATCTAGCTGTTTTCACATTTTATTTTCTTCTATTGCCAGCCAATGAATTGTTCAACTTTTCAGTCTCTCTTTTGGGATTCTGCTTTCATTGACAATAAGAGTTATTAAGATCTGTATAGTTGATTTTTATCCTCACTTAGATCTGTTTATATCACTTGGGTAACTTTTCTGTGCACAACTCCAATTACTTTATTTCTGTACTGTCCTTTCTTTGTACCAAAATTTGATTTTGTTCATTGTTATGGTCGTATAATAGATTCTTGGACTCTTTTTTAATTTTCTTGTCATGGTTACTCACTGACTTTCTTTTTGAGGTTTTTATGACCTGATGATATTAAAATCTATTTCCAAGTTTTGAATACATATTCAATTTCTGGAGATTTGTTTTTCTTTGTTCTCCCATCTTAGAAATTTCCATAACAACTGTTCTTTGGATAATGCTTTTATTCACATTTTATTCACACCTAAAACTGTATTCCATAAATCTATTTAGAATTATATAGGCTTATGT
Source organism: Colobus angolensis palliatus (assembly GCF_000951035.1). Lineage (NCBI taxonomy): Eukaryota > Metazoa > Chordata > Mammalia > Primates > Cercopithecidae > Colobus > Colobus angolensis. Next base: position 3,756,553 of record NW_012114400.1, on the reverse strand, counting down.
CAAAAAAATACAAGTAGAAATTTTAAAATCATCCTTCTTTTAATTATGATTCTTTTATATGGGGAAGAGATTGGACTATGTTAATTGACAAGATCTTTTTACATCTTAGAAGATTCTATATGTTATGAAAATGTTTCTAAACTGCATCTTGATATATATATTGTGCATCTTTTTTTCTGAGTCAGGGATATAAAGAAAGTAAGCAATTTCCAACCACCTATGATTTGAAGACGTCTCCAGGCTCAAACATGGCACCCCCCCAAAATTCCCTCCCCTGCCACTGATCTGCCTTGATACCCTCTCTCCTCATAACTGGCATGAAACTCTAATTATGACTATGATTCTTTGAATAATAAAATTTAACTTTATCTCTCTGAGAATCCAGGAGCCATACAAGTCAATTTCCTAGGCCAGGTGTAAAATGTCCCAGATAATCATGCTTTCAAAGGGGTGATCATGAAAGATGGAGAGGAGCAGTTACAAGGTACTAAAGGGAAGAATTACTCAAAGGGGACAACTGGGGCAATTTTAAAAGTAAGTCTAAGGTTAGCTCTACTCTTACATTACAGGTAAGAGTCTTTATTTTGATGATAAGTTCAATATTCTCTTAGTGATTAACTAACCAACCCAACACTATGAAGCATGAAAACAGATTGTCTCCATCTGGAGGTTAAATCATTTTCCACTGTGAACAAAAGGTAAGTATATTTAGCCCTTCTTTTAAGATAATATTTCAAAGATTAATAAAGGGTACTTTTACATGTGCTTTCTAAGTTTTTGTTAGAACTGTCATCCTCACTTTAATAACAGGAGCACTACTTCAGTGTAAGAAGAGCCAAGGCTGTTGCATTTCTCTTAGTAAATAAAGAAAGAGTAGTATTTTAAAAGGTACTTTTGTGACCAACAGCAGTAAAATTTGTGCCCCCCACCCAAATGTTTCTGCAATGGAAAGCCATCAATGATCCCATTGTACAGATAAACATTTCTACCTACAGATATGTAAGATATTCTGAACAAAATGACAATATCTGAAAGAGGCAAAACATCTTAAATTGTAGAAAGAGCTATCTTTGAATATTTTTTGTTTTCCTTTTATTTTATTTGTTTGTTTTTAGCTCTTTAAGGAAGATGGGTTATTGCAGCAGCTAAAACAATTTTTTGCTCTAACAGTGTTAATCAAAGATTTAGGTCATTAAAATCAATATTGAGATTTAAGACACCAGTCATGAAATATTTGTTATCCAAATTTGATCTTTAACAATAGAAAATATTTATTACGCCTCAAGCTTATAATTTATAATTTAAATGAAGGATAATAACAATATCAACACATATATTTAGATTTCTATGGAACTCTCAATATTCTCTCAGTACAGTTATGTGCTGTATAGATGACATCCTTATTTGATGTAAAAAGTGACTGAGGACACAAAGTTATGGTTAAAATTGATAAGAATAAATTTATTTCTTATTTTTTATATAAAAATATGCATTCTAGTGTTTTCTCCCCTCACCCCCACTGGCCATCTTGCATTCACCTTTAGATGCAGTCACATCATTGTAAACATATGAGATAATAAAAATTGGTACTTTAAACACATTTTATTGTTGAAGTAATCATCTTTAGGGGCAATCTTATTATGTATGCAGTAATCCTTTAAGAGCTGTAAACATTTCAGATGATAGTTACTATCAAGCACATACTCCTTTCAGATGAGAGTTACTATCAAACACATTCTCCTCTCAGATCATGAAAATATTTGTGTGCACTTTGCTCTTCTACGAAGAATGTCACTGTTCAAATGTTATCCACAAATTGTGACATACTTTAAAAGTTCTATTTATCTTTCCCTCTGAAATATGTGTTTTCACCATGGTGCTTATTTAACCTAGAGATGATATTCTAAAATAAGTGCATAAGATGAAAATCATATTTGGGCAAATTGGCTTTGAAAAGAACTAATAAAGTGGTTAAGTAGAGAATAGCATACTATGTCAGTCACCTTATTCTCTCAGCATTGGATGAATTTATTTAATGTAGCTGCTATGTTTTTAGAAGAGATGCTATTACAAAAATAAAGTGTAAACTTTTAACTTGAAAAGCACAGTAAGAGCAGGGAGATAGAGATGATCTGCCTATGAGAAACCCAAAAGAACAGCAGCGTTATAACTCCTAAGTCACATTTATTTGGGAGTACATACTCCTCAAATAACTTATACTGCTAAAAAGCATTTTTTTTTCTCTTTCCCTGGCTCTCTTTCTCCCCACCTTCAAATGTGAACTCTTATATTTGTGTCATTTAAATTTGTACACGGCATTCACCGTGTTGGACTTTAGTGTGTCCCAACGGCTACGTGTTCTAAGATAAGACATTTAAAAAATTGATTTAGTCATGGATCCTCTTCTGCTCATATACTACACACTAGCTTGGCTTAAGAAAGAGTCATCTGTCTTGCCTGTGAAATACCTAGTTGCTTGTTCAGCTGCCATGTTGTGCTGTATCCCATGTCTATGCTGAACCTTTTGAGGCTGTGCTGCAGTGTGATTTCATTCTATCTTCTTGTGCCCCTCTCACTTCAACTTCTCAAGCAACTGCCACTGACAAATCCTGCTGTCATCCTAGAGAATTCACCCTTAGCAGGACTAAATAGCTTGCCAACAGTGGGCCAAACACGCTACACTGCGTATCTCGCATTCACAGGGAGCACTAATATCTGCCTTGTCTCTCCTCTCCTTTTCAGACGGGTTCTTTCTTAAGTCTCTGTATGTCATGCCAATATGCACTTAAAATAATGCATTGCACAACCATGCCCCCAACCCTGAGCACACAAGAGAAGAACAAATTTAAGTGATATTGTGCCCTAAAAGATTGAAATATGAGGCTTTTAAATTGCCAGTGTAAATAAAGCATGATGACAAGTGAAGACAAATTCATTTTGTAATTCAATTTTACTTTTTCATTTCTCTAAATGGCACTATTCCCCAGATATTCTAGAATTAGGACAGGTATTTTTTTAGTCAGCAGCAATTGGACTTGACCCATTTAGACTGCCACTTCCAGACAAGCTAATATTCTCAGCTTGGACCCAAAACAATTGATGATTCCAGATAACAAAATTTTCTCTGTCATGAAGGCTGCTTGACAGTGCTCTTCATGGAATTCTAGGCTGACACATGTTCCCCTAACTCATAAAGATTTTCACAGACATTCTTTGTTTCTCTTGGCAGGGGAAGATGTCTCACAACCGGGGGCAAACATTTAACATTGCTTTAAAAAAAATCTGATTATATAGAGATTGCATTCCGAATGCAATCTGAAATCATGATAACTTAAATAACAGTAAAAATTATTTATCTACATCACTGGTTATTCTTATCTTTCTCATCTTTAAAATATTATTGGTCTTATGAAAAAAGCTAGTCTGTAGAGAATGACAGGACATATTGCTAAGTAGTTAAAGAATTAAAAAATAGATCAAAGGGTTAGCCAGCAATTTGAGTTTGAAAGGAACTTTTTGTTTTTATTTCATGTCAAATTAAAAATTTTCCCGTATATGGCTTAGTCTCCTCTACTTCCACAAAATAAATTCTGCTTTTTTATATATTCGGCTTTAAATAAATTAAAATGTCCTGTTATATTATTTAATAAGCTACACCATACAATTCAGTATATAGGTATAATATTTGGAAATAAGTATGGACAAATCTAACAGTAGCTAGAGAGTTTCACCTAGCTGTCTGATCCAAGATATCCTTAATAGTTTTACCATTTACAACATTTTGCACTTTGGAAGTTGGATTTTGTAAAGGCAACTGATCTGATGAAGCTACTTTTGTTGCAAGAAAAAGAAATAATTACTTCAGATAATCGTGGTTTGTGTTATGCTAGAAGACAGGTGGATCCCCTCTAAAATTTCAAGGCCAGGAGTTTAAGTGCACCAATCTCAGAAAAACAAGAGCTGCACTGAAAGTAATGGATTAAGAATTGGTGCAATAATCTTGGCACAGAAGAAAGTTATGGTTTTCATTCTGATACTACACCATTACGTTGATTAAGCTACATTCTAATTGTCTATTTTCTTTCACACTTAAAATAACTAACTCCCCTTAGCTCCTGTTCCTTAGCAACATTAATTTATAAATAATCCATTATAGATTGTTAAGGCTCAACTAGCTTTCATGATCTTTCACTTGCAGTTCTAACAATGACCATCAAATTCCTGCATGTTTTTAGCCATACTCCTAAGATAGAAGATCTGATGACACTAACTCATCAGGTTAATTAGATCATTGGTTGCTGTACAATTGCTGTCCTTGAAACAAGTGCCCTTGGTTGGTCTAATTGCTGTGGCGTGACATTCATAGTTACATGCTAGAGTGAGGTCTGTAACAAAATCTTTTTCTTAGAAAGAGATTTCAAGGCCTGTAGCCATGAAAATTAACCTTCCCTGCTACCGGCGGCATAACTAAAATCAGGAAGATTAATTAATCGTTCAATATGTAATTAAGATATAATAGAAACACAAAATTTATTAATCAGAAAGTATGAGAAAGCAAAATATCTGTGACATAATTTTGGCCTGAGCTTAACATGTTACCAAGAGATGCTTGAGAGGACCAAGTAACTAAAGCATAGGATCATTGTTTTCATAGGCAAGTGGTTTTAACTCTATTAATAAGGACTCCTTTTATGATGTCCTCCAGTGTGTTTATACTGTGTGTATTTTTAAGGTAGAATAAATGTTTCTTACACCTCATAAACTGCTTCAGAGATGCAGAGATGGCAAGTTTTTGGATTCATTTTATAAACTTGCATATTCTTAATATTGAGCCTAAAATATAGCATGCAAAATAGTACATTATGAAAAAGCAAGTTTATATATACATAAAATAAATTTAAATAAAATGATAACAAAAAACAATTTTGGCTATATATTGTGAAATTAGTACAACCAAACCAAGAAAAATTTGTGGTAGAAATGCAAAAATTAATCCACTATAAGCAAGTACTTAATACATGAGAGGAGAGAACTCACTGTACATCCAAATAAATGAGCAAAGGGCATTAACTCAAATTCAACATCTTTTCCTCTTTTCATCAAACTAAACAAAATATATAGATAAAATAACCTTTTTAATGAACAGTGGTAGAAAGACCTTTATTTATTTATTTATTTAACAGATATAAAATAGCTGTCTCAAATGAATACCACCAATTTAATGCTGAAACATTAGCAGAATGTCTTATCATATTAGGAATAGAACAGGGAAACTTATTATTATTCTAGTGCCTACATCTTTTTCTGGAAATAAAAGACATACAAGTTGGAAAGAAGAAATATGTATCTCTCTTTACAGATAATATAATGATCTTAGATCAACCCAAGGCCTGTATAGATAGAAACTATTAAACTTAGTAAAAGATATCAACATGAGAGCAAGTTAGCATAACCACTGTGGAAAACAGTTTGGAGGTTCCTCACAAAACTAAAAGTTGAGCTACCATATGATCCAGCAATCCCATTGCTAGTTATATACCACAGAGAAAGGAAATCAGCACATTAAAGAGATATCTGCATTCCCATGTTTGTTGCAGTTTTGTTCACAATAAGATTTGGAAGCAACCTAAGTGTCCATCAACAGATGATTGGATAAAGAAAATGTGATACGTATGGACTAGTGAGTACTATTCACCCATAAAGAAGAATAAGATCCTATCATTGGCAATAGCATGGATGGAACTTGAGGTTATTATGTTAAGTGAAATAAGCCAGGAACAGAAACACAAA
>NW_012114400.1:3748742-3749183 GCF_000951035.1 Colobus angolensis palliatus | reverse complement strand
ACAATAATAATGGGAGACTTTAACACCCCACTGTCAACATTAGACAGATCAACTAGACAGAAAGTTAACAAGGATATCCAAGAATTGAACTCAACTGTGCACCAAGTGGATCTAATAGACATCTACAGAACTCTCCACCCCAAATCAACAGAATATTCATTCTTCTCAGCACCACATCGCACTTATTCCAAAACTGACCACATAGTTGGGAGTAAAGCACTCCTCAGTATATGTAACAGAACAGAAATTATAACAAACTGTCCCGCAGACCACAGTACAATCAAACTAGAACTCAGGATTAAGAAATTCAATCAAAACTGCTCAACTACCTGGAAACTGAACAACATGCTCCTGAATGACTACTGGGTACATAATGAAATGAAGGCAGAAATAAAGATGTTCTTTGAAACCTATGAGAACAAAGATACAACATACCAGAAT
>NW_012114400.1:3736681-3742914 GCF_000951035.1 Colobus angolensis palliatus | reverse complement strand
CAGATACTTCTCAAAAGAAGACGTTTATGCAGCCAACAGACACATGAAAAAAATGCTCATCATCATTAGCCATCAGAGAAATGCAAACGAAAACCACAATGAGATCCCATCTCACACCGGTTAGAATGGTGATCACTAAAAAGTCAGAAAAGAACAGGTGCTGGAGAGGATGTGGAGAAATAGGAACACTAGTTCAACCATTGCGGAAGACAGTGAGGCGATTCCTCAAGGATCTAGAACTAGAAATACCATTTGACCCAGCCATCCATTACTGGGCATACACCCAGAGGACTCTAAATCGTGCTACTATAAAGACACATGTACATGTATGTTTATTGCAGCACTATTCACAATAGCAAAAACTTGGAACCAACCCAAATGTTCATCAATGACAGACTGGACTAAGAAAATGTGGCACATATACACTATGGAATACTATGCAGCCATAAAAAAGGTTGAGTTCATGTCCTTTGTAGGGACATGGATGCAGCTGGAAACCATTATTCTCAGTAAACTAGTGCAAGAACAGAAAATCAAACACCGCATGTTCTCACTCATGTGGGCATTAAACAATGAGAACACTTGGACACAGGAAGGCTAACATCACACACCGGGACCTGTCGTGGGGTGAGGGGAGGTGGGAGGGATAGCATTAGGAGATATACCTTAGGAAAATGACAAGTTAGTGGGTACAGCACACCAACATGGCACATGTATACATATGTGACAAACCTGCAATAGCTATCATGTATTCCAGCTAGAGACAAAGAATTCCAAGAAAATATAATAAAATAAAAATATTCTGTTCAGAATAGCAATTATAAACTCTCTTAGGGCATCCAGAACTGTGGTGTTCAATACAGTAACTTTAATTCACATGCAGCTGTTGAGTATTTGTAAGCAGCTTGTCCAAACTAAAATGTAAACTATGCACTGCATTTTAAAGACTCAGCAGAAGAGAAAAGTAAAATATCTCATTAATACTTTTAGGTTGATTACAGGATAAATGGCATTATTTTGGATATGTTGAGTTAAATACAATATGTTATTCAAGTTAATTTCATCTGTTGGTTTTCACTTGTTTTTACTATAGCTACTAGAAAATTTAAATTTGCATATGTGGCTTAAATTTGTGGATAGCCTCAAAGTTCTACTGGCCAGTGGTAACCTAAAGCAAAGCAAAGAGAAAAGTATAAAGCTTTTATGAACAATGGAAAACATTACTGAAGGACATAAAATAGCATTAAAATATTTGAGACAAATACTATTCTTGAATGGGATTTTATAATGTGAAAATAATCATAATAAGCAAATCCATTTATATACACTAAATGCAATTTCAGTTTTGTGTCAAAGTGTCAAGTGGACTTCACCAAGCAATTCTAATATTGATTAGTTAATGTAAAATGTTATATGTGTGAAACTCAACAGAAAAAAAATTTTAAATAAAAAATTATTGAGAAGCTTGCACAAATAGATCATAAACTATGTAATGAATTTTTAATTCTTGAAGAGTAGCTGTAATTTTACAAAAAAATTTGATTAAAAGGATAAAATCAAAACACAAAAATACACTCAAGTATATAAACATATGTATAATTAAAACTAATGTATTGCCATAGTGACATTAATTAAGTGGAAAAAAGTCAAATTATTTTAATTAACTAAAATAATCTATTTAAATATTTGGTACAGGTGAAATAAGTCCTGACTATATATCATAACACATGTTAAATCAATTCTAATTAATTAAACTGCTAATTATAAAAAAGTGGAATACTTAAACAGAAATGTTTATCCTATATCAGGGAAAATAAATAAACTATTTTAAGCAAATTGTAAATGCTCTAAGCATAATAGTTCATGTAGCAGACATGATTACTCTATGTGACAGATATTCTCCTTATATCACCTTTACTAAAGAGAAAAATGAGATTCAGCGAGGTTGAGCAACTTGTTCGAAGTCATTCAGCATTTAATTGGTAAAGTTGGGACTAAACTCACATGTATGTGCCTCTATAGCCTGTGTTCTTAATAACTACACTGTCACAGAGGAAAAGCATAATAAATAGGTTTGCATAAAATAAAAAAAAATCATTACTAAAAAACTAAAGCCAATAACTTGAAAAAATTGGTGAAAAATTTTTACAAATCAATAATAAAAATAGATTTTTCAAAAAGACAACTAAACAAAAGAAAACGCAAATAATCATTAGTGATATTAAGAGAGTGGGTAAAGGACCTCTGCATCATGGTCAAGCTACAAAATGCAAAATAAAATGAAATACTGATTTTTCAATTAGTCATTGGCTAAATAGGAACAATTTTCTCTTCCACAGAGGCTAATGTGACCAACTACAGGGATAAACTGGTTAGAGTCAGCCAGCAAAATCTGCTAAATTGGAGAGTCAGTGTGAAATTTGCTGATGCTGCCATAATTAAAGTTAGATAAGAATAAGGTATATTCTAACAATGTGCACTAGAAGAGATCATACATCTCTTCACAGAGAAGATAGGTTGGGTATGCACCTTATTTTATTGCTTAAATCCACGGAGTACAATTTTCAGAAATTTTCCCACACCTCCTACCGCTATTGATTTGTTGATCCTATGGTTCCATATTCTCTATCAGTGACTTTGATGATCAATATGATACCTTTGTCAGAGAGACCATTACCACTATGTGTGCTAGAAACAACCATGAAGTCTTTCCCCCCGCCTTAGTGTACATAATGTAAAATTTTGCTTTATCTTCTAAAATTATTTCACTATAATATTATAATGATATCTCACCAAGAGATTGAATGTACAAATGGACAGATCATAGAGAAAAATAGAACTCTAAACTAAAGCCTCTACAGCAACCTATCCAGGAAGCCAAGCCACAGCCACTTCAGCAATTGATCCAGAATGCTCAGGACTTGGTTAATGACTTCCAACTCCCCTAATTTTTGCCTCTGCTTCAAATTAAAAGTCAACCAGAGACAGATAAATACGCTTCCCTAAAACAACGACAAACAATACCCTGACTCTACCTAGCCTGCCTCTAGCTTCCCATGCCAATATTCTCTAATAAGAACATACATGAAGCCTTCACATTCTTTTCACTATGAACTTTTCCCCCTCCACTGCCTGCTTTGAGTCACTGGAAAATACTAGTGAGGATGGGTGATTCTGAGTAAATAGCCTCTTTTTGTTTTAGTTTTGGTAATCTATATTTCTACAACACATAGCATGTAGTATTAATCGGTGACTTTTTTTTTTTTTTTTTTTTTTTGAGACAGAGTCTCACTTTGTCACCCAGGTTGGAGTGCAGTGGAATGATCTTGGCTCACTGCAGCCTCAACCTCCCAGGTTCAAGCAATCCTCCTTACTCAGCACCCAAGTAACTGGAACTACAGGTGCACACCTGTATACACACACACACATATATATATATACACAAATTATATGTGTGTGTGTGTGTGTATACATATATATATATATATTTGTATTTTTTGTAGAGACGGGGTTTTACCATGTTTCCCAGGCTGGTCTCAAACTCCTGGGCTCAAGCTATCCACCCACCTTGGCCTCCCAAAGCCCTGGTTTTACAGGGATGAGCCATCACTCCTGGCTTCATTAGTGTTCTCTTTACTAAATCTTTTATTTTATTCAAGCCTCAACTGACTGGATACAATCTACCCACATTAGGGAGAGCAATCCACTTCACTCAGTCTACTAATTCAAATATCACTGTCATTCAGAAACACCTTGACAGAAACACACAGAAGAACATTTGACCAAATATCTAGGCACCCTATGTCCCGTTAACACATAAAATGGAATATACCAAAAAAACTGTATGTGGTTTTTTATTCACACACAAAAATAAGAAAAATAAGTAAATGAGAACTCTTTAAAAATTGAATCCTTTTGTGTAGCACACTTATGGCACTATTGATGAAATCCAATAAATTGTTATTCTACTAGGATGTATCATTATGAGAGAAATCTTGCTGAAAAAACAAATCATATTTTATGAATGCATTTTTGGTAGAAGAAAATAAAACTATACTTTTCTAAATATAACAGAATGACTGTTATTTCTAAAATAACTAAATGATTTTCCATGTAGAGATAAAATTTGACTTAGCAATAATGAGAATTTTAGCTTTCTAGATGCTAATTCTTTCATGAAAATCTCCTAAGACCTGTTTCTCAAAATAGTTTCACAAGATATTAAAGATATTAAAGTGGGGAGGGTGGCTTAATGAATTTGGGAAATTCTGGGTTAAATACTACAAAAAAAGAGTTCTTTTTAGGTATTCTAGGAGTTTTTAGTAGCTTCATGAGTCTTATGAATCTTCAGGAAGGAGAAATAATACACATCTTTTTCCAACTTTTGGACTACAACGTTCTTTTTTGTTCTGGAGTATTTCATAGATTAGTGTTCTGTGAAACACACTTTGGAAAATGCTTCTCTTGAGTATTTTAAGTTTGAATCAGTTCTAATGTACATTTCATTTCAAGGGAATAAAAATATCTCTTTATATTATGAAATTGTTATAACATCTTATATAAGTATAGAACTAATTAGTTTTAAAGTACTTTCAGCAATATTATTACACTTTAACTTTACAAGATTTTTTTAAGGCAGGTATAATAATCCTCATCATATGAACAAGAATTTAGAATAGAGATCATTTAAGAAACTTACCTAAGGTTGAATAGCTAGTTAGTAATAGAACTTGGGTTAGAATTCCTTTTGAAAGATACTCATATACTCAGACAAAAGCTCTTTCCTCTTAATTATACTGTTTCCACAGCATTGATTCATCAATGTCTATTCATACATTACTTGAATAAGAGGGAGACTAGTCATTCCTGAAGCCTAGTCAGGAAAATGACTTTTAGCCATCTAGACTGAGTTTCAACACTACCTCTCTGGACACTGACTATGTTATCCTGGACAGGTTTCTTAAGCATGTTGAACCTCAGTTTTCTTATTAGTAAAATGGGTTTTAAAAACAGTTCCACAATCCCTTTACTGAAACCCCAAGACTGGTTGTATTTCTCATTGTAAACTGTATTATAATAAGGTAATTTACTCCATATTCCATATCACAGTCACAGCAATACCTATTACAAGAAAGTATTGTTCAACTAAATATATAAATATTCACACTAAGTAAATTCGGTTAAAGATTATGATTAACCCCAAATCAATTCAGTTCAGACTTTTGCCACCAAATAAATTTTATCATCAATTGAATGAAAACAGGTTTCAGTTTCCAGGGTTTTGGATACCAGAACTTTGATAACAGATATGAATACCTACCTAATTGGATTGTTGTGAAGATACACAGAGATATATATGTTAGAGCATATAGAGCAGTGCCTGGCACCCAGTACAAGATAAGCACAACAAATGCCAGCTGTTGATATTGTTATCATCTAATCTTTTTAATATAAAGGTTACATCATAATTTAAAACCATTATAAAATTTAGAATTGCTAAAAACACATATGATCATATTTTCTAAATTGTCCTGTGACTACAATAGACTTTTTTTGTAATGAGAAAAAAAGAGTGAATAGAAATCATAATTAATACATCTTAAGTGAATGAAAATCTGCAAGATTATGACCAAAGATGTAGCGTTAAAAGACACTCTTGTAATATATCTTGCTCTTTACTCACTGTAAGCAGCTATGAGCCCTGTTATTGATACTCTGTGCATTCAAGTGCAGCATGTGACACCAAGAAGAACCAAATACCTAGTTATTGAATGAACACAGTGATGAAGGATGAACTCCCAGTATCTGTGCAAACCTTGTATATAATTGTATTTACAGGTATCAGTGCTTGTTGCACTTGCAGAATTGAGTCTCAGAATTATAAATCCCTCTTTGGGCAACATAATGCATATTTCCTCCTTAAATGTGTGAGCTTTAAAAGTCTTGGTTACTGAATTATTAATTCCCAGATAATGTTGTAGAAATCATGAAATAAAAACTCAACTTATGCCCCTCTGTGTTAGCCAAACAGAATAATAAAGATCCTATGTTTGGACAAAGTATAAATGTGGCTGAACACATGTGAATTAGGAAAAAAATAGTAATTTGGCAGTATATTCAAAGCGATTTAACTTCAAAATACTAACTAAAAAAAATTTGCTTCTTAAGAATGAAATTTTGGGTTGGAGCAAGATGGCCGAATAGGAACAGCTGCAGTCTCCAACTCCCAGCGC
>NW_012114400.1:3711302-3730761 GCF_000951035.1 Colobus angolensis palliatus | reverse complement strand
ATACTGTGTTTAGCAATACTATGCTGATAGGTATATGTACAAAAATCATGCACATATTGATTTTTTAAAGTTTTTTTCTTTGAGAGGGAGGTGAAGCACGATGACAGAATAGAAGGCTCCACTGATCATTGTCCTGCAAAGACACCAATTTAACACCTGCCTACACAGAAAAAACACTTCATAAAAAACAACAATCAGGTGAGCCCTCATTGTACTTGGTTTTATCTTTGTATCACTGAAACAGGCACTGAAGAGATAGAAAAAACAGTCCTGAATGACTGGCACCACCCCTCACACTCCCCTAACAAAAACAGCACGGTGTGAACTCTCTAGGTGCTAAGGAAGGGTGAACACAGCAACTGTGATACGCTGAACTCTGTTACAGCAAAAAGGAATATTCTGTTAGCGCGATACTCTGTCAGAGCAAAAAGGAAAACTGGACCAAACTTAGCTGATGCCCACACACAAAGAGAGCACTAATGTCCATTCTGGACAAGCCTTTGATGACTTATCAAACTGTCAAACCATCCTTTCAACAAATCTGTTTTGTTTTGTTTTAATTTAAATTAGTAGAGTTTGTTTCTGGCTTTTGCCAGAAATAAAAATGTGAGCCTTGTCTAATACAGGTCAGTGGTTTTATATATGAAGCTATTAGGACTGTTTACAACATGAAAACAAGAACAACAACAACAAACATGAAATAACCCACAGTGGAAATGTAGTTAAATAAGTCATGGTAACAACTATGAAAATGAAATATGTTATAACCTTTAAAACTATGTTTCCAAAGACTGTTAAATAATCAGTGTTTATGTAAGAAACTATTAACTGAGAACGCAGAATACAAAACTGTTTAATCAATATTATGTGTATTTGTACATACACAGATGAATGTTTAGAAGAAAAAAATGCAAATATCAGGAGCAGTCAGCTGTGGGTGGTGGGCTCACAGGTGACATGGTGTTCACGTGCTCTTTTACTTAATAAGTAAGCATTTATTTTTATATGTACAGAAAATTTTAAACTATTATTTTCAATATTATATTTATTCCTATGTAAGCATAATATTTAGTTTAGTACTTAAGCAAATTGTGTGAAATTTCAATAGAGTCAAATTATTGAATTATTATTTTATAGAGAGAAAGCCAGAGAATGAATGTATACTAAGTAGTCTTTATTCTCTGTGTCCATTTACATAAACAAACCACAGAGGTATCTCTCCCCATAAATTAGATTCTTAAGTGACTTTTTCATTAAACAAATATTAAGAAAGTATGATAATGACTTGAGTTGTGTTAAATTCTTCCTTTAATTAAGAAATAAGGCCCACAATGGATAAGATAATTCTTATGCTGGAAAAGGTATGTAATTCCAATTATGTGCCCAAGTGCCGTGTAATGAATTGAACACTTTATCTTTTGCCTTCTAAAAAAAAAATACATCATCTGACTTGTTAAATGCTTTAGTTGAAATACTATGATAATGACTTGAGTTGTGTTAAATTCTTCCTTTAATTAAGAAATAAGGCCCACAATGGATAAGATAATTCTTATGCTGGAAAAGGTATGTAATTCCAATTATGTGCCCAAGTGCCATGTAATGAATTGAACACTTTATCTTTTGCCTTCTAAAAAAAAAATACATCATCTGACTTGTTAAATGCTTTAGTTGAAATACTTTTGTTGATTTTTTGCAATAGAGGTCTGCTCTCTGGAAAAGTATAGTATAGGCTAACAATCAATTTCTGAAAGTAAAGATATTAAAAAATAAATTGAATAAGCAAAATAAGGGCTTTTTTCTAGCTGAAGACTAATTTTTGTTACAGGCTAATGTTACTACGACACCTAGAAATTAAACACAATAAATAAATGAATATATATACATGACTATAAAGAATCCCTTATGAAGCCTCAATATACATAAAGCCAAGTAATTCATTTGAAAATCACTGAATGAGAAATTATATAATCTGGCTCTTGAAAAAGTTTAGCTATGTCCAAAATGGCTACAAATATTTCACATATTGAAAACCCATATATCTTCATTTTTCCTAAAAATGCAGAGTATGTAAGTAATACTATTTATCAGATTAAAGAGGAAATTTTCATTTTAAAAAATAATTCTAAATCTTTTCAACTGACTGTTTATTATCTTTCTACATCCCGATATTCACTCTTGGAGAGTTCAAAATCCATGTGTTATCACCTTAAGACTCCTTTATCTTTTATTTATTTTCTGTACTATTGCATTTCACTTCATTAAATCTTTAATCTTCAGCAAACTGTTTCCTAATTGTTTCTTTATTTATAAATTGCAGTACAAAACTTCTGTTATTTTGACTTTATATTACAAAAATTTTCCTTTCAAACATTCAAACATCAAACTCTGAAACTATAGCTTCTTTTCACTTGTAAAGTTACTGAGATTTTCTTTAAAATTAAGATCAAATCAGATCAGACTTCCTTTTCATCTCCAACTTTAATTTAATAAGTATTTTTAGTGCTTATAGATAAGCCAGTAACTGTCAAAGATGTAATAATTCATGAATACAATCTATTCCATGTAGCATATATCAGACTTCTTGTATGATTTTTCTGAATTACATGCATCCACATCACTGAAGATTCTGATATTCTTTTTTTGTTAATCTGAATTATTCTGCCGAATCTTTAAATTTTGTTTTATGTCACACCAATTCTTAGAAAGTAAATTTTCTTTGATTCTGATATTTTGACTTTACCTCAATCTAGGACGCACTTCACTTCTCAGTTCATGTAAATGCCAATTAAAACATTTTTAAGGGAAATGCCTACTAGTAAATCTATCAAAGAAGAATAAGAAGATGAAGAACAAGAAGAGGGAGGAGTAGGAGGAAAAAGAAGAAGGGAGAAGAAGAAAAAAGCAAAGAGACAGAAATGACAGGAGAAAAAAGTTGGCTGTAAATTTGAGTTCCTAAATGCATTCAAAAGAAATTCACTGGGGCATGTGAGTCTATTTTAAACTTTCCATACATTTTATCTTTATACTTGTGTCTCTGTTTCACTGTATTTACAACTCTTCCCAGAACAAAAATATAAACCTTCTAAGGTTGTCCAACAACCACTTCATAGGCAAAATTTAAGATTTCCTTGAAATTCTGCTGAATATTCAGGCAACAGCTAGTTCTTCAAAATTATCTTTAACTTATAATTAATGTATGTGTTGTTTTAAAAAAATCCCATATTATACAAATATACTTAAGATATATCAATAATTTTTCACTTCTTTTCAGTCTTTCTCTTTAATTAACAACTCAATTAACATGTATTTATCAAGAGACTTTTATCCATAGATAAACTTGCTGTACTATAGAGGAACAAATATTGCATCCACATGAAGTCCACATGCATAGATGCTAGGGAATTTTAGCATATTGCAATGTGCTGCATAAAGGTGATAACACATATATATTTGCTAAATATATGTGCTAAATATTTATCATGCATATATGTGATAACACATATATGATATGTGCTAAATATATATGGGGTGTTTTTCTAGGGCTACTACACTCAACTTCCTCTCTTCTTTATATTCTGCAAGCCACATACTACAGAAAAGCCAGAGTAAACTTTTCAACATTGTACATCGGATCATTTCAGTCTGTTCATTCCTTTTCTTCACCAACCCCTCTTCCAGTTTCATGTTTTCAAATGGCTTTCCATTACTCTTAAGATAAATCTCACTTTGACCTACAAGGCCCTACACAGCATCTCTCTGCTCATCATTTCAAAGTTATCCTAAACTACTCTCTTTCTTGCTCACTAAGGGAGCCACACTTGCATCCATTTTGTGCCTTGAACATAACAAACATTTTCCTGCCACATAACTTTTTTAAAACATAAATTTGACTCTGTATGCTATTATTAGCTCAACTGTCTCGCCTTAGAGAAGCTGCTTCTCAATCATTAAGAATCTCCAAGCACTACCAGGTACTCCCTATCACATTACTCTTTCTATTTTCTTAAAATGTGGCCAGGCACGGTGGCTCATGCCTGTAATCCCAGCACTTTGGGAGGCCGAGGCGGGTAGATCACTTGAGATCAGGAGTTCGAGACTAGCCTGGCCAAATGGTGAAACCTCATTTCTACTAACAGTACAAAAAAATTACTTAGGCTTTGTGGTGGGCACTTGTAATCCCAGCTACTCGGGAGGTTGAAGCAGGAGAATCGCTTGAACCTGGGAGGCAGAGGTGCAGTGAGCTGAGATCCCGCCATTGTCCTCCATCCAGGGTGACAGAGCAAGACTCAAGTCCTTTTCCTGGCTCATCCCGGCTCAAAAAGCTACCCCACTGAGCACCTTGTGACCCCCCACTCCTGCCTGCCAGAGAACAAACTCCCTTTGACTGTAATTTGTCTTTACCTACCCAAATCCTGTGAAACGGCCCCACCCTTATCTCACTTCGCTGACGCTCTTTTCGAACTCAGCCCGCCTGCACCCAGGTGATTAAAAAGCTTTATTGCTCAAAAAAAAAAAAAAAAAAAAAAAAATGTGTGCTGTGGCATGTAATTATGTTGTGTGTCTATTACTTGAGTGCTCCCAACTCCTAACTAGTTCCGTGTATTTTTCCATAAGGGTAAGAATAATGCATATAGTAGATAGTAAATATCTGGGATTAACAAATAAATATAGAAGTAAATCAAATCTGAGAGAGGAGGTGAGTTGAGTTTGCTGTGGGGGCACTACACTGAACTGGAGGTTGTGGGGTCAGAGAAGGTTTGCCACAGAAGATAGCATGGATTGAGTCGGGGGGAGGACTACCATGAATTAGTCAACTCAAGAAGAGACTGAGAAAGACCTTCTAAATCTTCATACCAAATAAAAAATTACATGATAAATTTTCAGAAATTAGAATCCAGAATTAAATTTGGCAAGAGCCAAAGTTGCAAATTATGGAGTGCTGGGTCTTAAGTTTTCTGAGATAACCAAAGCAATATAATAAAAGCCCTTGTGCCGTACTAATCACTTTTTAATTGTATTTTATTTGCAAGATGTGTCTAGTAAAAGACTGGACAAGGAAGTTAATTTCAGATAGATCACTCAAATGTCAATGTCAAGGGTGGTTTCCTAACTTTTAAGCCTAGGGATCTAGATAGGCAATCATTTGTCATTTATTGAAACAGGCAATCCATTGATACAGGATGTTCAAACCTGAGTGAAAAGATAAGAGTTTCATTTTAGATGTGTTTCAAATTCATATAAGAGTATAAGTATAGGTTTCCAATAACCAAAGGAATATGCAAGTCTTAAAATCTGAGCTGGAGGGAGAAGCTAAAGGTTGTGACAGTGTTACAGCTATTCACAAATATCTCATCTTTTTTTTATGTGGGATCACAATCCCCTGCTCCCTTTTTGTAAGCAAAGTCATAGCAATAAAATGTGAGGAACAGTGATGTATATGTTATTTCCACAAATATGCTTTAAGAGACAATGCAATTTACTACTTCTTTTGAGTGACCATGAAGACAGCTGACACCCCAGCTATTCTGTAAAAGATACATATCTCTTGAGTTAAGCCATTGGAATATTATGGGCTTGGTTATTACTAGAGAAAAGCCTAGTGTCTTCTTACCAATAAAAAAATTATCAGTTGTCTACTTATGCATGGTATATTAGATTGTGCTCACAGGGCTTATAAAGACATATCTGAGACTGGGTCACTTATAAAGGAAAGAAGTTTAATGGATTCACAGTTCCACATGGCTGTGGATACCTCACAATCATGCCAGAAGGTGAAGGAGGAGCAAAGTAATGTCTTACATGGCAGCAGGCAAGAGAGAGTGTGTGCAGGGAAACTGCCCTTTATGAAACCATCAGATCTCAGGATGAGATTTATTCACTGTCATGAAAACAGTATGGTAAAAATCCACCCCCATGAATCAATTGCCTCCCACCGAGTCCCTCGCATGACATGTGGGAGTTATGGGAGCTACAATTCAAGATGAGATTTGGGTGGGGACACAGCCGAACCATATCACATGGTAATTAAAACCATGAAAGAAAATGATATTTCTGTAAGTGTGTAAGAATAAAAGTATGTCAAAAATCGAACCTTTTGGACCTCCATCATTGGAAGGATAGATCAGTCAAGGAGTGTCCTCAAAGGTCACTAAGTAGTAAAGAAACTTAAAAAGAGAGTGGTGTCTCAGAAACAAAAGTAGAAAAGGATAAAAGTAGAAAGAAACAGAAAATATAATGAAACACAAACTATGAAAATAAATTAAGAACTGAAAAGTGAACCTTGAGTTAGGAACTGGAGCCAATCATGACCTTAGTGAATGAAGTTTTTTTTTTTTTTTTTTTTTTTTTTTGAGACGGAGTCTCGCTCTGTCACCCAGGCTGGAGTGCAGTGGCGCAATCTCAGCTCACTGCAAACTCCGCCTCCCGGGTTTACACCATTCTCCTGCCTCAGCCTCCCGAGTAGCTGGGACTACAGGCGCCCGCCATCTCGCCTGGCTAGTTTTTTGTATTTTTAGTAGAGACGGGGTTTCACCGTGTAGGCCAGGATGGTCTCGATCTCCTGACCTCGTGATCCACCCGTGCTGGGATTACAGGCTTGAGCCACCGCGCCCGGCCGTGAATGAAGTTTTATTTGGATTGTTTGAAGGCACAATACAGTAAGTTTAGTATTGGCCAGGAGGCAAAGACTGCTTTTAAGGAGACTGGCTGTAAAGGGTAAAATCTTACCTTTTTTATAAAAAGCAATAGTAATTAAAATAATGAAACACATTTGTTCATCAGAATTTCTTTCATTTCACAATTAAATTACATCAGTAGGCACATACATTATGTGTAACAATATTATATATTCAGTGCCTTAAACGCTGGGAGGAAAACATAGAGTTAGAACAGCAACATAAAGATCAGTATAAGTGGCTTTAGAACAAAGAGACTTTTTACATGAGCAATGTCACTATCACTTTATATAGATCTCATCAAACGTACAATAAACATAGTAGGATAAAAAGACTTGTTTATTTGGATGACTACATTCCACGCACACACACACAGACACACACAGGCACACACACATATCTATAGACGTACATATATATTACATTATATATAGATATACACACACACACGTATATAGGACATAGGCCTACATGCATATGCATGTACACATGTGTATTATAATTATATCGATACTGAGAAGAATGAAATTTTGGTAAAACGTATTTTATGGATTAAATTTTTCTGAGTTTTCAGAATACATTAGTCCATTAATTTGGGAAGAAAAATGTATTCTTGAGGTTATTCAGTATTTATCTTAAGGATGTTTTATCCTATAATTTGAATTTACCCTGAGATTGATACTTGGGGATATTTTTCATAAAGTGAATTATCATTAGCTACATGCAAAATATTACAATGTCTCTTAGTTAACATTTTTAAAAGAGTGACTATCCTGTATGTATGTGTATATATATATATACACACAAATATATATGTGTATATATATACACACATATATATGTATATATACCAACTGAATTATTTACCTTAAATTGACTAATTTTTTTAGAATTTAGACTCATAATAATGTTGATCTATAGTAGGAATGAATAAATACAAGAAGAGAAGCTAAGATTAAATAGCTCTATTTCAATAATTGAGATATAAATTTATAGAAGTAAATGGATGGGCAATATTCGGAATCTCAAGAAATATTTTATTGTCTTGATGTACTTCAGATACCATCCTGAATATCAATAGTGCTTAGAAGCTGTTTGAGTAAATGTTAAGCTTAAAATGTAAATTTATGCAACAATTAGAGTATCATTTGTGTAGAAATGCAGCAAATTTGAGATAATATAAAATTGCTACAAGCTTTTAGACAGGATGAGAACCTCACAGGTTCATTTTAAACTGTCAGATGAGGTCTTGTATTGTTATGGACACTCTGTATTAATGCAGATGGGATGAGCAACTATTTATTATCCTTGCTGAGTCTATCAAGATTCATGCTTTCTTAATCAGATTCCCTTCTAGTTATAATTAAAATTTGCTCTTTCCAAACTGTAAGCCACAATGTATTATCATACAAATTAGACATTCATAAATTTAAACTATAAAAGAAGGTATTTAATTGTTTTTTGTAACTTAACACAGTTGGCCAAATACCATTCCACTCCTAAATATGTCAGATCCATACTATCTGGATATGCCAATCAAATGATCAAAAATGAGTACCTTAATATAAAATCTAAGTAATATGTGCCACACGATGATAGCAGGTTTTCTCTAGCATTAGCTCTGTGATTATATAAGTAAAATTCCACCACAGGAAAAATCCTGGCCAAAACAACATTCTCCAAATCAGTGTTACTTAAAATATGGCCTGCAGGCCGATGGAGGACTGCAAAATAACACAGCCCATGGCAATATTAATACATTATTTGAGAGAAGTGCTTAGAAACCTTTATTGCACTACGGCACTGCTGAGACGTCCAAGAACACCATCCTTTTTCTGTTCATTCGTTTTTATTTTGTCTTTTTAAAACCTTCATCCTTCAATGGCTCAAAGGAAAAAATACAGATATTTTGAGAAGCACAGGGTGTTGCTTCTTGATATGGTTTGGCTGTGTTCCCACCCAAATCTCATCTTGAATTTTAATCTCCATAATCCCCAAGTGTCATGGGAGGAACCTGGTGGGAGGTAACTGAATCATGGGGGCGATTTTCCACATGCTGTTCTTGTGATAGTGAGTGAGTTCTCACAAGATCTGATGGTTTTATAAGCATCTGGCATTTCCCCTGCCAGCACTCTTTCTCTCTCCCGCCGTCCTGTGAAGAGGTACCTTCCACCATGATTGTAAGTTTTCTGAGGCCTTCCTAGGCCTGCGGAATTGTGAGTCAATTAAACCTCTTTCCTTTATTTATTATCCAGTCTTGGGTATTTCTTCATAGCAGAGTGAGAACAGACTCATACACTTTGGATGAGAACAGACTAATACGCTTTGTTCGTTGAGGCAAATTTTAAGCAAATTATTTAATGGCAATAAAAATGTACTTAAGATCTTCAAGGCATTATGTGGTAATAAATAACAGGTAATTTTTCAGCAATAGAAAATCCTAAGTGAATACACACTATTTTTAAGTGACCTCAAAGACATTAATCACATAATTTCACTGATTGAATTCTAGGTTAGTGGATCCATATTAGTGCATCCAATCTCTTTTTCTTTTATGTCTTCCTTTCTTTTTCTCTTTCCTCACCCCACTCTCGCATTCTTGGAGGGCAAGGGCATCCTAAGAGTAACTGATAGTTGGTTTTCTAACCATTTGGCTTCTCGTGGATATCTGCAGTTCATGTCTATTTATAATTTTATTTATTATTGAGAAAAACTCCTCATGCAATAGGTCTAATAAAATGTGTAATATTTCAGCTGTGGTTCCACACTGATTTGTACCCTGACTACAACATGATCATAGTTCTGGGCCTTCATTCCAAGCAGTTGGTAGTCCCTGGGGGCCATTTATCAAAAAACAGTTTAACTGATGTTGGTTAATGAACTTGTTGAAGCTTAGTTAAGGAGAAATGCTTTATGTATACAGACAATTCTCCAACCTCCTCCATAGCACAAAGGATCACAAAGTCATGAGTTTCCTCATAAAATGTCCACATTAGAGCACAGCAAAATCTATTCAGACATTCAAATGTGACCATCAGTTTGCTTACTGTCATTTAGAGATGAAGCCACTCACCAAAACTTTGGTATTTTCGAAAGGGCCCATGACTTTTGACTTTATACCAATTTACTTCCTTCATCGTTAGTTTTGCCTTTTTCGGAAAAAAATGACTGTCATGAAAAATATGACAAATATCTTGAGGAATCCATTAATTCCACATTTATAAGAACTGCTATAACATATTTTCTCACACAAATGTAGAAATATCTATCATGCATAATCTTAACCTAAAGATTTTTGAAGGTGGTACTTTTTCCCCAATATAGCAAAAAAGGGTTATGAAGTGAGGAAAAATTATACTATAATAAAAGTACATGTTTTAAAATGTATTCTCATTAGACTGCAAATAGACCTGAAATAGGTTATTTTTAATTTTTAATATAATGGGTGTGGAAGAGCTAAACATAATCAAAATCCCTGCTGGATTTCCATGGAAACAAATCTTGGCTGTTTTCAACCTGTTGACTGCTTCTCCCTGAATACACATGTACTCTGAGGCATTGTTTTCTAGTACATACCAGTTTCCTCACTTGCCATGACTTATAATATTTCACCTCTAAGATTTTTGTTTTAAAAATTTCAAGAGAAACTGCTTCTGTAATGTTATGATGATCAGATGTAGACTGTCTTGTTAAGTTCTCATTATGCAGAAGGAGGAAAAAATGTGTTTTTAAAAAGTTCTTGAACATCTAGTATTACAAATAATAAAGGTCAGTTTTGTTGAAATGATGGAATCTTCACTGCCTATTACTTCACAAAAATATTTATATATGCTTCTTTTTCCCCAAATTACATGTCCCTGCAGTGTGACATGACTTATACATGTCTGCACAACATGCAAAACTCCTTTCAAGTTTTACTACGGTTGTATCTATCACTTGGTAAGCAATTTCTTTCGTTGGTTATGAATTGCTATTCCTTGTTTTGTTTGAAGTAGAATATATATTTGCTCTCATAATATATTTTGGACACAGGTAGTTTTGACATTCCCCCATTTAATTTTTACAACCTCATTGGGTTATTTTACATACATAGCTATGTAGATGTGGAGTAGGTATCTGAAAATTATCAGTTTCCTTAGGAAGAAAAAGAAGGTGGGAAGGGATATTATGAAACAAACAAACAAACAAACAAAAACACCAAAGTCTTCTATGGGTCAATATGCTTACTCCTATTTTATACATGAGAGCACTAAAGTTGGATGTGTTTATTACATTGGCCAAAGTCTCAAAGTCTCTTATGTGCTCAGAATTCAAACCAGGTTTGTCAGACGGAAAAGTCTCAATGAGTTTTACCACTTCTTGAAAAGATGTTTTCAAAGAGAACACCAGAATATCTGACTAAAAACACTATATTTTAATCCTGCATCTTGCCTGTGAGGAAAAGGACTTTGTACTTTAAATTTGGAAGGTCAAAACAGTTGATATTTTTTATTCTCTTCACTGAAAATAATGATTAATAAAATTGACAGAATTTGAGTCTCAGAAACTATGAGTAATTTCAAAACAACTTGAAATCTGGGCATGGTGAGTCATGCCTTCAATCCCAGCACTTTCGGAGGCTGAGGTGTAAGGATCGCTTGAGCCCAGGAGTTTGAGTTTACAGTGAGCCGTGACTGTGCTAGTGCACTCCAGCCCAGGCAGCAGAGCAAGACTATCTGAAAAAAAAAAAAAACATGCCAGGTGCAGTGGCTCACCCCTGTAATCCCAGCACTTTGGGAGGCCGAGGTGGGAGGATAACCTGAGGTCAGGAGTTCAAGACCAGCCTGGCCAACATGGTGAAACCCTGTCTCTCCTAAAAATACAAAAATTAGCAACGTGTGGTGGTGGATACTTGTAATCTCAAATACTCAGGATGCTGAGGCAGGGGAATCACTTGAACCCAGGAGGTGGAACTTTCAATGGGCTGATATTGTGCCACTGCACTCCAGTCAGGGTGACGTAATGAGACTCGTCTCCAATAAACAAACAAACAAACAAATAAAATAAAATAAAGGACTAAACAACTAGAGAGGTGTTAACTAAAAATCTGGCACCAGATTCCAAGCAATGAGAAAAATCTCTGAAAAGTAGTTTAAAATTATCTCAATACTTATATAGCCATTCATCTTGCTCTTTCCCTGGAAAGAATGACTTTTTATTTTTAAAATGCCTTTGTAATTTATAATAAAAAAGTAATAGCGATAAGAATTGTCCTGGTTCTTGACCTATGGAAACATATGGGGATGATATAGCAAGAGGTAAATTTTCCTATAAAGTTGTGCATGTAATAATTAGTTTTTCTCCAAACCTGTGCTGTGTGGCTTTTCCCAGGCTGAGACCCTCTCTTTATTCATATGGAGGGTTTTTATATTGGCATTTCTTTGTTTTGTTCAAAGGAGTGCCCGTTCTCATGAAAATGACTGGTAGTTGGAATTGTAATTTTATTTTCAACATCCTTATCAAGAAGATTATAACCAACATGGTTTACTGGGACACTAATATCAGCACCAAAGTCTTTGCAGTTTGGTAAGTGTAAGAAAAGAAACCTGAACAGAAATCCCTCCAGGGACAAAGAATGGACACGGCAAGGCAATCTGCTAGTTTATAAGAACATAGAAATAGAGTGATCCTATTTATTTCTGTGGTCCTAGAAAGAGTTTATATGAGTAAAACAATTGAACAATTACAGTGCAGTGTAATATGGATCCTATAAAAAATATAGGGGGGATACATAACTCAATAAAGAAAGAAAGCTTGTGAGACATTTCTGGGAAGAAATGTTTGCATAGAGTTTTAAAGACATCAGATAGGCAAGAAGGCAATGAGTATTCCACACTGTTGGAGTATCAACAGGACTGATGGGGAACATCTAGGATGCATGGCAGACAGTTTGTCATCTTGGCGTTTATATCTAGTACACAGATTAAGCTTGGAGAGATTGGGTGGGTTCAGATGCCAAATGATCTTTGGTACCAACTTAAGGAATTAGATATGTTTTGATAACGAGGTGATATCAAATTTGCATTAGAGAAGACAATTTTAGTAACACTGTTGAGGGTGATTTGGAGGGAGATTATGACCTCAGGCAGGGGGATTTGATATAAATTTACTGTAGTCTTTTTAACTGAGAGATGATGAAAGTCTAAACGAAGTCAGTAAAGAAGAGAAATAAAGAGGAGATAGAGTGATTAATTGTATATTGTGTGTAATGGAAGAGCCAAAGATATGTTTTCTAGTTTAGAAAACCGACTAGATAGTAATGTAAAATATCAATAACAAAATTATGAGGAAGATCTGGATGAACCAGGGAAGGGAAAGTCAATGGGTTTGATTTGGGACATGTTGAATGTGAAGAACAGATACATGATTGCCTGGAGATGTTCAGTGGGGATTTGAAAGTACATGCCTGGAGATTCAGAGAGAGGTGTCCATTTGGTGGAAGTTGAATATTTTCAAAGAATATGATGACTCAGGTAATGTAATTTTTAAAAAGAACAACGTTTCAGAAGGAATTATATTTTTAAGGGTGAAGTTGATGGTGAGTCTAGAGACAACAAAATCAGATTGTTTGCACAAAATGGAAAGAAATGAATTGGGAGAGATTAATCTAAAGTCACTGTCAAACACAGTAAACAAGCAAGTAAGTAAATTGATTTTATTCATGCTATTGCAATAGGGAGACCACTCAAAATGTCAATGTCAATATCAAGATCAGTGTGGTTTGTCTTAGGCCTTTTTTTTGTTTTGTTTTGTTTTGTTTTTTAAGACAGTCTCTCTCTGTGGCCCAGGCTGGAGTGTAATGGCCTGATCTTAGCTCACTGCAACCTCTGCTTCCCAGATTCAAGCAATTCTCCATTCTCCCACCTCAGCCTCCCGAGTAGCTGGGACTCCAGGCATGCACCACCACGTCGTTATTTTTATTTTTATTTTTTTTTTAGTAGAGATGGGGTTTAGTCAGACTGATCTCGAGTTCCTGACCTCAAGAGATCTGCCTGCCTATGCCTCCCAAAGTGCTGGGATTACAGGCATGGGCCGCCACACCCGGCCTGTCTCAGACTTTTACAGAGAAGAGTTACAGTGATTTACAATTGGAAAGTTTATGTGTGATCTCTAATTAAAGAATGGCAAAATTATAATCACAAAGTGCAATGTCACTGAGATCAAGGAAGAGAAGAGTTTTAAGGATAAGGATGTGCTTATGAGTTAAATTATTTTTTTTTAAACTTGTATTTTAGGTTTAAGGAGTCCATGCGCAGGTTTTTTATATGGGTAAATTGCATGTCACTGAGGTTTGGTATATTAATGATCCCATCACCAAAGTAGTGAGCATAGTACTCAACAGGTAGTTTTTGTTTGTTTGTGTGTTTGTTTGTTTTCTGAGGCAGTCTCGCTCTGCCGCCCAAGCTGGAGGTGCAGTGGCGCAATCTCGGCTCACTGCAAGCTCCGCCTCCCGGGTTCATGCCATTCTCCTGCGTCAGCCTCCCCACTAGCTGGGACTATAGGGCCTGCCACCACGCCCAGCTAATTTTTTGTATTTTTTTAGTAAAGACGGAGTTTCACCATGTTAGCCAGAATGGTCTCGATCTCCTGACCTCGTGATCCACCCACCTCAGCCTCCCAAAGTGCTGGGATTACAGGCGCCCAGCCCTCAATAGGTACTATTTTAAACTCACTTTCCCCTCCCAGACTCTCCCCTCCAGTAGTACCCAGTGTCTATTACTGCCATCTTTATGTCCCTATTTACCCAATGTCTGGCTCCCTCTTACAAGTGAGAGTATGTGGTATTTGGTTTTCGGTTTCTGCATTAATTTGGTTAGGATAATGGCCTCCAGCTGTGTCCATGTTGCTACAAAAGACATGATTTTATTCATTTTTATGGCTGTGTGGCATTCCATTTTGTATATGTACTATATTTTCTTTATCCAGTCCACCATTGATGGGCAGCTAGGATGCTTACATGTCTTTGCTATTGTGAATGGTACTGCAATGAACATAAGAGTGCTTGTGTCATTGGGTGCAGTGGCTCACACCTGTAATCCCAACGCTTTGGGAGGCTGAGGTGGGGGATCATTTGGGGTCAGGAGTTCAAGATCAGCCTGGCCAACGTGGTGAATTCCTGTCTCTACTAAAAATACAAAAATTAGTCGGGCACGGTGTCAGGCTCCTGTAATCCCAGTCACTCAGAAGGCTGAGGAAGGAGAGTCTCTTGAACCCAGGAGGCAGAGGTTGCAGTGAGCTGAGATCATGCCAGTGGACTCCAGCCTGGGCAACAGAGTACGATTCCATCAAAAAAAAAAAGAGTTCTTGTGTCTCTTTTGTAGAATAATTTATTTTCCTTTGGGTATATACCCAACAGTGGGATTGCTAGGTCAAATGGTAGTTCTGTAATCAGTAGCATTTCTATACACCAATAACGTCCAAGCTGACAGTCAAATCAAGAATTCAATCCCATTTACAATAACCAGAAAATGAAAAAAATACCTAGGAATACAGCTAACCAAGGAAGTGAAAAGTCTTTATAATGAGAATTATAAACCTCTGATGAAAGAAAGCAGAGACAACACAAACATATGGAGTAACATTTCATACTCATAGATAGAAAGTATCAATATTGTTAAAATGACCATACTGCCAAAGCAATTTACGGATTCAATGCTATGTCCATGAAACTACCAATGCCATTTTACACAGAATTAGAAAAATGTATTCTAAAACACATATGAAACAACAACAACAAAATCCTCTACACCCAAAACAATTCTAACAAAAAGAGAAAGGCCAGAAACTTCACACTACCTAACTTCAAGCTATACTATAAGGATATAGTAACCAAAACAGCATGATACTGGTACAAAAACAGACATATAGACAAATGGAGCAGGATAAAGAATTGAAATGAGGCCATACACCTACAACCATCAGATCTTCAACAAAGTCAATAACAAGTAATGGGGGAAAGCACTCTCTATTTAATAAGTGCTGATGGGATAATTGGATAACTATATGCAGAAGATTTAAACTAGACCTTTCTTTCATCATTTACCAAAATTAGATCAAGGAGGATTAAAGATTTAAATGTAAGACCCAAAACCCTAAAAACCCAAGAAGGAAACCTAGGAAATACCATTCTAGAACTGGGCCATGGCAAAGAGTTTATGACCAAGTCTCCAAAAGCAGTTGCAACAGAAACAAAAGTTGACAAGTGTGACCTAATTAAAGAGCTTCTGCACAGCAAGAGAAACTACTCATAGAGTAAACAGACAACCTACAGAATGGGAGAAGATATTCACATACTACACATCTGACAAAGGTCTAATGTCCAGAATCTGCAAGAAATTTAAACAATCCAACAAGCAAAAAATAACCTCATTAAAAAGTGGGCAAAGGACATGAACAGACACTTCTCAAAAGATGACATGCATGTGACCAAAAAAAGATATGGAAAAAAATGCTCAAAATCACTAATCATTAGAGAAATGTGAATCAAAACCATAAACCATCTCATACCAGTCAGAAGGGTTATTAATAAAAAGTGAAAAAATGACAGATGTTGGCCAGGTTGTGGATGTTGGCCAGGATGTTGACCAGGTTTTGGAGAAAAGGGACCACTTATATGCTGCTGATGGAAATGTAAATTAGTTCAGCCACTGCGGAAAGCAGTGTGGAGATTTCTCAAAGAACTTAAAACATTTTATTTAATTCAAATGCATACTGAGAAAAAGATCCTTTCTTCAACTAGATAACCAATAGTGAGGTTGGAATGGGTAGTTTGAAAAAAATAGTAAGCAAGCAAGTTAAACTGCATGTGGTATGTAATATGAGTGATATGTGAAAAATCAAAGCTGTATTTTCTCATAAATTTATTTAATAAATTGTTGGATGGAGATAGAGTAATTAGTAAGTATAGCAGAATCAAAGGAAGATGACACCATATTTGGCTATGCAGAAGGGAAGTAGTGGGTGTAAAAAGGATTAAGAGTGTTATTTTTATAAATTTGAATTGTCCAATCATGTAATCAAAATTTGGTATGGATCAGAAAAACATATATATATGGATATAAAAACATAAAAACTTATCTATAGATAAGATGTCAAAGATATGATTAGGACAATGAAATATTTTGGGAAAAAATAAGTAGATTAATGGAATGCAGATCTAAAACAATAATCATTGTTTTAATTAATAATAATTTTAAAATATTCAAATTTAATAGTAATACATATAATTAATGAACTGATAATTATATTATCTATTATTATAATTACTAAAAATAAATATATAAATGTTTAATAATAATTGACATTAATTGATATATTTTTCTTATGGATGACAAACTAGGCTAGGACTTCGATAAATGAAATGAATGTGGGAAGGAAATTTAAATAATAAAAATGCTGAACAGTTTTAGATCCTACGTTTGAGTCTTTAATCCACCTTGAATTAATTTTTGTATAAGGTGTGAGGAAGGGATTCAGTTTCAGCGTTTTGCAAATGACTAGCCAGTTTTCCCCACATCATTTATTAAATAGGGAATCCTTTCCCCATTGCTTGTTTTTGTCAGGTTTGTCAAAGATACGATGGTTGTAGATGGGTGGTGTTATTTCTGAGGCCTCTGTTCTGTTCCATTGGTCTACAAACCTGTTTTGGTACCAGTTCATGCTGTTTTGGTTACTGTAACCTTGTAGTATAGTTGAAGTCAGGTAGCGTGATGCCTCCAGCTTTGTTGTTTTTGCTTGGGATTGTCTTAAGAAACTATCATCAGATTGAGCAGGCAACCTACAGAATGGGAGAAAATTTTTGCAATCTATCCATCTGACAAAGGGCTAATATCCAGAATCTACAAAAAACTTAAACAAATTTACAAGAAAAAAACAAACAACCCCATCAAAAAGTGGGTGAATGAAATGAACAGACACTTCTCAAAAGAAGACATTTATGCAGCCAACAAACACATGAAGAAAGCTCATCATCACTGGTCACTAGAAAAATGTAAATCAAAATCACAATGAGATACCATCTCATGCCAGTTAGAATGGCAATCATTAAAAAGTCAAGAAACAACAGATACTGGAGAGGATGTGGAGAAATAGAACACTTTTACACTGTTGGTGGGAGTGTAAATTAGTTTAACCACTGTGGAAGATAGTGTGGTGATTCTTCAAGGATCTAGAACTAGAAATACCACTTGACTCAGCAATCCCATTACTGGTTATGCACCCAAAGGATTATAAATCAGTCTACTATAAGGACACATGCACACATATGTTTATTGTGGCACTGTTCACATTAGCAAATACTTGGAACCAACCCAAATGCCAGTAGATAGACTTGATAAAGAAAATGTGGCACATACACACCGTGGGATACTATGAGTTCACGTCCTTTGCAGGGACATGGATGAAGCTGGAAACCATTATTCTAAGCCAACTAACACAAGAACAGAAAACCGCATGTTTCCACTCATAGATGGGAGTTGAACAATGAGAACACATAAACACTGGGGCAGGGGGGAATCACGCACGGGTGCCTGTCGGTGGGTGGGGGAATGGCGGAGGGATAACATTAGAAGAAATACCTAATGTAGATAACGGGTTGATGAGTGCAGCAAACCACCACGGCACGTGTACACCCAGGTAACAAACTGGCACGTTCTGCACGTGTACTCCAGAAAGTAAAGCAAGAAAGTAAAAAAAAAAAAAAAAAAAAAAAAAGAATAAAAAGAAAAGTTGAGTTCTGTGAAATAATAAAGACATTTAATTGCATAGAAGAAGAGTTACAGCATGTTTGTGCCTCGATTGCAAAGACCTTTCTCCCATTGGAAATAGTAATTTTTAATATGTCCCATTGTTTCAGCATGTGGAACATAAAGTGCTTGCAATTACAGCAAACTATCGCAAGAACAGAAAGCCAAATACCGCATGTTCTCACTGATAGGTGGGAATTGAACCATAAGATCACTTGGACACAGGAAGGGGAACATCACACACCGGGTCCTATTGGGGGGAGGGGGGAGGGGGGAAGGATAGCATTAGCAGATATACCTAATGTAAATGACGAGTTAATGGGTGCAGGACACCAACATGGCTCATTTATACATATGTAACAAACATGCACGTTGTGCACACGTACCCTAGAACTTAAAGTATATATATAAAAAAAAAAGACTGCGGTTGACAAGGCCATGTAAGCAGACAATGAAATATCCCCAGAGTGATTAATGGGAAATATTTGGCAAACATAATGAAATTACACACATCTCCAGGAAGACTCAATTCTCAAAGTAAACTTTGAGAAATTGTGTATCTAGGGATAAATTTCTATGAGCAAGAAGATTTCTGATTAAACAAAGTATTCTGTCATCCCCATGGATCTTTATATTAGCACCATATTATGCAATTAGAGCAGAAATATAAATAAACATTGTCAATATTATATAGAAAGGAAGGCTCTCATCATTTTTAACTTATCTTCACACTTAAGGATTGCTAAATTGTTAGCCAAAAACAGTCAATGATCCAAGGCCTGATACCCTTTGGAATTCTTTTAATCTTATATTGTTAAAATTTTATTATGTATCACATGCTTATTTGTTTCTTCTGCTTTGTTTTGTCTAATGCTTGTCTGTGTCGGGCTATTTCTTGATTAGAGCAGGGTTTTCGCTTGATATTTAATATTTCTGCTGATAGAAAATCAAAGAATCTTGAAAGAAAATGTTAGACAAATGTGTTTTTCATCTTTGATGAAA
>NW_012114400.1:3676302-3706302 GCF_000951035.1 Colobus angolensis palliatus | reverse complement strand
ATGGTTTTCCGAAAATCTTTGTTAAAAGCTGACATGTCCTCTTTAGAACACTTCAACTTTCCTAGTGATAAAAACAAAAAAGTTTGAAAAAAATAATTGGACTAGTTTCCTAGGTCTACTTATCGGATCAGTTAAAAGTTTAAATATTATTTGTAGATACAGCCTAAGTGGTCTCTTCCTTTGTAATCATCCTTACTTCATCATCTAATTAATCTTGCTTAAGGTCTTCTAACTCTCTTAGAACAACTTAAGACATCAAAAGAGGCACACATAAAGAATTCGTCATTAAATACTAACAAAATAAAAGCAAAGCTCAATGTAAATTCCCATTTTGACCTAGAATTTGGTATACCCAAATACTTATCAACCTGATTATTATTATTTCATCAAAATAAAATTAGTTTTTAAGAATGTAGTTTATGTTAATGTAGGACTAAAATGTTTGAAGATTTGGGGTAATGTATTAATTTATTAAAAATTCTTTTCAATCAATTCAAGTTTTCTATAACTTTTCCCTAAAGATGACCTCTCTGACCTTTTTCAGGGTTCCACACAGGTAAAAAGGCTGGTGATACTCACCTACCACGCCAAGCACTAAATTCACCACAGTCCTCCACATAATAGTCTTTGGCTCCCTGGCTCATGGATAAGGAGTATTTTCCTGATTAGCCATGTTACTACTCTAAAGCTGCATATCCATTTATTGTCCAATCCCATTAGAAATACTGAAAAAAAATGCAGAAAGAGACATATCCAGCCCTTAAGCAGGAAATTGGGGATGGACTGCAAGAAATAATTGGATAGCCTCACTTAACAAACTGACTAGTACAATTTTGACCTCAACATTAACAGCCTGTGTGACCATAGGCAAGTTGTATGTCCTCTTTAAGCTTTAGTTTATTTACCTGTCATGGGGGTAATACTAATAGCCAGCTCATATGTCATTGTTTTGAGGATCAAATGAGATAATGCATCTTACACAGAGGAAGCAAGCAAGTCAATAAATGCCAGTGTTTGATGTTGATGGTGTTACTTTTCCCTGCGAGCCACAGAGTATTGAAAAAATATCCTGTTTCACTTAATTACTAGTTTTGTGTCTATGCTGCATTTATTGCAATATACTCTGATTTGTTTAACTTTTAGAGTCAATAAGCTAGACAATATCTCTTTGTTATTCAGAAAGGAATTGCATAGTCCTGGCATCAACAATAAGAATATAAGAGTTCTTAGAGAAGAATGCAGAACTGTTAAAGTAGTTCTTTATTAAGTGGGGATGAAAATTTCTGACTCCTATCTCTCCCTTTTGTATTTGGTCTTTTGAGACTCTGCAGAATGAGGGACAATGGCTAAACAAGTCTTCTGCTAAAAGGAGGGAATCAGGAAATCAAGAAGGGAGCTGAAAATAAATACATCAATTTTCAACCAGATGATCTACTTGTCTATTACCTTCTGTGTATTTGTTTTATTCCCCTAGCCTTAGTAAAACAATATGTAAGTGTTCTAGAACAGTACTATACTATGCTGTAAATGCAACTTAATCATTGAGAGATTCCAAAAGTGAAAGTGAAGGAGAAACACAAGAGTTAAGAGTTAAGGATAATTCAGCATCCTTCCTGAGTAAAGATAACCTGCTCATTGTCAAATTGAAGAGACTGGGATTTTATTTTGTAAAAATTTTCAGTGCATTTGGAGTAACCTATTTTAATCCTATGGGATACACACAGGCAGTACTCTGTTCAAGCTTCTGGTCAAAAGGAAACCTAAACTTGAACACTAAGAACATTTCAACTTTAAAAGTGAAGAAACTCCTGCTGTCTGAAAAGACTTCAGTTTATCAACTCTATCAAGGCCCTGAGGAATCAGTGGCCTTTAATTTCTTGAGAGGGGAGTTTCCTTATGAGAAGCACTAGAGACACAAACCATACCTGACAAGCTAAAGAAGAGACCAACTGCGGTGGAAATATCTCCAGGTATTTTTGAGTACTTTATCACACCTATTCTATACAATAAAAGATTTTTACTAATGTATTACATGAAAAATTATATAAAGCATAGAAAACAAAAAAATGGAATCCCAGATTTAATTCCACATTATATTTTAATAATGTCAGTCTTAACAATTGAACTGTAGTTTCCTTAGTTTGTAAAACAGTGTATCTCATCTATTTGTCAGAAGAAGATACAACACAAAAATTAATGGGAACTTTTTTAAAATCCTTAAATGAGGGCTTTCAGTGACATGTAAGATATTTTTATCTTGCTCCCCTTTCTTAAACTAATATAAAAATTACAAAACAGAAGAAAATTTCATCTTCAGTGAACCAAAGAAGCAGATCTTCAAAGAACTTCAGTAAATACTCTGAAATCTATGTTCTGAGAGCTAATTAGATGTTCTGAGTGCCAGAACATAATAAAAATGTGCTTAAAATCATGGTAATGTCTCTGAAAAAACTTCTGTGCAACACAACAGAAAAATAGCAAAAGCCATGTTGAAGAAGAAAACTTGTTGACATACAATTTCTGGTTGAGACAGAAGCATCAGAAGAAATAAGGTTGATAAATTGAGGAGGATGACTGTCAGTTTTAAAAACAGTTTATGGAGCCTTGTTTTTAGCCATGGAGACCCCATGAAAACCAAATTCAAAATTAGACTTATCCTAAAAAAGAAAACAGATATAGAAGATTTTCTGGCCCCACTCATGTCAGTTCCACATACAATATTTGAAAGCAATTTCTGGCTTTACACCTTCCTGCAACCTTAATAGACACACATGTGTGCATGCACATACACACACAATTCTTTTTAACTTTTATGTTTAAGTTTGGGGGTACAAGTGAAGGTTTGTTACATAAGTAAACATGTGTCATGAGGGTCTGTTGTATATAATCACCTAGGTATTAAGCCCAGTACCCAATAGTTATCTTTTCTACTCCTTTCCCTCCTCCTGCCTCCCCCCTTCAAATAGATCCTAACTTCTGTTGTTTCCTTCTTTGTGTTCACAAAGTTATTATCATTCAGCTTCCACTTATAAGTGAGAACATGTGGTATTTGGTTTTCTGTTCCTGTGTTAGTTTGTTTAGGATAATAGCCTCCAACTTCTTCCATCTTCCCACAAAAGACATGATATCCTTCTTTTTCGTGACTTCATAGTAGTCCATGGTGCATATGTACCACATTTTATTTATTCAATCTGTCATTGATGGGCATTAACATTGATTCTGTCTTTTCTATTGTGAATAGTGCTGCAATTAACATTTGCACACATGTGTCTTTATGGTAAAATGATACATGTTTCTCTGTGTATATACCCAGTAATGTGATTACTGGGTTGAATGGTAGTTGTGTTTTTTGCTTTTTGAGGTATCACCATAATGATTTCCACAACGGCTGAACTAACTTACACCCCCACCAATAGTGTATAAGTGTTCCCTTTCCTCTGCAACCTCACCAGTATCTCATATTTTGACTTTTTAATAATAGCTATTCTGAATGGTGTGAGATGGTATCTCCTTGTGGTTTTCATTTGCATTTTTCTTTTTTGTTTTTTTTTCTTTTTTACTTTTATTTTATTTTATTTTATTTTTATTGTTATACTTTAAGTTCTAGGGTACATGTGCACAACATGCAGGTTTGATACATAGGTATACATGTTCCATGTTGGTTTGCTGCACCCATTAACTCATCATTTACATTAAGTATTTTTCCTAATGCTATCCCTCCCCCTGCCCCCACCTCACAACAGGCCCCCATGTGTGATGTTCCCCACCCTGTGTCCAAGTGTTCTCATTGTTCAATTCCCATCTGTGAGTGAGAACATGTGGTGTTTGGTTTCTGTCCTTGTGAGAGTTTGCTCAGAATGATGGTTTCCAGCTTCATCCATGTCCCTGAAAAGGACATGAACTCATCCTTTTTTATGGCTGCATAGTATTCCATGGTATATATGTGCCACATTTTCTTAATACAGTCTATATCATTGATGAACATTTGGGTTGGTTCCAAGTTTTTGCTATTGTGAATAGTGCCGCAATAAACATACGTGTGCATGTGTCTTTATAGTAGCATGATTTATAATTCTTTGGGTATATACCCAGTAATGAGATTGCTGAGTCAAATGGTATTTTTCTTTTTTTTTTTCATATACTTTATATTCTAGGGTACATGTGCACAACATGCAGGTTTGTTACATGTGTATACATGTGCCATGTTGGTGTGCTGCACTCATTAACTAGTCATTTATATTAAGTGTATCTCCTAATGCTATCCTTCCTCCCTTCCCCCACCCCACAACAGGCCCCGGTGTGTGACATTCCCCTTCCTGTGTCCAAGTGATCTCATTGTTCAATTCCTACCTATGAGTGAGAACATGAGGTGTTTGGTTTTCTGTTCTTGTGACAGTTTGCTGAGAATGACGGTTTCCAGCTGCATCCATGCCCCTACAAAGGGCATGAGCTCATCCTTTTCTATGGCTGCATACTATTCCACGATGTATATGTGCCACATTTTCTTAATCTAGTCTGTCATTGATGGGCATGTGAGAGACCTAAAACCATAAAAACCCTAGAAGAAAACCTAGGTAATACCATTCAGGACATAGGAATGGGCAAGGACTTCATGTCTAAAACACCAAAAGCAATGGCAACAAAAGCCAAAATTGACAAATGGGATCTAATTAAACTAAAGAGCTTTGCAACAGGCAACCTACAGAATGGGAGAAAAATTTTGCAATCTACCCATCTGACAAAGGGCTAATATCCAGAACCTACAAAGAACTCAATTACATTTGCAACAAACAAACAACCCCATCAAAATGTGGGCCAAGGAAATGAACAGACACTTCTCAAAAGAAGACATTTATACAGCCAACAGACACATGAAAAAATGCTCATCATCACTCGCCATCAGAGAAATGCAAATCAAAATCACAATGAGATACCATCTCACACCAGTTAGAATGGCGATCATTAAAAAGTCAGGAAACAACAGGCGCTAGAGAGGATGTGGAGAAATAGGAACACTTTTACACTGTTAGTGGGACTGTAAACCAGTTCAACCATTGTGGAAGACAGTGTGGCGATTCTGCAAGGATCTAGAACTAGAAATACCATTTGACCCATCCATCCCATCACTGGGTATATACCCAAAGGATTATAAATCATACTGCTATAAAGACACATGCACACTTATGTTGATTGCATTTTTCTAATGATCGGGGATGTTGAGCTTCTTTTCACATGCTTATTGGCCACATGTATGTTTTCTTTTCAGAAGTGTCTGTTCATATTCTTTGCCCACTTTTTAATGGGGTTTTTTTTCTCTTGTAAATGTGTTTAAGTTCCTTATAGATGCTGGATATTAGACCCAAGATGCATAGTTTGCAAATATTTTCTCCCATTCTGTACATTCTCTGTTTACTCTGTTGATAGTTTCTTTTGCTGTGCAGAAGCTCTTATGTGATCCCACTCGTCAATATTTGCTTTTGTTGCAATTGTTCTTGTGTCTTTGTCGTGAAATCTTTGCCTGTTTTTATGTCCGGGATGGTATTGCCTCGGTCACACATGTTACTGTTTAGAATATAGCCAACCCTGCTAAAAATAAGAAGTAATCAGAAAGAAGAGCATTAAAAAGAGCATTAAATTGTTTTAATTGAAGAAATAAACTTAAGCAGTTAAGTTAAATAACAAATATTGCAACAGCAATGTCTCAAGAGTACTGTAAAAAATGATCAGGTGCAGGAACAAAAAAGGGTATGATATTGATTGAGAGAGAGCTCAAAATAAAGATAAAATAGCTCTTAAAAGAGAATATAAGGCAAAATAAAATAGAAAATAATTAGAGATCAGCATAAAATTATAAAAATAAAAGATATTATATAAGTTAAAGTCATATTAGAGTAACACAGATACAATATTACAAAACATAAAAATGATAGCTAGACTTGAAAAATGACAGAAAACAAAAGAATGCAAAAGACCAAAGACATTAAAATTATTATAAAGAAGATTCTAGTAAGATAATGAAGAGCAAACAGCAAAATTCAGAATTCTGAGAAAAAAACAGAAAGCATAACATTTAAAAATAAATGCTCAAAGACATAACAAACCCTGCATCCTGCAACTGCTACTATTCTAGCAAAGTGTAACCCAGAGGTTTTTAACCAAAAGACAGATTTTAGTGACCATGTAGTAGAAGGAGTACAAGATAGTTAGGGAACCAAGATAAGATATAGCAAACATTGAAATCTCCTACAATAAACTATAACCTTTATAAATACATAATTTTTAATTATAATGAAGACACACCTGCTTGCTTACAAATAATAATTAATGTGTTAATTCCAAGTGTGGTTCATGTAATGACCAGAAACAAGTAGTCAGGCAAAAAGGAAGAAAAAGACAGAAATCTTAAACTATACCCATTGTCTGCTGCAATGGAGCTGTGACTAAAGTCACCATTTTGAGTTGAAAACTCTTTTCTCCACTGTAAGGACAAAAGTCATGTCAATAGGAGACATCCACAGCCCAAAATGTGTTAGTGAAAATTTCCTTATGAAATGTGAGCTTTCAGAGATCACCACAAGGTGACATCAGGCATGTGGTGACTAGGAGGCACCTGACCCTCATTTCCCTGAGGAAACATCAAGTAAACAATGTGGTGTATAAAAGAGCTCTATGGGAGTTCCAGAAACCACCTAAGAATCTGCAGCAGCCAAGAGAGCATATAATCCAGAAGAAAAAACCAACAAAATGATTGAAGAATTCAAAAAGTTTTTGCTTACTCATGCCTCATCCTCTCCTTGCCACAACATAGTGTAGTGAAAAGGAAGCTGCCCCAATTTTAGTTACTCCTTTGGGATGGAAGTAAAAAAAGAAGAAATAGGCGGCAGTGTTTTGTCTTGTCTGTTGGCTGCCCAGAGTATGGGATTCTGTCTTGCCTGACTCAGAGCTCAAACAGGAATGGTGGCATAGTTAGGATCTCAGATTGCAGACCTCTGAAAGCAATAGTAGGCTCTATGACATGTAGAAACATTAGGGAGACAGCATAACTGTGGGCACTGGGAGCAAGAAATTGCAGAAAGACAAATAGAGTAGAATATCCAAGGTCGTGAGAAGAGGCAGGGATGAGGCATGTAGCAATTTTAAGACATTTAAATACAGCTGTGTATGAGGGCAATATGGGGAAAATGGGCATGCATAGGCCCAGGGAAGACATATGTCCAGAAAATTCCCGAGAAGACTTTAAGTCTTTATGTCGGTCTGATTACTGAAAGTCTCTCCCTCATAGAGCTGGTCTGCAAAGATTGGAAGAGGTGACTATTTTTCCAAATGTCCAACTTATAAAAAAAGTCAGTGAACATACAAAGATACAAGGAAACATGGACCATTAAAAGTAATAAATTTCTATGAATCAACCCTGAAGAAACACATGCTTTAGACTTACTAGACAAAGATATTAAACTAACCATCATAAACATTCTCGGTGAGCTAAAAGAAAAACATGTACACAGAACTAGAAAAATTAGGAAAACAATATATTAACAAATGTGAATATCAACAGGGATAGAAATTGTAAAAAATAACCAAAAAGAAATTCTAATTAGAAAAATAATATACCTGAAGTTAAAGTATTACTAAAGGAGATCAACAGCAGACTTACACAGGCAGAAGAAAAAAAAAATAAGTAAACAGGGAGAAAAGTCATCGAAATTATTTAGTCTGAGGATCAAAAAGAAACCGAATGAAGAAAAGTGAACAAAGCCTAAAGGAATCATGAAACAACATCTAACAGACCAATATACAGATATGGGATTCTTTGAAAAGAGAAGAAAAATAGAAAGAAATCTTATTTAAATAAACAATGACTAAAAATTCAATTTTGAGGTAGAAAATATATATACAAATAAAATAAAGTAAATAAATTCCAGGTAGGATAAATTCAAAAAGGTGCAGAGGGAGAAACACTATAATCACATTTTAAAAGGCCATTTGTATGCTATCTTTTGAGAAATGCATATTCAGATAATTTGCCCATTTTTAAATTGGATTATGTGGTGTTTGGCTCTTGAGTTGTTTGAGTTCATTATATGTTCTGGTTATTATTTCCTTGTCAGATGGATAGTTTGCAAATATTTTATCCCATCTTTAGATTATCTCTTCAGTCTGATGATTGTTACTTTTACTGAACAGGAGCTTTTAAACTTGACATAATCCCATTTCTCTATTTTTGCTTTTGTTGCTTATGTTTATGAGGTCTTACCCAAAAAATTTTTGCCCAGGCCGAGCCTAGCAAGAACTTTTCCAATGTTTTGTTCTAGTAGCTTCATCGTTTCATGACTTACATTTAGTCTTTAGTTCATTTTGATGTAATGTTTGTGGATGATGAGAGATAGGAATCTAGTTTCATTCTTATGCATAGGAAACCAGTTTTGCAACCACCGTTTATTAAAGAAACTTTTTTGACCAATATGTGTTCTTGATATTTTTGTCAAAAAGAAATTGACTTTATATGTAGACTTATTTCTGGGTTATCTATCTGTTATGTTTGTCTATGTGTCTGTTTTTATTCTAGTACTATGCTATTTTGGTTACTTTAGCTTTGTAGAATATTTTGAAGACAGGTCATGTAAAGCCCTCAGTTTTGTTATTTCTGCAGATGATTGATTTGGCTAATCAGGGTCTTTTGTGGTTACTCACGAATTTTAAGTTTAATTTTTTATTATTATTTCTGTAGAGACAGTCATTGGCATTTTGATAGGAGTTGTGTTGAATCTGTAGATTGTATGTGGTAGTATGGATGTTTAAACAATTAATTCTTCCAAACCATTAGCATGAAATATCTTTCCATTTGTTTGTGTTCTGCTTAATTTCTTTTATTGTAGAGGTATTTCATCTTTTTTTGAAATTTACTTTGAGGTGGGTTTTTTTGTTTCTTTTGTTTCATTTTTGCTGTTATAAATGGAATTGCTTTCTTGATTTCTTTTCAGATTATTCACTGCTGGAATATAGAAAGGCTACTGATTTCTGTTTATTGATTTTGTATAGTGCAACTTTACTGAATTTGCTATCAAATCAAATAGTTTCTTGGTGGAGTTTAGGTTTTTCCAAATATGAAATCATGTAATCTGCAAAAAGGAATAATTTTAATTTTTCCTTTCCAATTTGGATGTCCTTGTTATTTATCTTGCCTAATTGCTTTGGCTAGGAGTTCCAGTAATATGTTAAATAAAAGTGGTAAACATGGTCATTCTTATTTTGTCTGAGACCTTAGAGGAAAGGCTTTCAATATTTTGTAATTCATTATGATACTAGCTGTGGGTTTGTCATCCATGGCCTTTATTATGTTGAAGTATATTCTTCCTATACACTGCTTGCTGAGAGTTTTTTTAATCATAAAGCTATGTTGAAATTTATCAAATGTTTTTCCACATCTACTGACATGCTCACATTTTTCTGTCTTTCATTCTGTTGATGTTATATATCATTTTTATTGATTTGTGTATGTTGAACCATCCTTGCATTCCTAGGATGACTCCCATTTGATCACAACAAGTAGTTTTTTAAGGTGTTGTTGGATTCAGTTTGCTAGTGTTTTTTTGAGAATTTTTGCATTTATGTTCATCAGGAATATTGGGCTAGAGTTTTATTTTTTGTTGTGTCCTTGTTTGATTTGAGTATCAAGGTAATGCTAGTCTCATAGAATGATCTTAGGAGGATTTCTTTTTCCCATTTTTTGGAATAGTGTGAGGATAATTGGTATTTATTTTTCTTAAAATTTTTGGTAAAATTCATCAATGAAGCCAAACAGGCATGGGTTCTTCTTTCATAGTTCAATTTCTCTCACTACTTTGATCTCATTATTCATTATTGGTCTGTCCATGATTTCTATTTTTTCATAATACTATCTTGGTAGACTGTATGTGTCCAAGAATTTCTCCATTTGTTTCTAGGCATTTCAATTTGTTGGCATATAATTGTTCATAATAGTTTCCAATGATTCTTAGTATTGTTTGGTACTGGTTGTACTATCTCCTTTTTCATGTGTGAATCCTACTAAACTAAGCTTCATAAATGAAGGAGAAATACAGTCTTTCCTAGAGAAACAAACACTAAATAAATTGGTAACCACTAGACGGATCCTACAAGAAATGCCCAAAGGAGTTCAAAACTTGGAAACAAGAGGGTGATAGTCATTAACATAAAAACACATGAAAGTGTAAAAGTCATATGTCTTAGCAATTACACAATCAAGATAACAAAGCAACTAAGTAAACATTATAATGATAAAAACAAAACCTCACATGTCAATATTAAGCTTATAAGTAAATGGACTGAATGCTCTACTTAAAAGACAGAGACTGGCAGAATAGATTTTAAAAAATGATCCAATGATACACTGTATACAAGAAACCCACCTAACTGGTAAAGACATTTACAGACTCAAAACAGAGGAAAAAGATAATTCATGCAAACAGAAACCCAAAGTGAACAGGAGTAGTTATATTTATATCAGAAAAAACAATAAACGGTGCTGGGAATATTGCATAGTCACATGCAGAAGAAGAAAACTAGATCCCTCTCACCACATGCAAAAATTAACTCAAGATATATTAACGACTTAAATGTTAAGACCTGAAACTATAAAAATCCTAGAAGAGTTGAAAAACTCATCTGGGCATTTGTGTAGGCAAAGAATTTATGACTAATCCTCAAAAGGAAATGCAACAAAAACAAAAATAAACAAATAAGACTTAATTGAACTAAAAAGTTTTGCACCACAAAAGAAATAATCAACAAAGTAAACAGACAACCTACAGAATGGGAAAAAATAATTGCAAACAATTCATCTAACAAAGGACTAATATTCAGAATCTACAAGGCAGCCAAATAACTCAATAAGACAAAAACAAACAACCATACTAAAAAGTGGGCAAAGGACATGAAGAATCATTTATGAAGAGTAGATATACAAATGGCCAACAAACTTGTGAAAAAAAATGTTCAATATCATTAATCATCAGAGTTATGCAAATTAAAACCACAATGAGATACCATCTCACACCAGTCAGAAGGACTATTAAAAAGTCAAAAAAAAAAAATAGATGCTGGCAAGGTCGCAGAGAAAATCATATTCTTATACACTATTTGTGGAAATGTAAATTAGTACAACCTTTATGGGAAACAATATAAAAATTTTTCAGAGAACTAAAAATAGAACAACCCTTTGATCCAGCAATCTCAGTACTCCATATCTACCCATAGGAAAATAAATCATTTTATCAAAACAATATCTGCATTTGTATGTTTATAAAAGCACTATTCACAATAGCAAAGTCATGGAATCAACCTGTGTCCATCAATGGATGATTGAATTTAAATGTGGTAGATACATAACATGGACTACTACTCAGCTATGCAAAAGAATGAAATTGTGTCTTTTGTAGCAACATGGATGAATTGAAGCTTCTTACTCTTAGACATATGACTCAGAAACAGAAAGTCAGTAACCACATGTTCTCATTTATAAGTGGGAGCTAAACAATGAGTACTCATGGTACCAACCAGAAAAAATATACATTAGAGATTCCAAAAATTGGGAGGATGTGAGATGAAAAACTACCTTTAGGGTACAATGTACACTATTTGTGTGATGGGTACCCTAAAAGCCCAGACTTCACCACTACACAGTGTATGTATGTAACACAACTGCAGTTATACTCCTAAATCCATAAAAATTTAAAAAAAAAAAGAAAAGAAAATAGGATGATAAAAATACACACAAATTACCCTTCTACTGTATTCTTCATCTGGCTAGATTTTCTAGTACCCTGTATATTTCACAAGTTCCCACTCATTATATGAGAGTCAACTTAAAAATACTAGTTTTCCTATTATGAAAGTAATTAAATATAGTAACATATGGTTGTTGTAGCAAATTTAGAAAAAACCGGACCAGCAAAATGAAAACGATTAAAAATAATCTGTAACCTCACTGGCTATAACCTTTTCATTAGCATATAAATATATATATATTTATTATCATGAAAATAAAATACATATTAGATTGGTGCAAAATTAATTGCTATTAATATAAATAGTATTTTAAAATCTCTTATTCTCTTTACAGTTTAGCATATGTATGTTTTTTATCATTGAACACACAAACATTATTTTAATGATATCATTGTATAGACCTTTGATTGTCTCTTAAAACAATCCTCTGTCCATCAATGTGATGGAAAAATGTATATATTTGAGCACAAATACAAATATCATTTTTTTGTGATAGAAAAGAAGAAAAAAAACACATCAATGGTTGCCAGAAGGTTAGATGGAGGGGAAGATGGTTGAATAATTGAAGCATAGAAGATACTTTATGGTAGGAAAACTATTTTGTATGATACCATATTTGCCGTAGAAATCTCTGCCCACTGGGAATATTTCTCTTCACAACATTTTTAGAGCTTCTTCAGAGTAAGACTGTAAAGAATTGGCTGTCACTTCTAGCTAGTGCCAAGACACTATGCAGATGCATTCATAAATCAGGCCTGAGTTTTTTCTTCTTCTTTAATGAGTCATAGGTAACTTTGACTTTGTATGGGACCAAAGGTATGAGTTGAAGAAGAACCAGCACAGCAGAGGAAGCAGATATGAAGTCTG
The DNA here is from genome assembly GCF_000951035.1 of Colobus angolensis palliatus. NCBI lineage: Eukaryota > Metazoa > Chordata > Mammalia > Primates > Cercopithecidae > Colobus > Colobus angolensis. Next base: position 3,693,648 of record NW_012114400.1, on the reverse strand, counting down.
AGCCATCTACCAGTGCTGTTTACTCATTTCTTCTGATCCTGCTCAGTCTCTGTCTTTTACATACCATTTCCATTTTACAGCAGAATGCTGCTATGCACATTCAATTTTATGGTTGGGTAGATCAGATAATATTCAGTTCATAATGGGCAATTGGGGGTGAATAGTCACTTTGTGTTCCAGTAGCAAACCAAGAACTGCTTTTCATGAACAAAATTTATTGTCAGAATAGGATATGGCCTTCCTGCAAATGCCTCAGACACTGAACTATTATTCTCACATTGACTTCTGCTAGACAGCATCTACCACAGACACTTGAAACTTCCAGTCCATAATGCCCAAGTGTCAGAGTAACTTATATTGCAGCCATATCTCATGCACACCTATTTCTTGCTCTGAGATGTATAAAAACCAGCAGCCTTATAAAACATCCAGAAAATAGGTCAGAGTCATATGACAAATATTCTGTGCATTGTCTCTGAAATCCAAAGAGGTCCATCAATATTGTATTTATTTTCCATTAACGTACATTTTGAAAGAGTATCTCGACATGCTGAAGACCACTGGGCCCTTACAAACCACAGTTGTGCCACGGCCCTGCATTTTCACAGAAATTATGTCTCCATCTCTTGCACATGTGCCTTACAAGCATCTAGGATGTTTGCTCTTTCCTGTCCACCAGTTATAAATGAAATAACATCATAAATGTAATGAACCAAAGTATTGTTCTATTGAACATAATGATAATCAAGATAGCACTTAACTATATTATGACAGAAAGCCAGAAGACTAACATAGCCTCAAGATAAGACAATAAAGGAGACTTGTATCTGCCCCATTAATACAAAATATATCTGATTTTCTTTAGTGATAGAGGTATGGGATAAATACAAAGCATTTTAGAATTTATACACTAGGCATCAAGGCTAATGTTGATTGGCTCTAGTAAGAATATCACATCTGGAACCAGGAATATTGACCCTACTACCTGATTAAACTGTTTTAAAATATAGGCAGTCTTCATCACTCATTGCTTAAGCAGAGACCAAAAGACAAGGTGAATGAATTTGTGATTAGAAACACCAGTCCTGCATAATCTAATCAATCTCCCTTGAGATGTGGTATTTATTTATCAGTAGCAGAGATGGTTCCAGAAACTTCCACTTAACAATTCATGTTATAATAGTTCCACATTCAAAAATTAGGGAAAGAATGTGTATATTTTACTGGGCACCCAGCACATCTTTTTCCACTAAATATTCTGGACCCGAAGAATAATCAGAAGCTGAGACAATAGCTCTACTGAACTTTCCAAGAGAAGAAAAAGGACTTAAGTTAGTAATTCTTCTATAGCCTCACCTCTATAAGCCCACAGTCAGACTGACATACCGTATTTGCATTTTGGTTTCCAGGTATTAGCAACAGTTCAGAGCCAGTATCTAACACTGCCAAAAGTTCTGTGTATTTTCTTTTCCCCAGTGCACAATTTCCCTGGTAAATAGCTTCAAATCACCACTAGAAATCCTTATGGGGCAATTCATGATTTATACATGTAGCCACATTCCAGAAGCCCTCAATATCTCTCTCTGCTCTGAGGCTCTCTCTCTCTCTCTCTCTGTCTCTCTATCTCTCTGAAAAAGTAACATCCACATAATGTTACTGTCTTAATCCATTTTGTGTTGCTATAAAAGAATATTTAAGGATGAGTAATTTATAAATAAAAGAAGTTTATTTAGCTTATGGTTCTGCTGGCTAGAAGGTTCGAAATTGAGCACCTGGTGAGGACCTTACATGGTTAAGAAAGGAAGAAAAAGAGGTGGGGGGAATGCCAGGCCCTTTGTAACAACCATCTCTTACAGGATTTAAGAGAGTGAGAACTCACTTGCCTCCAATTAGGGAGGGCACTAATCTATTCATGATGGACCCACCCTCAAGAGCCAAACACCTACCACAGGCCCCACTTCCCAACACCACAATGGTGATCCAATTTCAACGTGAGATTTGTTGGGGACAAACTAATCATATCCAAACTATAGTAGTTACCAAAAAGAAAAAAGATAATGAGAATCATAACGTTTTGACTAATAAAAATATTCCTACATAAAAACATGAGACAATAGAAATCTGTAACATTGCACCCCAATTTAAATTAATTATCTTAATAAGCATTTTAAAATATGAATTAAAGCATTTCAAATCAGAAAATAAAAAACTCAGAACAGACACAGATATTAAAAGTTATATTATAAAAGGAGAGCTGATTCAACCTGAAAGAATCTTAAGAAAAATTCAAAATTATCACAGAAATGAAGTCTTAATTACCACATGCTCATAAGAGAATAGATTTAGCTGATAGTATAAAAGGGAACTTGAAGACATAAACAAAAACAGTCACATTAATGAAAATGAAAAAATAAAGAAATACATCTTAAAAATGATCAATGAGAAAGTGATCAATGAAGAAGCTAAGCAAAGAAATTCAGCATACACCTCATTAGAATGCCCACATAAAAACAAAACGTAAGGCAACCTTAGTTTAAAATGTAATCTAAGACAACTTTCTGAAAACGAAAGAAGGTCTGATTTACGTATTAAAGGTGAACATGCCAAACTGCATTCAAGAAAGTTAGAAGTTTCTCTCTTTTGGTTAATTGGTGCAAAAATCAACATTCATTTACACTGTTTGTGACAGTACCAAAATAGTGGAATCTCTTTCAAAGAGAATTTGGTAATATCTAGAAAAGCTACCTATGCATTTACCTTTTGATCCAGAAATAACATTGCTAGAAACTTACCTTAAAGACACATATCTGACAATGCATAACAAACATGTTTATATGGTTAATTGTTAAAGAAACATTTTAGTAGCAAAATATATCTTCAAAAAAGGTCCACTTATTAAAATAAAAGATTATTGAGTGTACTATAGTATATCCACAAAATGAAGTTTTATGCAGCCATGAAAAAGAATAGAGAAAATTTCTATAAACTGATATGGAACGATTTTTAAAATATATTATTGAGCCAGGTGTGGTGCTGAGAGATGACAACATGCTAGCAGCCCTCGCTGTTGCACCTCCTCAACCTTGGCGTCCTCTCTGGTGGCACTTGAAGAGCCCTTCAGCCTGCCACAGCACTGTGAGAGCCCCTCTCTGGGTTGGCTGAGGCCGGAGCTGGCTCCCTCTGCTTGCTGGGAGGGGTGGAGGGAGAGGCGCCGGAGGGAACTGGACTGTGTGTGGTGCTGGTGGGCCAGGAGGAGTTCCCCGTGAGCGTGGGCTTGCCCTGCACTCAGAGCCGCCAGCCCCCGGCAGTGTGGGGCTTAGCACCCAGGCCAGCAGCTGCAGAGGGTGCACCAGGTACCCCAGCAGTGCTGGCCTGCCAGCACTGCACTCGAATTCCCTGCAGGGCCTCAGCTGCCTCCACGGGAGGCATGTGCCATGGTGCCCGGTCCCATTGACTGCTCAAGGGCTGAGGAGTGTGGGCGTTGCTTGGGACTGGCAGGCAGCTCCCCCTGCAGCCCCAGTGCAGGATCCACGAGGTGGAGCCAGCTGGGCTCCTGAGTCTAGTGGGGATTTGGAGAACCTTTATGTCTAGCTAAGGGATTGTAAATACACCAATCAGCACCCTGTGTCTAGCTCAAGGTTTGTAAATACACCAATCAGCACCCTGTGTCTAGCTCAAGGTTTGTAAATACACCAATCAGTACTCTGTATCTAGCCAACCTAGTGGGGACTTGGAGAACTTTCCTGTCTAGCACTCTGTGTCTAGCTAAAGGATTGTAAACACACCAATCAGCACTCTGTGTCTAGCTCAGGGAACGTAAATGCACCAATCAGCACTCTGTCAAAATGGACCAATCAGCTCTCTGTAAAATGGACCAATCAGCAGAATATGGGTGGGGTCAGATAAGGGAATAAAAGCAGGTGGCCGGAGTCACTAGCTTTGTTCTTCTGCTCTTTGCAGTAATTTTCTTTTTTTTTTAGATGAGTCTGTTCTGTTGCCCAGGCTGGAGTACAGTGGCCGGATCTCAGCTCACCACAAGCTCTGTCTGCCAGGTTTAGGCCATTCTCCTGCCTCAGCCTCCCGAGTAGCTGGGACTACAGGCGCCTGCCACCTTGCCCAGCTAGTTTTTTGTATTGTTTAGTAGGGACGGGGTTTCACCATGTTAGCCAGGATGGTCTCGATCTCCTGGCCTTGTGATCCACCCGTCTCGGCCTCCCAAAGTGCTGGGATTACAGGCTTGAGCCACCGCTCCCAGCCTGCAATAAATTTTGTTGCTGCTTACTCTTTGGGTCCACATCACCTTTACGAGCTGTAACACTCAGGAGGAAGGTCTGCAGCTTCACTCCTGAGACCAGCGAGACCACGAACCCACAAGAAGGAAGAAATTCCAAACAGGTCCGAACCATCAGAAGGAACAAACTCCGGACACATCATCTTTAAGAAGTGTAACACTCACTGTGAGGGTCCGCAGCTTCATTCTTGAAGTCAGTGAGACCAAGAACTCACCAATTCCGGGCACAGTGGCACACATCTTTAATCCCAGCTAACTGGTAGGCTGAGATGGGAGAATCACATGAGGCCAGAAGTTACAGACCACCTTAAGGAAAATTCCATCTATAGCAAGACCTCATCTGAAAAAAATAACAGAATAAAAATGTATATAGTTAAATTTTAAAATCAAGGTACAAAATAGAATGTATAGAGTGCTACTGTTTGTGTAAGAAAGAGGAGAAAATAATATTTTAATGTATTGCTTATTTTTGCAAATTGAAGCTCTATGAGGATAAATCAGAAACTTAACAAAAAACAGTAAACTGTATAAGATGTGAGATTAAGAAGGAACAGGGTGTAAGCCATAGAGCTATGAGTGAAACTTCTCTGAGTATACATTTTTTATTTTTATAATTTCAAACCGTGTATGTTTTACATTTTAAAAAACAAAAGTACATAAAAGAATTTTAAAAATTATAAAATTGAATATAAAGAAAAAATTAAAACTGTACACCAAAATAAGAATATACAAACAAATGTAAATCAAGAAACTTATAAACAAATATTCTGAAGCATTCTCAGGACAAATAGAACTGCAAAAAAGAGAAGGTCTTGAACTTTGTAGACTTGGAGGCAATATAGAAGTTATCCAACAAAAGAAAAGAAGAAAGAGCATTCCAGGAAACATTAAATCATTAATCAAAGAATCAAACATTTATAGAATTCTTATTTTGTGCATTTTCTTGTATAATAGGGTAGCAAGTAGTAATGTTATAATAATTCTAAGACTAAAAAATGTATCCAAATTGTACAAAAGAAAGACAAATTGTCTTTGCAGATTTCATGATTATATGAATATTATATGAATATATAATCATGATTATATATAATTATATCATTTTATATATATATATATCCAGCAAAAAAATTATTAGAACTGATAAACATATTCATCAAAGTTGCAAGATATAAAACTGACATATCAAAATCAATCAAGTTTCTATATACCAAAAGCAAACTAGTTAAAAGGAAAATCAAGAAAAAAATCCTATTTACAATATCCACAAAAAAATACCTAAGAAAAAAATGTAACCAGGGAGGTGAAAGACCTCTATAATGAAAATTGGAAAACACTGATTAAAGAAGTTGAAAAGGATTCAGACAAATGGAAATATCCCATACTCATGGAGTAGGAAGAATTAATATTGATAAAATGCCCATACTACCCAAAACGATCTAGAGATTTAATGCTATTCCTATCAAAATACAAATGACATTTTTCACAGAAATAGAAATAACAATCCTAAAATTCATATGGAATCACAAAAGATCTCAAATAGCCCAATCGATCCTGAGCAAAAAGAACAAAGCCGGAGGCATGACACTACCTGACTTCAAAATATATTACAAAGTTATAATAAACAAACAGCATGATATTCATGAAAGCAGACACATAGACCAATGGACAGAACAAAGAATCCCCAAAATAAATCCACATATTTACAACCAATTGATTTTCAGTAGAGGCATCAAGAACATGCAATGGAAAAAAGTCTCTTTAATAATGATGCTGGAAAACTGGATATACACATGCAGAAAAATGAAACTGGACTCCTATCTCTTACCTTAGACAAAAATCCAATAAAAATTGATTAAAGACTTAAATGCAAGATCCAAAAACTTAAAACTGTTAGAAAACATAGGAGAATTTCTTCAGGATGTTTATCTAGGCAAAGATTTTAAGGCTAACATTTCAAAAGCACAAGCAACAAAGATATAAATAGACACATGGTACTATATTGAAATCAAAAATCTCTGCACAGCAAAAGGAACAACACAATGAAGAGATAACTTGTAGTATGGGAGAAAATACTTGCAAACTATTTATCTGACAAGGAACTAGTATCCAGAATATATAAAGAACTCAAAACAACTCAACAGCAAGCAAACTAATGATACAATTAAAAACTGGACAAAGGAACTGAATAGACATATCTCAAAAGAAGATACGCAAATAGCTAGCAGGAATGTTAAACAAAGTGCTTGATATTACTAACCATCAGGGAAATGTAAATCAAAACCAAAATGGGATATCTTATCCCAGTTAGGATGTCTGTTATTAAAAAGACAAAAAGTAACAAATGCTGGTTAGGGTGCAGAAAAAAAGAAATTCACACACTTTTTTGGGAATGTAAATTAGTATTGTTACTATGGAAAAGATTATGAAAGTTTCTCAAAAAATAAAAACAGAAGTACCATATAATACAGCAATGACACTACTGGGTATATATCCAAAGGAAAGGAAGTCAGTATGCAAACAGGGTACCTGCACCGCCATGTTTATTGCAGCACTATTCACAATAGCTAAGATGTAAAAATCAATCTAAATGTCCATAAACAGATGAATGGATAAAAGAAATGTGAGATATATATATATATATATACACACACACACACACATATACCATTTTATGGTTTAATTGTATACCATTGTGTGTGTGTGTATATATATATATAGAGAGAGAGAGAGGGAGTCATAAAAAGGAATGAAATCCTGTGTTTGTGACAACATGGATGAGCTGGAATATGTAAGTGAGGTAAGACAGGCACAGAAAGATAAATATTGCACATTCTCATTCATATGTGGGAGATGAAAAAAATGAGTTCATGGAAGTAAAGAATCAAATAGTGGGTATTAGAGGCTGTGAAGAGTATTTAGGAGGGGAGAATGAGGAGAGGTTGGTTAACAGATAAAAAATCACTGGTAGATAGGAGGAATGAGTTCTGGTGTTCAACAACAGAAGGGTAAATATGGTTATAATGTATTGTATATTTCCAAAAAGCTAGAAGAGAGGGTTTTGAGTGTTCACAACTCAAAGAAACGATAAATGTTGGCCTGTGAGTCTGTTTTGAGGTGATGGATGTGCTAATTACCATGCTTATAGAAATATCACACTGTATTCCAAAAATATGTACAATCATTGTGTCATCTAAAAATTAAAGGGGTAAAAATGGAAAGAAAATGCATTAATATACAGCCTTTTGATTGTGGAAATAATAAGCAGACTAACTAATGTAATGAGACTTAGGGACAGAATAATTAATTAGGCTGAAATTGATTAAGGAAAAGGGGATAAAAATCTGTCTGTGATAATTCAGGCTTCAATTAAACTTAAAAAAGAAGAAGAAAGAAGAAAAACATTCTTTGGTTCCATTATTGGTTGGACAGCATTATATGGACTTGTCCACAGAATGTTCAGCAATTTAGATATTTTCTTGTTGCTTGGTTGGCCTTTGTGTGTGTGTGATTTTTTCTTCCTCTTTAATAATAGGATAGTAAATTCCAACTGTTAAGAACTCATTAGGGGTCTGCTAAATTCAGGCAGCAACCTTTCATGAAAGCTGTTCTTACCATAATTGTTGTGAAATGTTACTGTTATCACCTCATGCCCAAGCCAGCTGTTGTTGAGACACCACTAAGTTTTAAGGTACATCAAATAAGTAAAACACAACTGAGATCCAAGGGCAAATGATATTACGAAGGCAATTGTGCTGTACACATTGTAGCACTATATCAAAGGTATATATTTATTTTAGCTGTTGGCATGTTTCTTAGACCTTTCAAATTTGATAGCTATTTACACATTGCAACAGTTTAGAGATATTAAGCATTTTTATAGTTAAAAGTCCCCAAATGTTTACATCATAAACATTGTGCAATACTATGGTTGTAATCATAAAATTAATTTAATAATTAGTCAACTTTAGCACAATAATGTCAAGCCCAAATTATAAATATTCTCTTTAGTCTTCTAAATTGGTGCTTCATTAAGCACCATGAAAAATCTGAATAAACTAACATTGCAATGTAAAGCCAATAGGAATTTCTGACCTTTCCTTTCTACCAGTTCTGACATGGCTACGTATATTAACAAGCCCCTTTTAAACATACAAGTGTTTAAAGGGAAAACGATGTAAAGAAAACTTGAGGAAAATGATTAGAGAATTACTGAAGTAGAGCAATTAGGTTTGCAGCTGCTGAGCATTTAAAACCAGATTTTATTTTTGTCAGTAATTGTTTTTCTCATATATACAACATTTATTTGTCGGAACACATGTGAATTTATACAATGTTCGGCACCTGATTTTCTATGTGTGAATTTATCTTCTCTTCCATTGTTAAGTATCTTGAATGTGCCAGATATGCCTACTGCCTCTTTCTCTTACTTATTATCTCACCATTGACTAGACACTCCTTTTTCATTACTCAGCTATGGACTTCTCAAAATACTCTCCCTTCCTCTTTTAGCAAGATAGTAATCATGTGTTATCAGTTGTAAGAGAATTATATTAATCTGCTCTCTCCCTAACCCATGTTCAAACTTAATCACATGCTCCATCTCAAATATCTATCCCCTTATGATGTTTATGATGCTATACCATTCTGAGTCAACTATTTTTTATTTCTCTATCTAATATCATAAGAATAAATAATTGCAGATATGTAACTTGCAGTATATTTGCTCTAAAACCCTCCATTCCTAAGGCTTTGTGTGAGGAAAGATGAGGGTGAATATTACTAAAAATCAGACCTTTGTTCAGCTTTGGGTTTCATAGTTGACTTCCTGGACTTCTTTAGCAAGATAGTAATCATAAGAACCTGGCTTTGTCAGAAAAGGAAAACGATTTCTTAGTGTATTCACTCCTAAGATAACAAGTACTAGGCCTGAATTCACTCTTAAGATAACAAGTGATAGGCCTGAATGATGAGACCACTGATGTAAGGTAGGTGAGTCCCAGCAAAAAGTGGAAGGGAGAGCATTGTACGAAAAATTGGGCCAAAGTAGATATGTATGGGAGGTGTTCTCAATATAATCTAGCAAAAATGTGGAACCAACCCAAATGCCAATACACACACACACACACACACACACACATACACATACACATACATGCGTATATGATGGAATACTACTCAGCCATAAAAAGGGATGAATTAATGGCATTCACAGCAACCTGGATGGGATTGGAGACTATTATTCTAAGTGAAGTAACTCATGAATGGAAATTTAAACATCGTATGTTCTCACTCATAAGTGGAAGCTAAGCTATGAGGGTGTGAAGGCCTAAGATTGACACAATAGACTTTGGGGACTCAATGGGAAAGTGTAGGAAGGGGACAAGGGATAAAACACTGCTAATTGAGTGCAATGTATACTGCTTGGGTGATGGATGCAACAAAATCTCACAAATCATCACTAAATAACTTACTCATGTAATCAAATACCACCTGTTCCAAAATAACCTATGGAAATAAAAAAACTTTAAAAAATATAAAGACTCATATAAAGTAAAGAAATGACAACAAAAAAAGAAAAAACAAAGTAGCAATAATCTTGGTGGCAGTATGCACAGTTGTTAGAATGAGGATCTAATCTTAGCCCCACTACTTATTACACCCATGGCCTGAGTCAAATTTTTCTGAGATTCAGTTTCCTCATTATCAACCCCATGATTATCCATGATATTAGTTATAGTAATACCTACCTTTTAAGTTGTTTTCTTATAAGATGATTGTAAACATTAAGTGCCAAAGCAGTTGAATATAAAGAACTTAAAACCATGCCTGGTAGACGGTACGTGCTCTGATAGTGTTTATCAAGTATATTTATGTCTACATCTTTCCTTTTTCTGGGCCCAATTCCTAGAGAAAGGGGGTTTCTTAGATAAGTTTTCCCCAATTAAGACTCTGGGGAACTGCTTCAGAGGTTGCCACTCCAGAATAATCTTGGCAGGATAGCATGGTTATCTGAGGGAGGACTGACTTTAGCTTCCTTTGTCGAGATGTTCTTGGTCCCAGGCATGGCACCTGAAGGATCATAGAGAGTTATTCCTCAGTATCCTTGGAGAATTGGTTCTAAGACCCTTGAAGTTACCAAAATCTGTGATGCTCAAGTGCCTTATATAAAATGGCATAGGATTTGCATATAACCTACACACATCTTCCCATATACTTTAAACCATCTCCAGATTATGTCTAATATCTAATATAATGTAAAGGCTATGCAAATAATTTTTGTGCTGTATTGTTTCATATTTGTATTACTGTTTATTCTTGTATTACCATTATTTTATTTTTAAACATATCTTTGACCTGAGGCTGATTGAATCTGCAGGATACAGAAGGCCAACTGTACACTGAAAGGTGATGGCATGGAAGTGAGCTGAAGTATTGGCTGGGCTACTGGCTCCAGGAGAGTCACAAACTTAAGGGTAAAATAGTTCTCATTCAAGATCACAACCAACCTCAGGGTGTCCACAACATGAGGAAGAGCCAAAGACAGGCAGTAAGAAAGATGGCTAGCTAGTTTTTGCCCCTTCTACAAGAAAAAAATAGGTCACAAGTTACATTGTCTCCAGATTAGAGGGCAAAACAAGAGTGTTTGGAACTATGGACTGTTAGATGCATGTGAGAATATTAGTATTGGAGAGAAAACAAAGGGAACAAGTAACCTTATTCATATCAAATAGCGAATTCTCAGAGCTCAAGCCCTACGCCCCCATCAGGTTCTCAGAATCCTGGATGCAGAATCAATCCAGCAGAAACTAAAAAATATTTTATTGGTGAATTCATGGGACCAAGATTAAAGACCTAAATATATTGACATTGATTGTGACCAACACTACCACCACCGGAACAACAAAAAGCCTAGTCAGAGTAGTCTTTAACAAGATCATATTGAGGACACTGTTGCGTGCGCGCACGTGCACACACACACACACAACCTATCCATGACTCCCAGTCAACTCTTTTCAGACTTTTAAACATGAGAAAACAATGAAGTATAATCAAACAACTTAAGAAAGTATATAACATGTAAATTATAGAGGAGCCTGAACAAGCAACTAAACAAAAAACATAATTAATCTTAGAGGACAAGGAATTATATTCAAAAGAAAGAGCAGAGCATTAGGATTAGCATTATCAGTGAGACAAGACATGACAATTTATCCATTTCACAGGATAGGGTGATTTAAAGAAACAAACATTAAGAGAATAAGGAAAAGCTTTTGCAATTTAAAATTATCAAAATAGAAAATAAAATTCTGGGCCGGGTTTGGTGGCTCACGCCTGTAATCCCAGCACCTTGGGAGGCTAAGGCGGGCAGATCACGAGGTAAGGAGATCGAGACCATCCTGGCTAATAAGGTGAAACCCCATCTCTACTAAAAATACAAAATTTACCCTGTAGTCCCAGCTACTCGGGAGGCTGAGGCGGGAGAATGGTGTGAACCCGGGAGGTGGAGCTTGCAGTGAGCCCAGATTGTGCCACTGCATTCCAGCCTAGGCAACAGAGCGAGACTCCATCAAAAAAAAAAAAAAAGAAAAAAGAAAAAAAGAAAAAGAAAAAAAGAAAGTAAAATTCTGATAGGTGGTTAGGAAGATAAAATTGAGAAAATTTCCCAGAAATTAAATGAAATTTAAAAATCAAATAGATGAAAAAGAAAGAAGTATGATAGTCCGAGGAGTTCTTCAAAGACAGAAAAGAAAAAATGAAGAAGGGATTTTATCAGAGAAAGAATTTGAGAAACTTTTATAGAACTACAAACAGTTGCCAGGGTGAGTGCCTAGCATGATGATGAAAATAGATCTACACATCTCAGGTTTTCTAAACGCCGATGATAAAATGAGAGTACACAAGTTTATGGAGAGAGATTTATAAAAACACAGATCATACATAAAGTATTAAGAATCAGAATTAGTCCAATTGCAGCATTAGAATAACAGAGATATTAGTGTTTAAAATTATGAAGAAAATTCTATACCAAATAAAGGCAAAAGTCAAATAATACTTTTAAGCACGCACAGTTCTTGAGAAAATTGTCTCCTATACATCTTTTCTTAAAACACCACCAAAGGTGCGTTCTTCCAGAACTAGAACACAGACAAGAAAGCAAAAGACATGGACTACATAAAAAGGAGAGCAAACAAGGATATTCCATTGAATTTCCCAGACGGATAGAGGAGAAAGAGCCCAAAACTGACGGAGGCATATCAGTGATATATAGGGTTATGGACCCACATTAGTACCCAGTGAATCAAGAAACAGATCTGATGCGGGCTATTCTCACCAAGGTCCCCTTTGCCATTGTAGGTACTAGCTTGGTAACCTCAGAACAAAATGCCATGGTAAGCTTGACTCAAATTCATATCTTCACTTGGCTTATCTAACCTTTTGTTAATGAAGTTTCTACTCTGTTGTTTATATCCTGTTGCTTGGATCAGTTCATGGCTCTCATTTCTCCTGCACGGATGTCTGCTCTGAGCTATACTGAAGAGCAGGAGGTAGGACATTGGAGCCTAGAAGCAGGAGACTCCATATTACCTACGAAATTTCAATACTTTGCCCATATTCTAGGCCTGTCATATGTCCCAGTTTTGCTAAGCTATATGTTTCTCAGAACCCTTTTATGTCCTTACCCACTGATTTTCCAAGAATTTCTTTGAAACTTTCAAAAGAGATGAAGTCAGACTATGATCCAGAGACGCTGTTCAGCTTACTTTCTCATGGACTCTTCTAAAAGTTATTTAATAGCTGTGATACTGTCATTCTCTTTTACAACTAGGTTTGTCTTTGTCATATGTTTTTCAAAATTAATCATCATGCTATTAAGGATATGTACATAGTTAGAAACAGTACAAAGAAAAGAAGGAGACAGATGGCAATATGATTAAACAAGGGCACATAGGAGCCCCTGGAATACAGGCAATTAACTATGTTTTATCCTGGGTAGGTAGAATGTTAAGTAGATTACTACCTTTGCTGCTACTATTAATTTGTAAACTGCATATAGGACATGTGATACATTTCAAAAGTAGATAATGTCAACAGCATCAATCAATAAGAAAGAATAAAAGGAAGGAAAGAAGCAAAGTGGAAGGAAGGAAGGAAGGAAGATAACAGCAGTGTTAACGTTGTTATTCATTCTTTCTCTTGTTTAGTTAATATATATGTGTTTACTGTGCATCAATTACAAATAGATTATGGACGACCCTCTCTATCCAGCATCTTGGAAACTTTACCTTGCTATGTTTTGGTTATGTTATTAAAATTTGCATTAACCTGATTGAATGTAGAGTAAGGCCATCTTTTAACATTTTGGTAGAGAACACATTATATAATTTTGCCTTACACTTTTATGTTTCCAAGGATATAAATATATGGAGAAGGTTTACTTAGAGTTTCCATATCCAGGAACTTAAAATACCTACATATTTAATTTTCAAATATATTCAATGGAGTCTTTATATTTGTTCCTGAGGGAAGAAGAGAGAGAAATCCAGTCAGAGCCAGATTAACCACTATATATGTTTAATGCTTATAATTTATCTGTTTTATATAATTTATCTATATTAATATTAAAGGTAGTTGAAACATATATGTTGTAACTAAGTTTTAGCTAGTACATTAAAAAGTCCTCCTAAATGCTTTTAAAAATATATCAATGATTTAATTGGATAAAATATTTCTATCTTTTAAGTGCAAATGACCATAGAAGTAAATCGACAATTCAGTATAAATTTACACAATGTATATTTCTTCTAACATTGGATCAGCAAATTATGGCCTAATCATTACCATTATTGTCTAATATTGACTGACATCCAGTATATACCACATAGTGTGCCAAGGTATTGATATGTATTCTAATTAATCCAAAAATAAACTTCAAAGGGTGGATATTTTAATTTTAATTTTCAGAGAAAAAAATAGAGACCCAGAAACATTACATTACCTACTCAAATCATAAGAATAAGGCAATAACAAGAACATGAGTTTCTAATTAGATCTGGTTGATTTTAAAACCTGTTCTCTTTATAGGAGAAACAAAATAAGTAAAAAAATAATTTCCGGCATGGTATGTGTCTTGTGTTACTATAAAGGAATACCTGAAGCTTGGTAATTTATTTTTGTTTATTTATTTATTTAAAAAAAAAAGGCTTATTTGGCTCATGGTTCTGCAGGCTACACAAAAACCCTGGAACCAACATTTGCTTCCAGTGAGGGCATCAGGCTGCTTCCACTCACGGGAAAAGACGAAGGAGAGCCAACATGCAGAGACCACATGACAAGAGAGTGGAAGCAAAAGTTTGACAGGGGGAAGTGACAGGCTCTTTTAAATGACTAGCTCTCAAGATAACTATTATGGGAGCTAGTAGAGTAAGAACTAGTACCTACAATGGCAAAGGGGACCTTGGCGAGAATAGCCCTCATCAGATCTGTTTCTTGATTCACTGGGTACTAATGTGGGCCCATAACGCTGTATATCATTGATACGCCTCTCTCAGTTTTGGGTTCTTTCTCCTCTCTTCGTCTGGGAACTTCAATGGAATATCCTTGTTTGCTCTCCTCTTTATGTAGTAAAGAGTAAGAATTACTGTGAGGATAGCACCAAGCCTTTCATGAGGAATCCACTCCCATGACTCGGCCACATCCCCCCAGGCCCCACCTCCAATACTGGTGATTAATAACCACATAAGACTTGGTGGAGTCAAACAAACCATATCCAAACCATAGCAGTGTGGTTAGGGTAATAAGCCGTAATTAGGAGCTCAGATAGCATCAGAGTCCTGTGCCAGGAAAAATTGACACACATACACACACACATGAAACATTCTTAAGAAGTAGGAAGGATAGAAAAGCAACTTACAAAAGCTATACAACTAGACTTTCAGTTTCTGGTTGTGCATATAAGGAGTTGCCACTCTGCCCAAACAAAAAGTAGAAGAGGAGACTGAAAAATCAACAATTCTCTCACTTGTAAGAGAGGTGAGAACACAGGGCAATCCACTGCCCTCAAGATATGAGAGAGAAACAGGTGATGAACACAGGAAGTTATAGCTTACGAAAGCAGAGACTCACAGAAATACCAAGAGAACTAGTTCAAGGATAGAAAAACCTTAACTGTAATAGACAAATTTCCGGAGGCTCAGTGTGCACAAGTCTAAGGGTTAAAAATTGCAGGAGAATCAAGTTATGGGTACAGGGGGAGGTGTACAAACTTTTGTGAGTTGTAATTCCAGGAGTTGAGCCAGGTTCTGAAAATAAACAGAAGAAAAGAAATAATAAAAATGAGACTAGAAATCAGTAAAATTGAAAACAGAAAATCAATAAAGAAAGTCAATAAAAACAAAAGCTCGTTCTTTGAAAAGATCTATAAAATTGATAAGCATCTGGCTATGCTAATTAAGAAAGAGAGAGAGAGGACAAAAATTAATAATATCAAACATAAAAGAGAGAACATCACCACATGGCTAAAATCAGAAATGAAAAAGAGAACATCACTAGACTTTCCATGGACACAAAAAGGATAACATAGGAATACAATGAACAAGTCTATGCCCACAAATTTGTTAACCTAGATAAAATAAACAAGTTTGCTAAGGAAAACAATCTTCTAAAACTCACATAAGAAGGAAAACACAACCTTAGTAGGCCTATGTCTATTAAAGAAATTGAATCAACAATTAATAACCTTCCAAAATGGAAAGCACAAACTCTGGATCAGTTTACTGGTAAATTTTACCAAACATTTAAAAAATAAATTATACCAATTCTTGACCATCTCTTCCAGAAGACAAAAGCAGAGGGAATATTTCCTAACTCATTCTATGAGTCCAGTATTATCCTAATAACAAAAACTGACAAAGGCCTTGGAAGACAATAAAACAGACCAATATTTGTCATGAACATAGATGCAAAAGTCTTCAACAAAATAATAGTTTTGAATCCCACAAATGTATTAAATTGTAAGTAAATTGAACCTGACAATGTATTTAAAAATGTCAGGATCAATCAATATAAGTACAGAAATATATACATTTGTCTCAGGTATGCAAGACTGCTTCAATACTTGAAAATCAGTTAATACAATTAATTATACATACAGGTTACAAAAGAATAACCACATGATCATATCAACAAATGCAGAAAAAGCATTTGACAAAATTCAGTAGCCATTAATAATAAAAACTCTCAATAAACTAGGAGGAGAGATGAACTTTCTCATCTTGATAAAAAATATTTACACACATATACACACAAACTACAGCTAATAACATATTCAATGGTAAGAAACTGGAAGCTTCCCCATTAAGATTGGGGAAAAGGCAATAGTGCACCTTCTCTTCACTTTGTTTTAGTATTATACAGAAAGTCTTAGCTAATGCAGTAAAAAAAAAAAAAGAAATATAAAGACTTGAAAGGAAGAAAAAAAACTGTCTTTGTTCACAGATGACATGATTGTCTATGAAGAAAATATTAAAGAATTGGCAAAAACAAAGAAGTGGGAGGCGGAGCAAGATGGCCGAACAGAAATCTCCACCAATCCTTCCCCTGCAAGAGCAGCAAGTTAACAACTATCTACAAAGAAAAAAACACCTTCATTAGAACAAAATATCAGGTGAGCACACATACCAGCTGGTTTAACTTTGTATCACTGGAAGAGGCACTGAAGAGACAGAAGAAACAGTCCTGAATCCCCTCTCCCAACTCCTCTCAGTAGCTGTGTGGTGCAGAGAGCGCATCTCTGGGCCCTGAGGGATGGGGAACACAGCAATTGTGAGGCAATGAACAGGGCTATTCTGTTAGAACACTTAGAAATGCTAGACCAACAGGAGTTTGAGACCAGCCTGGCTAACATGAAGAAACCCCATCTCTACTAAAAATACAAAAATTAGCTGGGTATTGTGGCAGGGGCCTGTAATCCCAGCTACTCAGGAGGCTGAGGCAGGAGAATCACTTGAACCCGGGAAGCAGAGGTTACAGTGAGCTGAGATCTTGCCCCTGCACCC
>NW_012114400.1:3667541-3676238 GCF_000951035.1 Colobus angolensis palliatus | reverse complement strand
TGCCACTGCACTCCAGCCTGGGTGACAGAGCAAGACTCCATCTCAAAAAAGGAAAAAAAAAAAAAAAGTAAAAAGAAATACTGGACTAGAATCACCTGGCACCCAGCCACAGAGGGAGCATTTAAACCAACCCTAGCCAGAGGGGAATTGCCAATCCCTGCCATCAGAACTTGAATGCCCACAAACTTCATGCCACCTAAAGCCAGAGTGCTCTTGGTCTCTAAGTAAACTTGAAAGGCAGTCTAGGCCATAAGGACTGCAACTCTTAGGCAAGTCCTAGGGGTGAACTAGGCCCAGAGACAGTGGACTAGGTAGATGACATACTGAGACACTAGCTGGGACAGCCAAGAGAGTGCTGGCATCACCCCTCCCCTAGCCCCAGGCTGTACAGTTTGAAACTCCAAAATAGATCCTTTCTTTTCACTTGAAGAGAGGAGAGGGAAGAATGGGGAGGACTTTGTCTTGCATCTTGAATACCAGCTCAGCCAGAGCAGGAGAGGGCAATCAGAGTCATGAGGTCCCCATTCCAGACCCTAGCTCCCAGAAAACATTTCTAGACCAGTCCCCAGGCCAGAAGAGAAGCCACGGCCTTGAAGGAAAGTACTCAGTTCTAGCAACACTCATCACCTGCTAACTGAAGAGCCTGTGGGCCCTGAATAACCAGAAGTGATACCCAGGTACTACATCAAGTGTCATGAGCGAACATCTGAGAATTGCTGGCTTCAGGTGAGACACAGCACATTACCTGCTATGATGGTTAAAGGGTAAAACTCCTTCTGCTTGAGAAAAGCAGAGGGAAAAATAAAGTGGAATTTGTCTTGCACCTTAGGTACCAACACAACAACAGGGGAGTAAAGAACCAAGCACACTCTTGAGGTCTCTGATTCTAGGACTTGACTCTTGGATGGCATTTGTAGACCTGCCCTGGACTAGAGAAATCTGACATCCCTGAAGGGTAAGTCCCAGGCCAGGCAGCATTCACCACAAGCTAATTTAAGAGACCTTGGGCCTAAAGGAAACATCAGTGGTAGTCTGGCAGTACTCCTTGTGGCCAAGGGTGGTTGGTAGCTACAGGGTGAGGCTCCTCTGCCTTCAGAAAGGGGAGGGAAAAGTGGGAAGGGCTGCCTTTTGTGTGGTGAGTGACAGCTCAGCTGCACTACAGTAAAATACCAGGTAGAATTCTAAGTTTTTCGTTTAAGTCCCTGACTCCTCAACAGCACTTATGGACCCACCCAGGACTTGGGGGACCTACTGCCCTGAAGGGAATGACACAGACCTGGCTGGCTTTACCCCCTGCCGATTATAGAGCCCCCAGGCCTTGAGGAAAAACATAGACAGTAGCCAGGGAGTGGTTACAGCAGACCTTGGGGAAGACCCAGTGCTGTCCTGGATTTAGGTCTGGCCCAGTGCAATAATGGTGGTGTGGCCAAATGGGTACTTGTGTCACTCCACTATGAGCTTCAGGTGACTCAGAACAGAGAAAGAGACTCTATGTTTGGAAGAAAGTAAGACAAGAGAACAATAGTCTCTGCCTGGTAATTCAGAGAATTCCAGATCTTGTCTAAGACCATTAAGGCAGTACCTCTATGAATCTGTAAGAACCACAGTGTTACAGGGCCTGGGGAACCCCCTAAAGCAGAAGCAGATTAGATCACAACACCCAAGCCCTTTCAAATCCCTGAAAAATCTTATCAAGAAGGACAGCCACAAATAAGCCAAGACAGTAAAGACTAAAATAAATGCCTAACACTCCAATGCCCAGACAGAGAACATCTATTAGCATCAACACCATCCAGAAAAACATGACCATATCAAATGAACTAAATAAGGTACCAGTGACCAATCCTGGAAAAACAGAGATATGTGACCTTTCAGACAGAATTCAAAATAGCTATGTTGAAGAAGCTCAAAGAAATTCAAGATAATGTAGAGAAGAAATCTGATATTCCATCAGATAAATTTAACAGAGATTGAAATAATTTAAAAGAATCAAGCAGAAATTCTGGAGCTGAAAAATGCAATTAACATACTGAAGAATGCATCAGAGTCCTTTAATAAAAGAATAGATCAAGCAGAAAAAAGAATCAGTGAGCTTGAAGACAGGCTATTTGAAAATACACAGTCAGAGGAGACAAAAGCAAAAGGATTAAAAAGTGAAGCAAACCTACAGGATCTAGAAAATAGCTGCAAAAAGGGTAAATCTAAGAGTTGTTGGCCTTAAAGAGGAGGTAAAGAAAGAGATAGGGATAGAAATGTCCTTCCAACGGATAATAGAGAACTTTCCAAACCCAGAGAAAAATATCAATATTCAAGCACAAGAAAGTTATAGAACACAAAGCATTTTAATCTAAACAAGATTACCTCAAGGTATTTAATAATCAAACTCCCAAAAGCCAAAGATAAAGAAAGGATCCTAAAAGTAGCAAGAGAAAAGAAACAAATAACATACAATGAAGCTCTAATTCATCTGGCACCAGACTTTTCAGTGGAAACCTTACAGGCCAGGAGAGAGTGGCATAACATATTTAAAGTGCTGAAGGGAAAAAATTCTTTTACCTTAGAATGGTATGTTCAGTGAAAATATTCTTCAAACATGAAGAAGGAGAAGTTCCCATAAAAACAAAAGCTGAGGAATGTCATCAACACTATACCCATCCAACAAGAAATGCTAAAGGGAGCACTTTAGTCAGAAAGAAAAGGACACTAATGAGCAATAAATAATCACATGAGGAACAAAACTTACTGATAAAAGTCAGCACACAGAAAAATACAAAATATTATAACATTGTAATTGTGGTGTGAAACAACTCTTTGGAAACACTAAACAATAAACCAATTAAAAATAATAACTACAACAACTTTTCAAGTCATAGTAAAATAGGATATTTATAGAAACAACAAAATGTTAAAAAGCAGGGGGGAAAATGTTAAGGAGAGTTTTTGTTAGTCTATGCAAATAGTTTTAAGTTGTCATCAGGTTAATAATAGGTTAAAAGATAGTATTGCAACGCTCGTGGTAACCTCAAGTCAAAAAACATACAACAGATAAACAAAAAAAAAAAATAAGAAACTAAACCAGCTGGGCGTGGTGGCCTATGCTTGTAATCTCAGCAGTTTGGGAGACCGAGGCAGGTGGATTACCTGAGGTCAGGAGTTTGAGACCAGCCTGACCAACACGGTGAAACCCTGTCTCTACTAAAGTACAAAAAATTACCTGGGTGTGGTGTTGTGTGCCTTTAATCCCAGCTACTTGGGAGGCTGAGGCAGGAGAATTGCTTGATCCTGGAAGGTGAAGGTTGCAGTGAGCCGAGATCATGCCATTGCACTCCAGCCTGGGCAGCAAGAGTGAAACTGTTTCGAAAAAAGAAAAAGAAGAAAAAGAAACTAAGCCATATCACCAGAGAAAATCAGCTTTACTAAAGAAAGACAGGAAGGAAAGTAAGAAGAGAAGACCACAAAACAACCACAAAACAAATAATAAAATGGCAGGAGTAAGTTCTTATCAATAATAATATTGAATGCAAACAGGCTAAATTCTTCACTCAAAAGAAATAGACTAGCTGAATGGATGAGAAAAAACAAGAATCATTGATCTGTTGCTTACAAGAAACACACTTCACATATAAAGACACACAGACTGAAAATAAAGGGATGGAAAAAGATATTCTACTCCAATGGAAACCAAAAACGACCAGGAGTATTTATACTTAAAAAACAAAATAGATTTCAAGACACAAACTGTAAGAAGAGACAAAAAAAAGTCACTATGTGATGATAAAGGAGTCAATTTAACAAGAGGATATAACAATTTCAAATACACTGAACACCCGGATATATAAAGGAGGTATTAATACAGCTAAAGAAACACCAAAGCACCCAGATATATAAAGGAAATGTTATTAGAGCTAAAGAAAGAGATAGGCTCCAATACAGTAGTTACTGGAGACTTCAACACCCCACTCTCAGCATTGGACAGATCTTGCAGATAGAAAATTAACAAAGAACCATCAGAGTTAATCTGCACTATAAACCAAACAGATCTAATAGATATTTACAGAACATTTCATTCAAGAGCTGCAGAATATACATTTTTTCCTCAGCACATGGATCATTCTCAAGGATAAATCATATGTAGGTCACAAAAAATTCTTATGACATTCAAAAAATGAAACAATATTAAGCATCTTCTCTTACCACAATGGAATAAAGCTAGAAATTAATAATAAGAGGAATTTTAGAAACTATACAAATACATGAAAATTAAACAATATGTTCCTGATGGAACAGTAAGCCAATGAAGAAATTAAGTAGGAAATTGAAAAATTCCTTGAAACAAATGATAATAGAAACACAGCATATCCAAACCTTTGTGATAAAGCAAAAACAGTACAAGGAGGAAAGTTTATAGCCAGAAGTGCCACATCAAAAAAAAAAAAAAAGAAAAGAAAACCTTCAAATAAACAATTAAATGATGCATCTTAAAAAACTAGAAAAGTAAGAGCAAACAAAACCAAAAATTAGTAGAAGAAAAGAAGTAATAAAGATCAGAGCAGAAATAAATGAAATTGAAGAAACTACAAATATGAATGAAACAAAAAGTTGGCTTTTCTTGAAAAGTTAAACAAAATTGACAAATCTTTTCCCAGACTAAGAAAAAAGAGAGAAGATCCAAATAAACAAAATCAGAAATGAAAAAGGAGATATTACAGTTGATACTGCAGAAATTCAAAGCATCATTAGTGGCAACTATGAAGAACTATATGCCAATAAATTGGAAAATCTAGAAGAAATGGTTAATTTCCTAGATACATACAACCTACCAAGATTGAGCCAGGAAGAAACACAAAATCTGAACAAACCAATAACGAGTAATGAGATCAAAGCTGTAATAAAAATTTTCCTAGGAAAGTAAAGCCTGAGACACTATGTTTTCACTGCTGAATCCTACCAAACATTTAAAGCACTACTACCAACTCCTCCGAAAAATTGAGGAGGCGGGAATACTTCCAAACTTATTCCCCAAGAGCAGTATTACCCTGATACTAAAACAAAAAACATATCAAAAAAGAAAAAAATAAGAAAACTAAAGGCCAATATATCTGGTAAATATTGATGCAAAAAATCCTCAACAAAATACTAGCAAACTGAATTCGATAATACATTAGAATGGCCATTCATCATGACCAGATGGGATCTATTCCTGGGATACAAAGATAGTTCAACATATGTAAATCAATCAATGTGATACATCACAGCAACAGAATGAAGAATTAAAAACTGCTCATTTCAATTGATGCCAAAATAACATTTGATAAAATTCAACATACTTTCATGATAAAAATCCTCAGAAAACTGTATATATAAGAAACTTACCTCAACCTAATAAAAGCCATCCATATAAGACAAACTCAAAGTTAATATCATACTTAATGGGAAAAAACTGAGAGCCTTTCCTCTCAGATATGGAACATTACAAGGACAGCCACTGTTACCACTGTTATTCAACATAGTAATGAAAGTACTAGCTAGAGCAATCAGAGAAGAGGAAGATATAAAGAGCTTCCAGATTGGAAGGAAGAAGTCAAAACGTTCTTATTTGCAGATGATATGAGCTTATATTTGGAAAAACCTAAACACTCCACAAAAAAACTACTAAAGCCAATAAACAAATGAGGTAAAGTTGCAGGATACAAAATCAGCATCCAAAAATCAGTAGCATTTCCATATGCCAACCATGAACAATCTTAAAAAGAAATAAAAAATAATACCACTTATAATAGCCACAAATAAAATTGAATACCTAGGAGTTAACCAAAGAAGTGAAAGATCTCTATAATAAAAACTTAAAACACTGATAAAAGAAATTGAAGAGGACAATAAAAAATGGAAAAATGGCCGGGCGCGGTGGCTCAAGCCTGTAATCCCAGCACTTTGGGAGGCCGAGACGGGTGGATCACTAGGTCAGGAGATCGAGACCATCCTGAGCTACATGGTGAAACCCCGTCTCTACTAAAAAAAACACAAAAACTAGCCGGGCGAGATGGCGGGCGCCTGTAGTCCCAGCTACTCGGGAGGCTGAGGCAGGAGAATGGCTTGAACCCAGGAGGCGGAGGTTGCAGTGAGCCGAGATTAAGACATTCCACTCCAGCCTGAGAAACAATAGCAAAACTTCGTAACAAAAAAAAAAAATGGAAAAATATTCCATGTTCATGGATTGGAAGAATTAATATTGTTAAAATATCCATACTAGCCAAAGCAATCTACAAACTCAGTGCAATCCCTATCAAAATACCAGTGACAGTCTTCACATAAATAGAAACAACACAACTACACTAAAATTTATATGGAACCACAAAAACCCATCATAGCCAAAGCTGTCCTAAGCAATCAGAACAAAATGGAAGGAATTACATTACCTGACTTCAAATTAACTACAGAGCTATAGTAACCAATTAGCATGGTACTGCCATGCAAACAGCCACATAGACCAATGGAGCAGAATAAAGAACCCAGAAACGAATCCACATACCTACAGCAAATTAATTTTCAACAAAGGTGCCAAGATCATACACTGGGGAAAAGGGAGTCTCCTCAATAAATGGTGCTGGGAAAACTGGATATCTATATGCAGAAAAATGAAATTAATGAAACTAGATCCCTATGTCTTGTCATACACAAAAATCAAGTCAAAATGTATTAAAGACTTAAATTTAAGACCTTGAACTATGAAACTACCTCAAGAAAACATTGGGGAAAATCTTCAGGACATTTGTCTAGGAAAACATTTCTTGAGAGGCTTTGATCTCATTACTCACAAACACAGGCAACCTAAGCAAAAATGAGCAAACGGGATCAAGTAAAGTGAAAGGAATTCTGCATAGCAAAGGTTACAATCAACAAAAGACAACTCATGGAATGCAAGAAAACATTTGCAAACTACCCATCTGACAAGGATTAATAACCAGCATATACAAGGATCTCAAACAGCTCTACAGGAAAACATCTAATAATCCAATCAAATTGGGCAAAAGATTTGAATAGAAATTTCTCAAGAGAAGACATACAAATGGCAAACAGGCATATGAAAAGGTGCCCAATATCAATGATCATCAAAGAAATGCAAATCAAAACTACAATGAGATATCATCTCACCACAGGTAAAATGGTATTTGTCCAAAACACAGGCAGTAACAAATGCTGGAGAAGATGTGGAGAAAAAGAAACCCTTGTACACTGTTGCTGGGAATGTAAATTAGTACTTTCACTATGAAGAACAGTTTGGAGGTTCCTCACAAAACTAAAAATTGAGCTACTGTATGATTCCAGAATCTCACTGCTGGGTATATGTCCAAAAGAAAGGGAATCTGTATATCAAAGAGATATCTGCACTCCTATGTTTGTTGCAGTACGTTTATTATAGCTAAGATTTGGAAGCAACCTAAGTGTCCATCAACAGATATATGGATGAAAAAAATGTGGTACATATACACAATGGAGTATATTCATCCATAGAAAAGAATGAGATTCAGTCATTTGCAAAAACATCAATGCAATTGGTGATGATTAGGTTAAGTGAATTAAACCAGGCACAGAAAGGCAAACATTGCATGTTCTCACTTATTTGTGTGATCTAAAAATCAAAACAATTGAACGTATGGACACAGAGAGTAGAAAAATGGTTACCAGAAGCTGGGAAGGGTAGTGAGGGTCTAGTGGGGAGGTGGTAATGGTTAATGGGTACAAAAAAATAGAAATAATGAATAAGACCTAGTGTTTGCTAGTACAACATGGTGACTGTAGTCAATAATAATTTAACTGTACATTTTATAATCACATAGAGTAATCACAACAAAAAATGGAAAAATATTTTTCCATGTTTGGAATATTGGTATATTGGAATATTGGTATAATTAGATTGTTTGCAACTCAATGGACAAATGCTTCATGATGTGTTTATTTTATATTGCATGTCTGTATCATAATATCTCATGTACCCCATAAATATATACACCATATACCCACAAAAATTAAAAATAAAAAACCTAAGAAGTGATTAAAGCAAGGTTGCAGGATATAAGATTAATAAAGAAAAATCAATATCTTACCTAAATTCTAGCAATGAAGAAGTGAAATTTGAAATGAAAAACACAATACTACCTACATTGACACCCCCCAAAATGAAATACTTCACTATATATCTAACAAAATATGTACAAGATCTATATAAGCAAAATTAGAAATACTCTGATGAAGGAAATCCAAGAACTAAATAAATGGAGAGACTGTCCATGTTCACAGATAGGAAGAGTCAACATTGTCAATACGTCCTTTCTTCCCAACTTGATCTATAGAGTCAATGTAATTCCCAGTCAAAATACTAGCAAGTTATTTTGTGGATATCAACAAACCAATTCTAAAGTTTCTATAGAGAAGCAAAAGACCCAGGATAGCCAAAACAATGGTGAAAGAGAATGAAAAAAAATGTTGGAGGACTGACACTACCCTACTTTAAGCCATATCAGTGTTATGCTGACAAAAGGTAGATAAACAAATCAATGAAACAGAATAGAGAGCCCAGAAATAGACTTGAACAGATATAATTAACTGGTCTTTGACAAAAGAACAAAGGCAAAACAATGGAGCAAAGATCATTTTAAACAAAAGGTGCTAGAATAACCGGACATCCACATGCTAAAA
>NW_012114400.1:3596790-3667355 GCF_000951035.1 Colobus angolensis palliatus | reverse complement strand
GGAAGGAAGGAGGGAGGGAAGGAGGGAGGGTGGGAGGGAGGAAGTAAGGAGAGACAGAGAAAAGAAAAAATAAATCTAGTCACAGAAGTTAACATTCTTCACAAAAATTAACTCCAAATTGATCATAGACCTAAATGCCATACACAAAACTTTAAATAAAAACTCCTAATAGACAACGTAAGAGAAATCCTAAATGACCTTGGGTATGAAGGTGGCTTTTTAGATACAACACAAAAGGCATGATTCATGAAAGAAATAATTAATAAGCTTGACTTCACTAAAATTAGAAACTTCTGGGTGGGTGTAGTGGCTCATACCTGTAGTCCCAGCACTTTGGGAGGCCAAGGTGGGTGGATCATGAGGTCAGGAGATCGAAACCATCCTGGCTAACACAGTGAAACCCCGTCTCTACTAAAAATACAAAAAAATAGCTGGGCCTGGTGGCAGGTACCTGTAGTCCCAGATACTCGGAGGCTGAGGCAGGAGAGTCCGTTGAACCAGGAATGTGGAGGTTGCAGTGAGCTGAGATTGCGCCACTGCACTCCAGCATGGGAAACAGAGCAAGGCTCCGTCTCACAAAAAAAAAAAAAAAATCTGCTTTGTGAAAGACAATAGAATGATAAGACCAACTAGAGACTGGGAAAAAATATTTGCAAAAGACCCTTGTGATAAAGGACTGTTATTCGAAACAGACAACACACTCTTAAAACTTCACAGTAAGGCCGAGGCGGGCGGATCACAAGGTCAGGAGATCGAGACCACGGTGAAACCCCGTCTTACTAAAAATACAAAAAATTAGCCGGGCGCCATGGCGGGCGCCTGTAATCCCAGCTACTCGGGAGGCTGAAGCAGGAGAATGGCGGGAACCCGGGAGGCGGAGCTTGCAGTGAGCCGAGATCACGCCACTGCACTCCAGCCAGGGGGACAGAGCGAGACTCCTTCTCAAAAAAAAAAAAAAAAAAAAAACTGATTGAAAAGTGGGCCAATGGCCTTAACAGATACCACACCAAAGAAGATATACAGATGGCAAATGAGCATATAAAAGATGATCCATATCATATGTTATCAGGAAAATTAAAATTAAAACAACAGTGAGATACCACTACATATCTATTAAAATGGACAAAATCCAGAACCTTGACAACACCAAACGCTGGCAATGATGTACAATAGCAGAAACTCTCACTCACTGGTCATGGGAATGCAAAACGGTACAAACTCTTTCGATGATAATTTCTCACAAAACTGAACCTCCTCTTACAAAGAATCCAGTAATTGCACTCTTAGTATTTACCCAAAAGAGTGGAAAGCATATGTCTTCATAAAAACCTGCACACAGATGTTTACAGCAGCTTTATGTGTATGTTCTCAAATTTGGAAGCAACCAAGATGTCCATCAGTAGATGAACAGAGATACTGTGATACATCCAGGCAATGAAATATTGTTCAATGCTAAAAATAAATGAGCTATCCAGCCATGATAAAACAAGGAGGAACTTAAATGGATATTACTAAGTGAAAGAAGCCAATCAGAAAACACTACATACTGTATATTCCCAACGACCTTAGATTCTTAAAAAGACAAAACTATGTAGACAGTGAAAAAAAATCACTGCTTTCCAGGGTTTGGTGGGACAGCGGGGAGGGATAAATAGGAGGAGCAGAGGGCAGTGAAAATACTGAGTATGATACTATAATGGTGAATACATGTTATCATACATTTGTCCCAACCCACAGAATGCATGAAATTGACAGTGAACTCTAACGTACACTATGAATTTGAGGTGATAATAATGTGTCAGTGTAGGCTCCACTCTCGTGGGGTTTATTGATAATGAGGAAGACTGTGCATGTGTGGGGTCGGGGGGAATATGGGAACTTTCTGTAGCTTCCTTTCCACTTTTCTGTGAACCTAAAACTGCTCTTAAAAAAATAGTCTCTAATTTAAAAAATGCACAACTTTGTTTCCTATTATTCACAGTTATGAAAATTGCAAGGAGTTTTAATAATACTTTTCCAAACATTAGTCAGTTATGAACGATTACCTTTTTTAACTCAGACTCCTCTTGGCATAGCACAGTTTCGATAATGTAGCCTTTACAAATTTCTTTCATTATATACTCATAGATATCCTTTCAATTGTTCTCCCCAACCGATTTCATATAAAATTGGAAATATTTGATCATTTAAATAAGTAAATATTGTGTGTAAAAAAAAACCCTACTATCTCAATATACCTGTCTAATCAGGGATTTGTGTCATATTAAATGTCCTATTATGATCAAACTTTAGCCACTTTATCTTTCCCGTCACCTGCAATTGAATGATATACTTTTGATCTCAAATATGACTCTGTTTGCTTTATGTTGCCATTTGCCTTTCATCTTTCCTATTTTCCACTGCTTCTACTTTGTATTTCTGACTACAGTTGGTTCAAATCTCTACAGGGATTTCAGTTGAGTCATTTGGGGCTTCCACACCTTTCTCAGCAAGTTCAGTGCTGCTCAATCTCTTGAAAGCTTTTCTAAGCCTTGTTTTTAGTTCACTAACATTTCTGTCAATTGGCTAGTTCCTATGTCAGTGACAGATGTGTGGAGCACATTAGCTGTAGGCCTATCTCTGTATGATAAAATACCTCTTTTTTTGGACAGTGCAGCACAATGTCTAGAAAGAAAAAAATAAGTCTGAAAGCAAATGTTGACATGTGCTTTAATGTTAAAGTATCCTTAAGTTCTTCAAATAGTTCTCTATAATATCACAAAATTCCCTCTGTTTGGGGTGAAACAGACTATAATAGGGGGTCTTACAGTTACTTTTCTCAAAGGGCTTTGTTTTTGAAAAACACATATCTTTTAGTTTAGTCTCTTCTTCATGGGTATTCAGGAAATTTGAGTCATAGCATAACACATCTGTGATCCTGTGGTGAATGTATATGAGTCCACAATAATCCATTGCAATGTATCAAGGCATCTAACATAAATTATTGGAACAACTTATTTAATAACTTTCTAAGTCTGAGATTCATTATCCCCAAAATAGTGATAGTAACAGATTTGAATTCAGAGTGTTGTTGTAGAAATTAATTGAGATAATGTATGTAAAGCAGTTACCACACTGCCTATATTTTTGTAAGTTTTGTAAATTTAGCACTTAATTTTTATGATTAAATTCATGTATTAAAATATTTATCTAAATTAGTTTAACTTTTAAAATGTACACTCTTATATTTCAAAGAGTAGTGACAATAGAGACTAACCTAGGAAAAATATTTGTAAGTGATAGGTTTGAGGCAACACTGTAAAGAATCAAAAATTTAACATTATAATAAATTTTTTTTATTATACTTTAAGTTCTGGGATACATGTGCAGCACATGCAGGTTTGTTATATAGGTATACATGTACCATAGTTGTTTGCTGCACCCATTGACCCGTCATCTACATTAGGTATTTCTCCTAATGCTATCCCTCCCCTAGCCCCCAACCACCCCACAGAACCTGTTGTATGATGTTCCCCTCTCTGTGCTCTGTGTTCAACTTCCTCTTATGAGTGAGAACATATAGTGTTTTGTTTTCTGTTCTTGTGTTAGTTTGTTGAGAATGATGGTTTCCAGCTTCATCCATGTCCCTGCAAAATACATGAACTCATCCTTTTTTATGGCTGCATAGTATTCCACGGTATATAGGTGCCACATTTTCTTTATCCAGTCTATCATTGATGGGCATTTGGGTTGGTTCCAAGTCTTTGCAATTGTGAACAGTGCTGCAATAAACATACATGTGCATGTGTCTTTATGTTAGAAGGATTTATAATCCTTTGGGTATATACCCAGAAATGGAATTGCTGGATCAAATGGTATTTCTAGTTCTAGATCCTTGAGGAATTGCCATACTGTCTTCTACAATGGTTGAACTAATTTCCAGTTCCGCCAACAGTGTAAAAGCATTCCTATTTCTCCACATCCTCTCCAGCATCTGTTGTTTTATTGGAGTCTTCAGGGAAAAAAAAAGTGTTTTGTGTATGTGTATGTGTGTGTGTGTGTATGTTTGTGTGTGTGTTGGAGGTAAAAATACATTCTAATCACTGGCCACAACTCCCTTCACTTCTATAAAATTGTGGTTAAATAGTGAAGTATATGCAGTCCAACTATGCGGGTTCATAGTTTTGTCCGGTTTTGTCCAACACTGGATGTGGGATTTCCTTTGTACTTCTTTGTCTCACTTACGCTCATTGCTGCTGGGATGATCAGAGCTAAATATATACACACATATCTACACAAACACATATGTATACACATACATTTATATTTATACATACACACATACATAAATATACATATCTATATTTCTATATTCATGTCTGTCTCTACATATTGAAAATTACATGTTTGTATCAATACCACTAATTCCATTTCAACACCATAGGGTTCATTCCAGCTTTCGCTCTTTCATATTTGTAACTTCCTTTTCCAACAGTGAGAAGCCAGCCTCCTATTATTTCAACATATTTGCCTATTTGCTCAATCTTCATCAATGTAGACAATCTGCAGACCCTACCAGGTAGCCCTGTTGCTCAGAAGCTCCCCTCTTATGAACTCTGCCAGACTATCATGCCTCTCTGTATCAATGCACATAGTGATTCTTAACCTCTCTTTTGCATCATGAACTCCTTTGGGAAGCTGACATAAGCTATATACCCTTTCCCAAGAAAATGCACATAAGCCAATCTACATAAAAATTATAGAATTTCAATGGGTCTATGCTACTAGATTTATGAACTGAGAAATTTGCTAATTTCTCTGAGACTCCATTTTTTATGTGAACATCCATGGTGATCCTAATAGGCTCCTCAAAGGTCCATGAAGGTTTAAATAAGAAATTTTATGTACCAAAGTTAGAATACCATGAGCAAAACATAAATGTTAGTTTTAGAATTATCTCCCCAATCAGCCCCTGCTCCACCTTATGACCTCCAATCAGTTGCTATGTACTTCCGTGTTTTAATAATTTATCACTTCATTCCTAAGTTCAGATAACAATATTTCTGAGTCTTAGTTTTCCCTTTCATAAAATGATGATAACGATATCTACCATTCAGACAAACTGTAAAAATTAGAAGTTACGTTGGCAGGGCATTGTGGCTCACGCTTGTAATCCCAGCACTTCGGGAGACGGAGACAGGCAGATCAGTTGAGGTTAGGAGTTTGAAACCAGCCTGACCAACATGGCGAAACTCTGTCCCTACTACAAATAAAAAAAAAAAAAAAAATTAGTTGGGCGTGCTGGAGCATGCCTGTAATCCCAGCTACTTGAGAAGCTGAGGCAGGAGAATCACTTGAACCCGAGAGAAAGAGGTTGCAATAAGCCGAGATTGAGTCACTACATTCCAGCCTGGGCGACAGAGCGACAGAGATTCCATCTAAAAAATAACTAACTGAATAAAAAAGAAGTCATGTATGTTAAGTAATTAATATATAAAATATGTTCAAAATAGTACTAATCATTTATATTTATATTTTTATATTGGAATGGTTTTGTCTTAGCTGTTT
This sequence comes from Colobus angolensis palliatus, assembly GCF_000951035.1. Lineage (NCBI taxonomy): Eukaryota > Metazoa > Chordata > Mammalia > Primates > Cercopithecidae > Colobus > Colobus angolensis. Next base: position 3,661,808 of record NW_012114400.1, on the reverse strand, counting down.
GTATTTTACTTCTTTTCTCCTGCGAATGTTTTCCTCTAGTTATCTGGTAACTGAAGTTTCATTCATTCTTCAACAATCATGTCAACTGAACCTCATCCCCAGTGATTTTTTTTTTTTTTTTTTGGTCATTTTGTAGAAATTGTATTCCTTATGTTTCCCTCATGTTTCTTTCTCCTACACATACCCCTCAGACAAATGTATCTTGACTTAATAGTGCAGTGTAACTGCATTTATCAAGGTTAGGTATAAGAATCATTCACTGCAATTACTGTATAATATTCTTTATAAAAGATTAGCCAAAGATGTTGTCCACTTTTATATGCATTACAGCTTACGAGAAGATCCATAAGAGAAATCCCATGGAAAACTTAGCTTTAGAGATGAGCTTACCTTTGCTAATGAATTATATGCATGTTGTCTTTCAATGGAGGTTAAATGGGATAGAATAATTGTGGGCTTTGTCAAACATGTTCAAATCCTGGCTTTGCCATCTTCTAGCTCTGTGAATTTGGATGATACACTTAATCTCCTTGAGTCTCATGTTGCTGTTTTGTGAACTAGGGATAATATTTCTTCTGCCAACAATTTAATTGAAGATTAAATCAGAATGCATATACAAGGAGCTTAACAAATATGCTAAGAAAACAAGATAGGCTAGCTCCCCACCTTTGTCCTTGATCATTTCTTCCAATTCTTTTATTTTTTCTCCCCAACTGTTTTAATACTTAAAGCTAAGCTAGATGTCTCTTGGTAGGTAACTTAAAAGTTCCAATATGATGATTTTATTCATTTTTTAATCCAAAAATGACTTTAGGGTTTAACTTTTAGAAGTTACTTACTAAATAAGTACAATAAGTTACTTACTAAATTAATAAAATAAGTTACTTACTAAATAAGTAAAATAAATATGTGCATGTTTATTCAAATGAATGTTTTTCTATTCTGTTTATTTTTTATTTTTAAATTTACACATTGTAATTATACATATTTCTGGTGTAAAATTGATGTTTTCATATATATATATAGATAGATAGATACACGTTGTATAATAATCAAATCAGGGTAGTTAATATATCCATTGCTTCATGCATTTATTATTTCCTTGTGGTGAGAACATTCCAAAGCCTGTCTTCTAGATATTTTGTAATATATAATACCTTACTATTAACTCATCGTCACCCTACTGTGCAACAGAACACCAAAACTTATTCCTTCTATGTACTTGTAAATTTATTGCTGTTAACCAACCCTTCCCATTCTCCCTCCCTCTTCTCCTCCCATGTCTGGTACCTACTGTTCTACTCTCTGCTTCTATAAGATGAACCTTTTTGCTTTCATTTTTAGATTCCACATATGAGTGAGATCATGTGGTATTTGTCTTTCTGTGGCTGCCTTATTTCACTTAATATGGTGTTCTCCAGGTTCATCTATTGTTGTCACAAATGACAGGATTTCATTCTTTTTTATAACTAAATAGTACTCCATGGTGTATATATAACACATTCTCCATCTATTCACACACTGTTGACTACTGAGGTTGATTCCATATCCTGGCTATTATAAATTATGCTGTGATAAATATGAGAGTGAAGATATCTCTTCAACATTCTGATTTCATTTCCTTTGGATGCATACCCAGTAGTTGGATCACTGGATCATATGTTAGTTCTATTTGTAATTTTTTGAGGAAGTGCCATATTGTTTTCCATAATGGCTGTGCTGTTTACAATCCCACCAACAATGTTTAAGTCTTCTCTTTTCTTCACATCCACAACACTTGCTTCGTTTTTCTTTTTGATAATAGCCATTCCAACTGGAGTGAGGTGGTATCACATTGTGGTTTTTGTTTGTATTTTCCTGATGATTAATGATATTGAACTTTTTCCATATACCTATTGGACATTTGTATGTCTTCTTTTGAGAAATGTCTATTTAGATCTTTAGCTCATTTAAAATCAGATTTTTTTTTTTTTTGCTATTGAGTTGCTTGAGTTTCTTACATATTCTGAATATTAAGTCCTTGTAAGATGTATAGTTTGCAAATATTTTCTCCCATTTCAGTAGGTTGTCTCTTCACTCTGCTTTCTTTGTTGTGCAGAAGCTTTTTATTTTGATATAACCCCAAGGTCTATTTTTCTTTTGTTGCCTGTGCTTTTGAGGTATTATGTAAAAAACTCTTCCTCAGCCTAATGCAATGAAGTGTTTCCCCTAAATTTTCTTCTAGTAGTTTCATAGTTTTGGATTTTACGGTGAAACCTATAATCCATATTGAGTTGATTTTTTTCTATAGTGAGAGTTGGGAGTCTAATCTCATTCTTCTGCATATGGATATTTAATTTTCCCAGCACTATTTACTGAGATATTTCCCAAATGTGTTTTCTTGCCACCTTTGTTGAAAATCAGTTGACTGTAGGTGCATGAATTTATTTCTGGGCTTTCTATACTGTTCCATTGGCCTATGTGCCTATTTTTAAGCCAGTATTATCCTTTTTTGGTTACTATAACTTGGTAGTATACATATATATATATATATATATTATTTTGCTGAGGATTGCTTTGGCTATTCAGGGTCTTCTGTGGTTCCATATGAATTTTAGAATTATTGCTATTTCTATTCATGTCAAGAATGCCATTTATATCTGATATAGGTTTCATTAAATCTATAGATTACTTTAGGTAGTATGACCACTTTAACAATATTAGTTTTTTCAGTCCCTGCACATGGGATATCTTTCCATTTGTTTGTGTCTCTTCAATCTCTTTCATTGATGTTTTATAGTTTTCATTGGGGAGAAATTTCACCTACTTATCTAAGTTTATTTCTACATCTTATTACTTTTGTAGCAATTATATATGGATTTTTTTATTTATTTCAGATAGTTAAATGGTAGAATATAGAAGCACTAGTGATTTTTATCTATTCATTTTTTACCTACAATTTTTCTGAATGTGTCACTAATTATAATAGTGTTTTGTTGAAGTTTTCAGGGTTTTCTACATAGAAGATCATACTGTCTACAAACAGGGGCAATTTGACTTCTTATTTTCCAACTTGAATATCTTTTATTTCTTCCTTTTGTCTAATTGCTCTGGCTGGGATTTCTAGTACTATGTTGAATAGAAATGGTGAAAATTGGCATCCCTTGTCTTATTTCTGATCTTAGAGAAAAAGATTTTTGCTATCCTGGTTAAGTATGATGTTAGCTGTGCGATTGTCATAAATGGCCTTAATTGTGTTGAGCTATATATCTTTTATACATAATTGTTGAGAGTTTTCAGCATGAAGGAATGTTGAATTTTGTCAAATGCTTTTTCTGAATCTATTAAAATTTTAATACAGTTTTTGTCTTTCTTCCTATTAATGATATATCACGTTTGTTTATTTGCAGGTGGTAAATCATCTTTGCAGTCTTGGGATGAATCCCACTTGATCATCTCAAATTATCTTTTCAATGTGCTGTTGAATTTGGCTTCCTAGTATCTTATTGAAAATGTTTCCATTTATATTCATGAGGGATATTGGTCTGTAGATTTTTGTTGTTGGTGGTGTTGTGTGTGTGTCTGGTTTAGAATTAGGGTAATGTGGGCCTCATAAAATGAGTTTGAAAGTAGTCCCCCCTCTTCAATTTTCTGAAATAGTTTAAGGATAATTTATATTAGTTCTTTAAATGTTTGGTAGAATTGACCAGTAAAGCCACCAGATCCTGGGCTTTTCTGTGATGGAAAGCTTTTTACGTCGGTTTCAATTTAGTAACTCATTATTGTTTTGTTCAAATTTTCTATGTCTTCATATTTTAATATTAATAGGTGACATACATCCAGGAATGTATTCATTTTTCTCTATACTATTAAATTTGTTCATTTATATATGCTCATAATGGTCTTTTATGATCCCTAGTATTTCTGTGGTATCAGTTGTAATGTCTCCTTTTTCAGCTCTAAGTTTATTTGCATTCTTTCTCTTTTTTCTTAGTTATTCTTGGTAAAAGCTCTTTACTTCTATTTATCTTTTCAAAACTCTATCTCTTCATTTTGTTGACGTTTTGAATTTCTTTAAGTCACTACATCATTTATTTTGCTCTGAGCTTTATTATTTCCTTCCTTTTACCAATTTTGGGTTTAGTCATTCTTGTTATTCTAGTTGCTTGAAGGGCATTGCTAGGTTATTTTGTTATTAGGTTATTAGAAATCTTTCTTCTTTCTTAATGTGAGTGTTTATTGCCATAAACTCCCCTCTTAGAACTGTTTTTGCTGTGGTCCACAGGTTTCGGTATGATGTATTTCCATTCTTTTTGTCTCAAAATAATTCTTAATTTCCCATTTAAAATTTCTTCATTTACCCATTCATTACTTAAAATCATGTTGTGGCCTCTTGCAGTGACTCATGCCTGTAATCCCAGCACTTTGGGAGGACAAGGCAGATGGATCACCTGAGGTCAGGAGTTCGAGGCTAGCTTGGCCAACGTGGTGAAACTCTGTCTCTACTAAAAATACAAAAATTAGCCAGATGTTGTGGCAGATGCCTGTAATCCCAGCTACTTGGGAGGCTGAGGCAGGAGAATCACTTGAACCTGGGAGGTGAAGTTTGCAGTGAGCCAAGATTACGTCATTTCTGTCCAGTCTAGGCAACACGAGTGAAACTCTGTCTCAAAAAAAAAAGCATGTTGTTTGATTTCCATATATTTGTGTACTTTTGAAAGTTTTTCTTGTTGATTTCTAGTTTTATACCATTGTGATCAGAAAAGATACTTGGTATGTTATCTGTGTTCTCTAATTTGTAAGACTCGTAGACTTGTTCTGTGTCCTAACATACTATCTATTCTGAAGAACATTCCACGTGCAGTTGAGAAGAATGTATATTCTGCAGCTATTGGATGGAATGTTCTGTAGATACCTGTCAAAAATCATGGTTTTAGGAGTTAACCAATGTGTACATTTAGTCTATGTTGAGTGCTAAGACCACTTAGTCTTAGAGTTTAAGTCCAGTGTTTCTTTGTTGATTTTCTGTCTGATCTGTTCATGTTGAAAATAGAGTGTTTAAGTCCCCTACTATTATTATATTGCAGTGTATCTCTGCTTTTCTCATTATAAAATAACCTTCTTTGTCACTTCTCTAAGTTTTTTGCTTGAAGTCTTTTTTATTTAATTTAAACGTGATTAATCCGGTTTCCTTTTGGTTTCCTTTTTTTTTTTTTTCATCCCTTTAATTTCAGTCCATGTTTGTCTTTAATGGTTAGGCAAGTCTCTTTTAGGAAGTGTTTAGTTGGGATTTTTTTTATTGATTCAGTTACTCAACACCTTTTATTGGAGAACTTAATCCATTTACATTCAAGATTATCATTCATAGGTAAGAACTTACTTTTGCCATTTTTGAAATTATTTCTAGTTGTTTTGTAGCTTCTATGTTTCTTTCTGCATCTCTTGTTATTTTATTCTGTGGCTTGGTGGTTTTCTGTGATGCTAAGCTTTATTTCCTTTCTCTTTCTCATTCATGTATGTGCTGTAATTTATTTCTTTGTAGATAACATGAAGATAACATAACACATCTTGTAGTTATCATAAACTATATTAAGATAATAAAAACTGAAGTTTGGGTGCATAAAAATATTCTAGATCTTTCCCTCCTCTCTACAACTTATTTTTTGGCTGCCTCAATTTACATCTTTTTTTATTGTGTGTTATTTAGCCACTAACTGTAACTGTTATTGTTTGTTTTTTTTTTTAATTTACATAGTACTCTTACAGTATTGGGTATTCTGAATTTGATTATAAATTTACATCTACTGGTGAGTTTTGTACTTTCATGTGTTTTCACGATAGTAATTATTGCCTTTTTTTTCCAGTTGTAACACTCCCTGAAGCATTTCTTGCAAGGCCAGTGTAGTGGTGATGAATTCCCTCAGCGTTTGCTTTTCTGGCAAAGTCTTTATTCTTCAGGATGTAGTGTTGTTGGCTGACAGTGTAGTGGGATTTTTTTTTTCTTTTAACACTTTGAATATGTCATCTTATTCTTTCCTGGCATTAGGAGTTTCTGCTGAGAAATCTGCTGATAGTCTAATAGGTATTGCCTTATATTTAACTTGATGCTATTCTCTTCCAGCTTTTAGAATTCTCTCTTTGTTTTTGACTTTTGAACAGGTCTGCTTGTTTCCCAGGACGGGGGTTGGAGGGATGCCATATGGGTTCAGATAGCAGGGTCTTGGTCATTCCATTAAGCTCAGGATTCAGGCAGCTGAAGTAGTGGCACTGCATGGACCCATGTCAAGATTGTGTAATGATGACAGGTCCTCAGTGATGGAGAGATGCAGTGGCTACTGGCTCCCAGGGCAGGAAGCACCCCAGTTGTGTGTCTGATTTCAAGATGGTGCTATGCCATAGCAGCTTAGGTCATGAGGGAGAGGTAAAGAAGTGGCCCTGAGGCCATGCAGCTGTGTGAACTACTGACAATTATCCCAACTATATTTGTAGCCTGTAAGAACTGGGGGTTCTTCTGCAGAAGGACCAATGTCATCTGTTTCAGCAATGGGGACTGCTGGGGATCTCCAGCTTACTTTTATCCTATAGGAAGCAGCTGCCCTTACTCTGAGCTGCTCCCAAAGGAACAGACTGTTTCAGAGGCAAGATGTTTTAATCCCTTCTCTATGGTGCTATCCTGGGCTTCCATGTTCCCCGGGGATGTGGTTGCTCCTGTTATGGAACAGTATATTTCCTCAGTTATTCCAGTTGAAATATATTTGTTTATTCATTATTTTGGTCCTTTTTGTTGGGGAAACTAGTGCCAGGCAACTCCAGTTGACCATCCTGGTGGTGTTTCTCCCAGATGAAGTATTTTTTATTTTTTACAAAGGTAAAAGCCAAAACATATATTTACTGTCTTTTCTACACATATGTAAGAATCTAAAAATAAATTGAGAGTACTTGACTGATGTTGTTTCATTATCAAAACTATTCTTAGTAAACCTGGAGATCTATTTCTTATGTTAGGATCATGATTTTAGGAGTTAATCAATGTGTAACTTGGGCAAATTACTTAACCACTCTGTGCCTTTTCCTCTTCTGTAAAATGGGAAAAATAATAACATCTACCTACCTACCGTTTTTGAGTTTTGTGAAGATTAAATAAAATGTGCAATGTGTTTAAATAGTGCCTTGCACAGACTTACAGAAACACTATGTAAGTTTCAGTAAAAATTTTTAAAAAACACTTCTTTACAATTAGCCTATTAAAATAATATGCTATAATATCGTATAACCATTTAAATATTTATGCTGTGTCTATGCAAACAATAATATAGACACCCTAAGGGCATTCTGATTCTATATTGAACTAAAAATTATCAGTCTTGTACTGGCATATAAAAGAGTGACCAGAATGTCTGGTTTTCTTCATTTCTACATAAAGTTTTATTATATAGTTGGTGAAATTAATAGAGGTCAGCAAAGTTCTCAGAACCTCATTGTCCCATGTATATGATCACAGACTAAAACCTAAATCTCAAATTTGAAGCTAGTTCAGTCAAATCTATGAAAATGGATCAAGGAAATAAAGTAGTCTACATCTGTTATGTGGCCAATGGATATCTATTTTGACTGATTCCTGTTATTTTTTCAATTGGTTGTCTTGACTTTACTATAAACACTTAAGAAGTGAATATAACACTTATCTACCTCACTATTCAGACTGACGATTGTAGTTTGACAATCTAAGATTTTTAAAAATCTATGTTGAGTGCAAATAGTTATTACTATGAATTGTGAGTGTTTTCAAAGATAAAAATAACATACAATTTTAGGGCCATAAACTAGGTTTAATCACTGATATTTTCATGTGTGTGATTATGTTTCAAAGGTATCTTAATCACAAAATATAGTTTTTAAAAAACATGCCATTTGTGTTCTCCATGCTCGGACTACTTCCGAAGCTACAGATGCAGTGTTTATCAAAATTGTTTGTCTTGTAAAGGTGAGGATGACATTTCTAGACCACTAGCTACATATTTAGAAATGGTCTGTCAGAGAGTCAAGTCTATAAATAAGAACTGGAAGCAGCTGGAAGAGAATTGAATTCCTCTGGATAATTGGCATATGTGTCACCCAGGAAAAAGCAAGCACTCTGTCTAAAATAATGTTGATTGATGAGATAGGGCACATCTTCCCACAAATACCACACATTTTCGCAGAAAAAAAAAATCCAGTGTCCAGAGAGACATTTTAAATTTCATGACTTGTACTTTAAAATCAAATAAGATAGTTTCTTGAAACCTTAGTAAAAGGAGTCAAGACGGCAAACTATTTTTGTAATTAATCTCAGGCTCATGCTTTAAAAGCTGCATGTTCCACTAAGTACAACAGCATATAAATAAACAGTTCAAGTAGAAAGATCTCAGTTAAGCATATTTGTGAAATGTCTGCCTTTGAGTTAATTACGTAACACTGTTCAGATTTAGTAGTGGGAAAATATCCAACTGGTTTCTGCAGGGTGTCTCTTCACATAAAGGAAAATAATGAATATATTTAAAAAGTGCTTTGGAAAGTGGTAAAGCCTGTGTCAGTTAATCAGAATAATCTATAAATGGACTTATTCAACACTCATATTTATAAAATCAGAAATAAAGTTAAATACCATCATGAAATCAATTTTTGATGCTGGTATATTGGTGAAAAGACCCCGTTGCCTTCTCTCAAACATCCAGAAATGTAGTACATTTTAGGTATCTCATATAAGTGGCGTCATGCGGTGTTTGTCCTGCTGTGACTGGCTTATTTTACTTAGTATAAGGCCCTCCAGGTTCATCCATGTTACCACAAATGGTAGGATTTCCATCTGTTTAAGGTTGAATAATGTTCCATTATACAAATATGCATTTTCTTTTTCCCATTCATCTGTTGAAGGACACTTGGGTTTCTACTATATCATATCTATTGTAAATAATGCAGCAACAAGCATGAGAATATAGATTTCTCTTTGATTATGATTTAAATTCTTTTGGATAAATATCCAGAAGTGAGATTTCTGGATCCTATGGTAGTCCTGCTTTTAATCTTTTGAGGAACATTTATAGTATTTTCCATAGTGGCTGCACCATTTTTTATTTCCACCAAGAGTGCTCAAGGATTCCAATTTTTCTACATCCTCCACGTTTTTAAATAATAACCATCAACAGGTGTGAGGTAATATCTTATTGTGATTCTGATTTACATTTCCCTGAGGATTAGTCATGCTGATAATCTTTTTCACATACCTGTTGGCCATTTATATGTCTTCTTGGGAGAAATGTCCATTCAAGCTATTTACCTATTTAAAAATCAGGTCATTTGCTTTTTTGTTATGAGTTATAAATGTTTTTATATATATTTTGGATAATTTCCTCTCATTTATATGGTTTGCAAATATTTCTCCCATTCCATAGGTTTTCCTTTCATTCTGTTCATTGCTTCCATTGCTGTGAAGAACTTTTGCATTTGATGTAGTCTCACTTGTCCATTTTTGCTTTTATTACCTGTGCTTTTGGTGTCATGTCCAAGAAATCATTGTCAAGACCAATGTCAAGAAGCTTTTCTTTTATGTCTTCTTCTAGAAGTTTTACAGTTTCAGGTCATGCATTTAAATCTCTATTCATAGAAGTAGAGAATAGGTTGTGGGTTTAAAGTTTTAATTATACTCATTGAACCACAGCTTCTCATTTGAGTTAAATACTGTATTACATTTACAGTACTGTATTGTACATTCAAATTTGTTAAGACGGTAGATCTAATGTTGAGTGTTCTTATTAAAAAATAAGCAAAAAAGCAAAAGGAAACTTTTAGAAATAATGAATATGTATGCCTATTATTTTAATTATGGTGATGGTTGATGGTTTCACAAGTGTATGCATATGTCCAACCTCATCAAATTTTATGCATTAAATATGAGTGGTTTTTGGCAATCAATTATATTTCAATATAGGATTTAAAAAATATAGTACAGGAAAAGACAAAGTATCACCTCAATAAATAATATCCACTTAAAAAACATATTCCAGTTGAGAAAATCTGCTGCTATATTCAAAAATTATTCATTTCTTTTGGCCCTTAGAATTACACATAACTGAAACTGAAGTTAACATTAATTTTCGTTCATTCTGAGATTCTAATTCATAAGCCACATTAATCATGGAATGTAATAGAGGAAGAAAAAAAACTAGGACTACAAAATAGTACTAAGAATAAAAATTTGGGAGACGTAAGTCTAAAATTATGATATAGGACTAAGAAATTCAGCATTTAGTAATTTTAATCGCTTCTGAATATGTGGGATATTGAACAAAATATGAAATCTGAAGTACTTTCATTCATTTATTCAGTAATAATTATTGAGTGCCTAAATTATTCATTGTAATTAATCTCTATCTGGAAGAAGCAATAAATATATAAAAATAAAATACAGTGCTAATATGTGCCAAGCATTGTAATAGTCACTATATTTTGTACATCATTTTATTTTTTTTTTTTTTGTTTGTTTGTTTATTATACTTTAAGTTCTAGGGTACATGTGCATAACGTGCAGGTTTGTTACATATGTATACTTGTGCCATGTTGGTGTGCTGCACCCATCAACTCGTCAGCACCCATCAATTCATCATTTATATCATGTATAACTCCCAAATACAATCCCTCCCCCCTCCCCCCTCCCCATGATAGGCCCCAGTGTGTGATGTTCCCCTTCCCGAGTCCAAGTGATGTCATTGTTCAGTTCCCACCTATGAGTGAGAACATGCGGTGTTTGGTTTTCTGTTCTTGTGATAGTTTGCTAAGAATGATGGTTTCCAGCTGCATCCATGTCCCTACAAAGGACGCAAACTCATCCTTTTTTATGGCTGCATAGTATTCCATGGTGTATATGTGCCACATTTTCTTAATCTAGTCTGTCACTGATGGACATTTGGGTTGATTCCAAGTCTTTGCTATTGTGAATAGTGCTGCAATAAACATACATGTGCATGTGTCTTTGTAGTAGAATAATTTGTAATCCTTTGGGTATATACCCAAAGGACACCTATACCAAAACCGTACATCATTTTAAAATGCTCTCACATAAAGGTTAGAACTCCAATTTGCTTGTAAAAGAAACTGAGGGAAAGAAAGGCTTACTAACTTGTTCAACACCTGGAATTCAAACCAAGGTAAGTATTGTTGCTAAGTTTTTTCAGGCATAATGATAGCATATAGCCATACTTCAAGAAAAAATATCTAATTTAAAAAACCTGTTTTCAGAATAGAGAGGTAGGAGAAATCATTCTTGTAGTCATCTATCCTTCTGTTCTGCTGTAATCATCATAATTAAAAATGCAACTGTTCAGGATAGATTATTGATCAAGATTTAACTATTAATAATCCACTCCACTGTCATTTTTAGAAAATTAATCATACAAATTGAACCAACCTTAGAATTCTTATGAGTTTAGAGAATTAGCTACACTAGTTATTATTATATTTTTACATAAACTATTGTTACTTTTAAAATATTGTGGTTCCTACAAATTCAGAATTTAAAAATAACTCATTAGCTATGGTTTGTAGGTTCTATGTGGACTTGTCAATAAAGATTTAACTTATGAAGTTAAAAATTATAGTCAGAAGGATGGTTGTGGTTGACATCATGCAGGACAGCTAAGATTGTGTTTTAGTCCATTTTCGTGCTTCTTTAATAATACCACAGATGGATAATTTATAATGAACAGAATTTATTGGCTCATAATTCTGAAGGCTGGGAAGCCTAAGATTGAGAAACCAGTACCTGGTAAAGTCCTTATTTTTGAGTCCTAAAGTGGTGGAAGGCATCGTATCACAGAAGGGCAAGAGACAAAGACAGTATGGGAGAGCAAGAGAGAGCAAATTCACTCCTGCAATAACAAACCCACCCTCGTTATACCAGCATTGGTTCATTCATGAAGGCTCTGCCCTCGTGACATAACACCTCCTAAACATCTCACCTCCTAATATCATTTCAATAGCAATTAAATTTCAACTTGTGTTTTGGAGGGAACAAACATTCAAACCATAGCACTCTTATAGCAAATCCTCAGCCTTTCTGGCCTTAGGATCCAGGGGACAGAGTGCATAATAACCATAGTCACTGGAAAGTCTCAGAAAATTTCCAGAAAAGAGAGACAACAGGGGTAGTGTAAATTCTATTTATAAAATTTGCCAAAATCTTTTTTTGACTGTGGAACTATGCACATATGGTCCAAAGCATCCCAGTGATATGTTTGGATCTGTGTCCCCTCCCAAATCTCATGTCAAATTGTAATCTGCAATGTTGGATAGAGGTGGGGCCTGGTGGAAGACAATTGACTCACAGAGGTGTTTCTCATGTATCCCCTTGGTGCTGTATCTCATGACAGTGAGTAGTTCTCATGAGACCTGTTTGTTTAAAACTGTGTAGCACCTTTCCCCTCACTTTCTCTCTCTCGCTCCTGCTTCTGCCAGGTAAGATGCCTACTTCCCCTTTGTCTTCCACCATGATTGGAAGCTTCCTGAGGCCTCCCCAGAAGCAGAGGCTACTATGCTTCCTGTATAGGCTGCAGAAAGGTGAGCCAATTAAACCTCTTTTGTCTATTAATTACCCAGTCTCAGATATTTATTTGTAGCAATGTGAGGACAGACTCATACACCCAGTCAAAGATAAAAGATCTGAACTTTGATTTGAGTTCCCTTCCAAGCAGCAGAGTTTGAAGTATAAATGCAATCATATTAATTGCTGGCTAAAACAAAAATTAAGACTCTTCAATGAATATAACAGAATTCTGTTCCTCAACAAAATCACAATAATCATGTTCAGGATATAAGACAAGAAAATATTCTGTATTTTCGAGAGAAAACACAATAAATGGAGACCAACACTGAGATGAGCCAGATGTTATAATTAGGAAACACAAATATAAAGCAGTTTGATAGCTAAATTCAATGATAGAAAGGAAATTACTGTCCTCACGAATAAAAAGATGGAAAATCTAAGCAGAGGGATGAAAATATAAAGAGGAACCAGATGAAAATAATAGAACTGAAAACTGCAATGTCTGAAATAAAAATGTCACTGGTTGTGTTTAATAATAGGGCAAAATTGAAAAAGAAAAGAGTCAGTAAATTTAAAACTAGATCAATAGAGGCATGGTGGCAGGTGCCTGTAGTCCCAGGTACTCTGGAGGCTGAGGGAGGAGAATGGTGTGAACCCAGGAGGCGGAGCTTGCAGTGAGCCAAGATTGCACCACTGTACTCCAGCCTGGGTGACATAGAGAGACTTCATCTCAAAAAAGAAAAAAAAAAGAAAATTAAAAAAATCAATATATACAGTCTAGTAGAGAGATTATGTATAATTTTTTTCAGGTTAATAAATGCAGCACAACAATTTCCATAGCCTTGGATCCTTTCTGAGATAATATTATTAGATTCATTGTTCTCTACAATAGTGTGGTTCTTAATGTTATGTTAGGATGAAAGGTATATAACTGTGTTCAGCAAACAAACAAATTAAAGACATACACAAGAACTACAAATTTATTCACCCTCTGTACTATAGAAAGGGTGATTAGTTCCACAAGCTGACATTTTAACTACTTTCGTAGCTACTAAGTTTATTCAATAATTTATTTTTAGCTCCAAATTAGGTGGTAATATTGATATTAAATGTTATTTTGGTGAGTTTTTCAGATTATGGCGTGGTCATCAGTGGTCTAAGTCCCTATTTGTCTATTATGCTTAGACCTTGGGTGACTCAGATTATGTTTCTCACCAAATTCCTCAATGATTTATTTATAAAGCAAAAATGACAGCTTTTAAAATGCATAATGAAAGATACACTAAATTTAGAGGAATGGTAATTTCTCCTATGCCATTTTGTTTCCTATTATAAAGATACTTGAATAAAATAAATCAAAATTGGAAGCTTTGTAAGTTTTAGAATCATGTCAAAAATGTGGCTAGATTTTCATAAGGCAAGCACAGCCCAATAAAGTACCTTTATTCAAAATAATATATAACAACATTACTTTTTTTAAGATAAAATTGTCATTTACTGGCTTTTGCTTTCTAGCATGATAATCTCCCCAGTTTATTTAATATTTCCATTGGACTACTGATATAAAGTCATCTGAAGATTTGTATCTTTCTCTGTACTCTCAAACAACTCCCATGTGGGAATTCAAAAGAATATTAGATTGTATACAAAAGAACCAGGATCAATACGTTAGAATCAGCACATTCTATTCTTCACAGAGCATGGAAATCCCAGTAGTTAAATTCCTACACCCCAAGTCTTTGTCTTCTGGATTCAGAAATGATCAGTGATACATAATTTCCAAACTGCACCTGATTTCTAAAAACTTTTAAAAAATTCTTCCTTAATGTAAAAGCCTCGTTATTTTGTGGCAGTGTAGCCACTTGTAGTACATGTGCATGCTTCCACCTGTGATATGTTTCCCTTATTTCAACTCGAATCACTTTATAATAATAAAAGCTCCTAGTGTGCTTCTAATGTTCAATTTGATGTTCACTTTAAAGACCCAGGCTTGTAATGGCTATTCCTGTAGTCCTACAGAATTAAAAATACTTTTATTTCTAAAGCTTTAAGAGAACATTTTCTTGTGATGGAACCAAAGAGCAGCAAAGCCTAAAGCACTTTCATCTCATTTAATTTTTGTAGAGTTTTATTCTACATGACAGGTTAATTATCTGCTTCCCTGTATTTTGGACCAAATGAAAACAAAGACTAGAGATTGCTCATATGAAGAATAGTAATTTCACTTCACATTTTAACTCACAGTAACCCTAATGAATTCTTGTTATTGAATTGATAGATGATCAATTTTTTGAGTCAGAGAAGCAGTTCAAAAGTAGTTCTTCTACTTACAATTACTTCCCTAAATCCCCATTGTGATCATTTAGGCTTTCTTTTTTTTTCTCCTTTTCTTCCAGAAAGAAATGAGTCTTTTGCACAAAAATAATGGCCTGCTTTATCCTCATAAAAGACATTTGCATTTTGGACGCATGGGCATAATAATGATGGGGACTATATTAAATATGCACTACCCATGTAAATAGCCAACATTTCTCCTATATTTTCCTAATGCCATAAGCAGGAATTCACAAAGACTAGATTTTTCATGGTGCTGACAAAGTGAACTTGAGCAGTAGGAAACCTGAAAAGCTCTAACCGCGGTGGAACTTTATATACCGTGAGTATTTTAAGATTAAAAATGTAGTTTTATCTCAGTGTGCAGCCAGTGTTAATAACTAGTCCTATTCAAGGGAAGCTTCAAGGATGAGGTAATTGAAAGTTGTCCAATTGTGCTTGACTAACCTAACTTTAGAGTAGCACAATTCATCTTAGTCAGTATTGCACTCAAATAGCAAAGTTTCAGTAAAGCAGTAAGAGCCTTTACTTCATGTATTATCAACTTTGATGCCCTGAATGTGTTTCTGCTTTTGCAAATGATGGTACATGTAAATAGCATTCTGGCAGACTCTGATTACAAAGTCAGGCAGGCAGAAAAATTCATTTATGGTTAAAAGAACAGCAAATGTTAGAATTCTCAGTCTTCAGCAAAACAATAATCATTTCACCTATAGCTAAGTTATCCATTGTCATGGCATAAATTTTTTGCAAGTTAATTTTTTTTATGATTCTTTTGATTCATTCCTTTTTCAATGTGTTCTCAGCTATCTTCATTTACATTCTATTTTCTGATTATTGGGATCTTGTGTGTTAAACTAATTATATTGGAGCAGCAATTTCACTTAAAAATGAGAAATACAACTTCCAACATTGCATATTCTAGATGAATGGTATGTAAACTTTCTGCCATGATCCCTGAGCATGTGCATTATAAAAATTTCTTTTAACTTTTGAGTGATAAGCCAGACCAAAAATAAATAAATAAATGAAACAGGATCTTCTCCATTGTTTCTCACAGGGTAATTCAGCCTTGTATCTGCTTCTCTTTGATCTACTTGACAAAACATTAATCTAAATCTTAGAATCATTTGGGCACATCTTGCAAATCTCCATCAAGTAGAAGTTAATAAATGTCTGCCTTCATGGCATCATTTAATGTATCCTTTAATTATTTAAGATTATCCTGGCAATATTATTTGTCTGAAAACTTTAGATTCATTATATATGTCAGTCCACATTATACAATTTATATGTTTTTTAACTCCTCTGAGCTAGGTCAACTCAAACATACAGGCTATTGTCCAACATTGTCACGTGGATGTTCTTGAGCAAAATTTCTTATTAGCTATTCAAATGTAATGTGCAGGCTGGAGTCTTGGCATGGTTGTTCCTGTGCCCATCTGTCATCATTATTTTGCCCATTTGCATTGTGATATGCCAAGATGAACTAGAGACAGAAGCCAACAAGGTCTGAATGAGGGATCTAGCCTTCAGGACATACAACCAAACTTATTTTCCCCTGTGAAATGTATTTTCACAGAGAGCAAATCAGTGAGAATTTAGTCTTTTTAAGAACTTTCCTAAGAGCCATCTTCCAAAAGTCAAAATTTTTTAAGTAATAAAATTTTGCTTGGACTTTCACTTTGGTGAGGTTCATGTCACATAACCAGATTTACAATTTCTGTCCTTACATCCTAGATTGTCACATACAAATTTTTTTTGTAATCTCTTATTCATTAGAAATTATGATCAAGGACAACTTGGCAGGTTAGTATTAAGGGATATCCAGTTTAATTAGAGGATGAGTTTAGTCTGAAAGAATTGTTAATGCTGGGAATTCATACAAAGAGAATGAAAGATCCATAATAAGGTGAGAAGGTGGTGGGAAAGGACAAAAACTAAGGTGCAGTGATAGAACAAAATTAGGAACCAAAACGTAAATTCAGGTGCCTCATTTCAGAGAAGAGGGCACAACAAGTATGGAGTAAGCTAGATAAATTTTTCTCAAATGCATCCTTATTTTGGTGCCTTAAATGCACAATAATATTAAATAATCTGATTCTATCAAGGTAAATGTTATCAATTGGATAAATTCAAACTTTATAAAATTCCAGAAACAATGCTGCTTCAGGTACGGATGATTAAGCTAATTCGACAACTGCATAATACAGAGAAAAATTATCTTCCTTTCAGCATTTTCTCCCATTAGCTTGATACAATCTATATAGTAAACTAATTGCTGAGTATGTGTCAAATAGAAAGATGGAACATCCACTACTTTTTCCCACTCTTAGTACTTTTAAGGCCAATTCATGTGGCATTAAACTGTAAAAAATATTTCAAAGGTGGTGGATACAGATTAACAAAAATTTAGGAGACAACATGTTTTGCCTTCAAGAGTAAAAATAATCATTCTGCATTAAAAATTATGCCTTTGTTGTTATTCCTCACCATTTCCCATCCCTAAGTGTACACTGAAACACTAACATCTCTCCCTGAATTTACACAAAACTAATATCAGGATTGGTTATTCTCCTCATGGAAGCTAAAGCTAGCAACAGAAGCAAACGCTTTTTCTCTGGTGAATTCTTCCCCTTAAATGTAATGGCAGGTTCCAATTTCTTCCACGTATTGTGCTAAAGCGAATGATTTCAATGTGGGGTCCCAAAGGCTCTGTGGATAGAACCGAATGTCAATGTTTGATTTCCTTTGTGGTCTTATGGTTTTCATCCCACACATTTAAAAATATTGTTCTTATAAAGGGCCCACAGACTTTACAAGACTGTCAAAGGGGTCTAAGACACATTACAGGTTAAGAAGACACGTTCTGGAGCCTAGAGGTAATATGGATTTCATTGGTAAGCACTCCCCAAAAATGCATTTAAGATATCACCTTGATGCTAAAACAATAAGGATCTCAAGTAAAACAAACAGTGAAACAGCAACTGTTTATATTTTTCAGCTTGTTTAGTTGGCATCAACAGATATAGATCATTAATAATTGAAATAAACTGAATGCTTCCTTGTTAAATCTGGGTTCCATAACTGAATTTATTTCACAACACACTAAATACAAAGCAAACAAACAAGCAAACAAAATGCCATCTAGTCTTCAGGATCACAACAGGGCCGTGTCACAAATGACTTCACTGAATGTCTGAACTGCCTACTAAAAAGGCTCTAAAATAGATTAATTGACTATTTTCAGATACTTCTAGCAGACAAATTTGTTAAGTAAGAAAAATTAACAAATTCATGTAGTAGAGACCAATTGTAAGAATTTCCTTGAATAAGTTATGTGAACGAGGTTTGCAGTTCTGTGTCATGTGCTTCAGTTTAGTGATCTTTCATCTCTTATTTATTGCTACTTAAAATGCCATCCTAAGAAACATTAAGTCACTATTTTAAGAAAGATAGAATCTGTTTATGATTTGATTTCTCCAAGACTGCAATACATGTTTTCACATCTTTAAAAATACATAATTTGACTTCACTTTCTGAAGAGTTTGAATGTATGTTTCATTACAAGTGGTGTCTTACATTTACAAAAGTTCTATTGAATATTCTTTTTCGTTTAAAAAAAAATCAGCTTTATAGCATAAGTTTTCACTTCCTAGAAGGCTTCACCAACTTCAACAATTTTAAAAATGATATGTATAGAATACATATAGTGCTTTTTTGTATAGTGCTTTTTTTTTTTTTTTTTTTTTTTTTTTTCTGAGACAGAGTCTTGCTCTGTTGCACAGGCTGGAGTGCAGTGGTGCGATTTCAGTTCACTACAACCTCCACCTTCCAGGTTCAAGTGATTCTCATGTCTCAGTGTCCCGAGAGATGGGATTATAGGCACCCTCCACCATGCCTGGCTAATTTTTTGTATTTTTTGTAGAGACAGAATTTCACCATGTTGGGCACACTGCTCTCAAACTCCTGGTGTCAAGTGATCTGCCCACCTTGGTCTCCCAAAGTGCTGGGATTACAGGCGTGAGCCACCGTGCCCGGCCTTTATAGTGCTTTTAATAGTTAAAGCTTCACTATAATCATCAGGGATGGAGTATTTTTATTATACAAAGCTCTGTAGTGCATTAGTCAGTCTGTTATCCTCCTGATGGTTACTACCTCTTATTATGTCATTTGTAATGGCATTTATTCAATATGGTATTTTACATAAATAATAATCAAGGGGAAATAAAACTACACCTCCAGACTCTCTTTAGAGGCAATTACATTGTCAAACGTATAGGTAATGAGAAAATTTCCTAAGCTTTGATTACATTCTGAGGTGGATTATATAATGTTTGTTTGTGAGTTTTTGTTTTTTGTTTTCTTTTGGCTGTCTCAACAAACGTTTTTAGAGGTGAAGTTTCACACAATCAACAAATCACAAAGACAAACCTGAGGATGTGTTTGGAAACATAAAATTTAGAAGCCAATATAAAGTGATTGATTGTTGAACTTGGAAGAATAAAATATTCTGTGGCCTAGGCTTAAAAGCAATATATGTCTAATATTACATGGCGCAATATGCAAGTAAAGTTAGTAGTCAGCACAGTTTCCTATCATGTGAAGGCCGGAAACCTGTGAAAAATTTCTTTTTTTATCCAGAAATTAACCTCAAAATACCTGGCTTCTTGGTAAGTTCTTTGGAGTCTATACTGATGTGACCATCCTTCCCAAGAATTTAGGAAAAAGGAAACTTGTGTTGTCCACTGAACATTACAATAAAGAAACAGGAAACAGTGAATCAGATGACGAGAAATCACTGTTATGGGGCACAGTTGCATTTAGGGTTCATATGGTTAAGAAAGAAAATGTCTATTTTTTTTTTAGTTGCTCAGGCCAAGGACTTTGACCTCATTACTTCCTGTTTGCCTATATTTTACCTCCAATCCCATAGCAAATCCTACACTACTACCATCAAAATCCATCACCACCTCTACTGCCTAGATCCTTTTTGAAAAGAATGCATTTATCTTGTCTGGATTGTTGCAATAGCCTCCTGACTGGTTTTCCTGCCTTTGCCTAGTGTCTCTTCAGCTTATTGTCAACACAGCACCCAGAGGATACTGTTAAAAGGTATGTTAGCTCATATGTTCCTCTTCTTACCCCCTCCAAAGTCACTCAGAAAAGAAGCCAATGTCTTTTGAATGACTGAAGCAGTCAGTAGGACTTCATACCCTTCACATTCTGCTTATGCCTCCGTCTTGTCAGTTCCCATCTCATCTTCTGCTACTACTCTCCTTATTCACTCTATTCTGGCCATAATGGCCACTTTGCTATTAATGGAACTCAAAAGGCCAGGTCCTGTCTCAGAACATTGCACTTGTCGTTCCCTTGGCTTGGAGCACTTTATTCCTTTTAGATGTTTGCTATGTTCCCTCACTTCCTGTAGAGCTTGATTCCAATGCCACCTTCTCAGTATGGGCTCCACTGAGGACCCTATTTAAAATGGCTTCACTAACCCCTCTTGACCCCTTCTCTCCAACACTCCACTCATTTTCTGTATTTGCCTCCATTGCACTTCCCGTCTATCCTACTATACATTTTACTTATGTTATTATCTGTTTCTTTATGTTAGAAAATTCATTTCAAATACAAATATTTATCTATTTTGTGTATTATGGTATCCCAATACCTAGATAATGCCTTGCACAGGGTAGCAGCTCGATAAGTATTTGATGAACAAATAATTAAATGAAGAAACGAGTGAATTACTGGAAGAAGATCTATAAAGAAAAGATATGTGAAAACCTTAAAAATACAATATAGCTTCCATACTAAGACAAGCGCAGATTTAATAAATTCACATATATGAAGAGAAAACAAAGGGAGAAGAGAGACAGGGAATAGCAACACGAAGGCATAAAGTCTCTGACACGTAATTTGCCAGTGCTCTCTTCCTTATGACAGAAGCCTTTGCCAAGGACTTCAAGGATTCCCAGCCTCACCGGTGGGATGGTGAACTGCACGTGTCAGACTATTTTAACTTAATGTCATTAACGCTAAATTCTTCCAATGACCCTTGTTCTGCTTCCACTTTCACCAATCAACCTCTGACCACCCCCGCTCCTCCATAGATCTGCTCACATAGTAAAAATGATCCCATAAAAGAGGCTTGTGATTCAAATGTAACTTTTTATGTGATAACCTCATTGAGAGAATTCACTTATCCTATGGCATCCAAAGAAGGAATGTATGAAATTAATAGCATGATTCTCCTTTTGTTCATCCTTCCAGCAAAACTATTCTGTGATGTGGTGACAAACCATCCCAATTTGCCCAGGACTGAGGCAGTTCTCCAAATGTGGGACTTCTGTGCCTAAACCAAGAAAGTGTTGGGCAGACCAGAAATAGGTGGTCACCCTAGCTACTACATGGCAGATGATGTTTATGATAAGGGCTAGGAATATTTAAATAGGTATTGTTTAGCCCCTTCTTTGAATATCTGAGACATCTTTTTACTCCAGCATTTGCTAACAGGAATTTTTTTATTGCTCTCCAGAATATTAGTGAAGTGTAACAAATGTTTAAAAATATTGGTGGACATTAGTCGTCTCCAAGTGACTTCTTAGCTCCAGGTTAAATTATTTCTGTCTTTCACCAGGACATCTGCCCATCAAAAACAAATCATTAAGGGAGAAAAATGCTTTGCCCATTGAATATGTAACTCTTACCCTTCATGCCTTTTTAGAGCTAGATGAAATCAGCCATTATCTATTTTTCTTAGTACCCAACCAAAGGGTCTAATTTTCCTAATTTTAGATGCGATGGCAAATGTATAGTTGACTATATCCATTTGTTTTAGAGACAAAGAGAGAATAATTTGTATTAGAGGCATCAGAGAGTTAAGTCGCCTACAGAGAGACAATCTAACACTATGAAAACCAACTCACACTCTGCAGTCCCAGACAAACATCAGAAACTCTGGTTCTTTGCCTATGTGTAGGTTGCTTTAGTCTCTGCTGCAGGCAATTTAAGAAGTTCTATTACTACCATGGGCTCTGACTGGCCTTTGATGAAAATCATCTTTGTTCAGCTGTATTAGTTTCCCATTATATTCTGGTGAGGCATGAGAGCCAAGGTCTAAACAAAAAGAAAGACAATCACATGTCTTTATGTATCCCAGCATTTAAAGACTTAGATCTTTTCTTCAGCAACAAACCTATAACAGGAGGTTTCAGGTAGGAATTGCAGCTTTTCTTTAGATCTAGAAAGAAAGATGCTTATGTAGACTTTTGTTAGAAATTCTTCATCCCACACATCATTAGAGACAACATGGTATAAACAGTCTTCAAAGCAAAGACACTAGTGGCTATTTTACAATCATTACCTCAAGTTTTTCTTCAGTTGTTTCTTCAAATGCTGCATTCTCAATTGCCACTGTCACTGTTTCTTAAGCTTCCATGGAGAAAGTTTCAGTCTGCAAATTTACGAGCTAATCAAAATGGTGATGAGAATATGTTACACAGCTTAATTTTAATCTCCAGTTGAAAATGGGGCAGAGATATAGCAAGACAGAAAGCACGTTGAGAAGGATTAAGGAATTTAAATAACATTTATGCTCCGACAAGCCCCCTCAAGAAAACAAACGAAACTGTCCAGAGTGCAACTTTCATCATTGCTCCACTATCAGAATTTTAAACTGGAGATCTCCTTCTGGATATTCCAAAATCCTTCAAGGTTAATATATCAAAAACAGAACTCATAAATTCCTCCATAATCTGTCCCTTTTTCTACATTCCTGTTTCACTCTAATTAATGGAGCTGCAAGTCATCTATATTAGGAATGTGGGTGTTGTCACCAATTCTTCTGTCTTCCTCACAATCTCTGTGTAATTATATACAGGTGAGCTTGGCCAGTCAGTCCACAAGTATTGGAGAGACAGTCCACTGACACTAAGTTTAAGTTTACACTCTTTCACTTTATCATTTAAACAGGCAATGAGAAGTGCAAATGTTATAGGCAAGTTTAAGGACTCAAGTACATAGACACAACTGCCTGATAGCCTTCTTAATTCCTCCTAGATTTGTGCAAAAGATGGTCAATGCAAGCCTCATGGAATAATTTAAAAAAAAAAAATCCACCAATTCGAAAAGCCCAGATGGGGGATTATATACACTTCATGGTATTTGGCTAGTGGAGGGACCATGACAGCACTCAAGGGTTTGCCATATTACCATATAAATGATTGCATCCTGCATCCCAGTGACATCCTTCTGTGATATTTTTCCTATTGCCTCATCTGGTCTACTGAGGTTCCAACTCTATAGATGAGCCTAGGAACAACTCACCACACCAACGCTGTCAATTCCACTTCTTAACGAGCTATGACATCATCACCTTTTATCTATTTCCATTGTCATTACTTTAGTACAGCCTTTGATCTTTCTTATCCTTAAGCCTCATCCCATGTGACCCCATCATACGCAGTGCTGCTAGTTAGCTTTCTAAAATGTCAACATATTTATGTTACTTTTGGCTTAAAAACACTTCGTGATTCTTTCCTTGAAAATGCCCAACCTCCTAACTGTAGTTCCAAAGGCTCTTCGTGCCTTGGCCTGTAATCTTTTTCTCTGACATTATTTCCCAGCAGTGTCATTTGCAGCAAATGCCCACTACTGCTGTTCTGTGGCACCTGTTGCTTCACCCTGTCATTCCGTCATACATGTTATTCTCACCACATTCCTTAGTTATTTTGCAATCACATTTTTATTTTGTTAGTGTTTTAATTTACAATTTTTGTGGGTACATAGTAGGTGTATATATCCGTGGAGTAGATGAGATGTTTTGATACAGGCAGGCAATGTGAGATAATCACTTCATGTAGAATGGGTTATTCACCCCCACAAGAATTTATCCTTTGTGTTATGAATAATCCAATTACACCGTCTTCGTTATTTTATAATGTACAATTAAGTTATTATTGACTATAGTCACTCTGTTGTGCCATCAGATAGTATCTCTTATTCATTCTTTCTGGGTTTTTGTACCCATTAACCCCTCCCACCTCCTCTCCAGCCCCCCATTACCCTTCCCAGGTGACTAGTTGGATGGAGGCATGACTATCTGAACTATGATTTATGAGATAATCTCCTTTCATTTCTTTCTGCTGTAATAGTCCTAATTCTCCATGGGGTGATGGATAATTGACTCAATGCAGAAAGAAAATCAATGAAGGATATTTATATAAAGCTTTATTTAAAACACCATATTGGCTGGGCACAGTGGCTCACGCCTGTAATCCCAGCACTTTGGAAGGCCGAGGCGGGTGGATCACAAGGTCAGGAGATGGAGACCATCCTGACTAACATGGTGAAACCCCATCTCTACTAAAAATACAAAAAAATAGCTGGGCCTGGTGGCGGGTGCCTGTAGTCCCAGCTACTCACAAGGCTGAGGCAGGAGAATGGCGTGAACCCAGGAGGTGGAGGTTGCAGTGAGCCGAGACCACACCACTGCACTCCAGTCTGGGTTACAGAGCGAGACTCCATCTCAAAAAAAAAAAAAAAAACAAAACATATTTTGTAGCCCTTTCTTTCCTGGTGTCTATTATTCCTTCAAGATTTTATTTAATAATCTCTCCTATGTAAAGTCCTGTCTTCTCTCAACTGACTCAATCATTCTCTCCTTTATGTTAAAAACATATTTTCTATGTACTTATTTATAGTTTCACATATCACACCATTATTTTTTACATGTCTCAGTGGAATATGGGCCCATCAGGGGCTGTGGCTTGTAGAGCTATAGGCATTTCAATACTCTGACTTTGCTAGGAGATACATTTTTCCAGATGAGAACATTTACTTAACACCTGAAATAATCAAAAGCATGTTTTCATTTCAAAACTATTACCACCCTATCTTCCTAATCAGAGTATACTGAGCTTAATTTTATCTGCCTTTTTGACTCATGGTCATTATTTACAACTGTTGTCACTGAGGTGTAAGGATTTTGAGGTCTGTTGATATTTGGAGATACGCTTTCTTGAAATTTTTTACAATTATTTTTACACTTATTTCTCTTTCTCTCTGCCTTTGTCAGGTGTTACAGCGTTCGTTTCTTGTTGTTAATGTGCCTGTCCTTAGGACATCTCCCATGTCAAGGTTTATCTGAATGTGGTGCTTCTGTTCAACTGAAGAATCCAGACAACTGAGATTATTAGGAGTGTACTACATAAATAGACTTTGGAGTGAGAACTTGAGGCACTTTCTGACAAGTAAATTACATGATGTTAAGACTTGCATTTTGCTGCTCTAAGACTTGAAAAAGAAAAAAAAAACATATATAATTATTCTTCAAACTCAAGTCTCTGAGTCTATTCTGAATGAGAGAAGTCCTTTAGCTGAGTGAAGCCTGGAAGTAGATATTGTGGATCTGAATGCTGTAGTTAAAAAAAATAAAATTGAAAAAAAGGGAAAAAAGAAAAATCAATAAACACAAAACATTAGCTCTCAAAGTTATCATTGATAAAACTACTTAGAAAAAAAAATTAACATTTGGAATTTGAAGCAACAGATACAAATCTTTTAAAGCCATGCATTTCTTGACCCAAATTTAATCTGGTTCCATAATAGTAACCTTTGAGTGAGAGAGAGACAGTATACACATGTTCTCAAGTGTCAAGTACACGTGTATAATCAAGCAAACCTGCTGCTGCTTTGTTGAGAGAGGAGTTAGTGAAAAGGAACAGATGTAAAAAAACGCTGAGGCATATGGCAAGCAAGCCTAGAAATTTAGCAGCATCTTTGCTGGAGAAAATAGTATAATTTTTCTTCAATTCATTAAACATTATTGGAAATTATCTTTTTACATCAGAGGAGACATTTGCTTCATGATCTGTTGAACAATTTCTGTGAGACATTTAAGTATATTAAGTTTTCTTAATTCCAGTGAAATTAATTCAAATTTTAAGCAGTAAAATACTGAGATGTTTTTAATTGATGTTCCCTGATACAAAACAAAATGCCACTTTATTGTCTAGCAAACATATTCTAATTATCATCACTGAGGAATACATATAAAATTCATGACAGAATGATAAAAATTATTTGTTATTTGCAAAGTACTTTAACAACATTAACTAATAATTTTTTGTGCCTGATTTTGGATATACTGAATTTTCTTAATAGGAACTAATCTATGATGATATTTTCATCTAGAAATAAAAATTAAGTCCTATTTTGTAAACCTATACACATCACTGTTTCTTGTTACTGCAATTAAGAATAAACGTACATATGGTCCTTTAACTGTAAATGATTCATAATTTAAGCAAATACCCAATTCTTTAGGACTACATGTTTCATCATTATAATTTTATCACTGTCATTTGTAATAAAATAGAATTCCTATAACAATCAAATATATGTATCATCAACAACTAGGTTAGGAAATAATTAAGTTGTCTAAATTTTACTACGACACCTAAAGAAATTAAAAAAAAAAAAAGTCATCAGTTTTTTTCAACACCACCAATGAAAAAAGTTAGCTTGCAATTGCCAGTCACTAAGAACGAAAGGGGTTTCTTATGCTGTGATTATTATTTGTATACAGTATCAACAAGTGTTATTAAAAACTTTACAATGTTATTTACTTGCCATTTTACTTTCTGATTTTACTGTTTTTTTCTCTATTCTCATTTCATGATATAGAATTTATAATCTCTTTGTTTTGTTTTTATATTTCATAAGAGATTTTCGAAGTCTGGAACCTTGCTCTTCAAGATTTGATTCCTAAATTAGATGGATGAGCATAATCTGGAAGCTGCTTAGGGATGCGGAATCTCAGGCCCACTGAATCGGAATCTGTTCTTTAACAAGATCCCTAGGCGATTCACATGCATGCTAAAGAAACTCTATCCTAGCACATAACTCCCCTTAGCTCTAGCACACAAATCCACGTGATGTTATTGGACTTTGTAATGTAAACATTCAATATTGAGTCTGAGAACTTTTATAACTGAATTTTTCAATTGAAAGAAAAAATATGTTAAAATTATTGTGTTAACGTAAAAAGCTATATTGTTGTTAGCAAACTTACCTTTCTTACATACTGTTACAATAAATAATACATAAGCAAGCAAAATGATTTTAAAGAGAGTGGGACATCCTCTTATTCCAAGTGTCACTTACAATTTTTTTCAGATTCTTTATTCAATCAACAGTTTCAGGTGCTATGACTGTGGTAAAAAACTAATAAAGCAAAAATGTCCAAGAGATGGTCACTGCCCTCAGGTGGATTATGTTCTAGTGGGAGGTGTAGACTGATAGCAGATGTCTATAAGTAAAATTTATAATCACAGCCAGGTAGAATGTACATGGTAAAATTGATTATTCTGAAACAATACTGTGTCAGAGAATTTGGATTATTCTATTAAGATTATAAAGAGAAAAAATTTGAAATAAGGTTGTTATTGTAGTTGTTGTTTGTTGCTTTATCTTC
This sequence comes from Colobus angolensis palliatus, assembly GCF_000951035.1. NCBI lineage: Eukaryota > Metazoa > Chordata > Mammalia > Primates > Cercopithecidae > Colobus > Colobus angolensis. The sequence goes on along the minus strand of NW_012114400.1, from coordinate 3,634,437 downwards.
TAATTAAACTTCAAAAATAAAAACCAAAAAGAGGTGAGTGGATCAGACTGTATTATACCACCACAATAGACTGAAGAGAGTAAGAGGGGTAAGGAGTGCTTCCAGCTGCCTTTCAACCTCTAGGCAGGAAAGCACAAGGAGATGGTTGTGGTGTGTAATCTCAGGAAGACAGAAATACGAAGTCCAGGCAGAGCAAAATAAAGAAAGGAAGGTGGCCAACAGAGGAATCACAAAATGCCAATCACATGGCAATGCCTGGAAGCTGAGAAAAAACCCAGACAAGGACTGCAGAATTGCTAGAAGCTGATCTTCCAGCAGCTGTTGGAAAGGGCCCCTTTATCAACAGTTATCTGCAAGTGACCCTAAGTTTGGCTGAACAGCATGTTAACATTCTCCTTTATAATGGCCCAATACCGCCACACCATAACAAAAGCAAAGAAATAACAAATAAATGAAAAGGATGGGTCACTTAACACCCCGAGAGATAGACTACCAAAGTGGCGTGGAAGAAACCCCCAGGACCTGGTTTTTAGGTGGGCCTGAACAATGTGTGTGCTTACTATGTACCAAGTGATGTGGACAGTGACTAGATTTTGTATTCACTACAACCTTGCAACATAGGCATTATCATTACTATTAGCTTCATTGAGAAATGAAGAAACTGATGTTCAAAAAAATAAAGTCAGTTGCTTGCTCAAGAATACAGATTTCAAATACTAAAAACGGCAGGCCCAAGATCTGTCTGATTCCATAATTGTCTGTTTTTCTTATTATTATACTTTAAGTTCTAGGATACATGTGCAGAATGTGCAGGTTTGTTATATAGGTATACACATTCCATGGTGGTTTGCTGCACCCATCAACCTGTCATCTACACTAGGTATTTCTCCTAATGTTATCCCTCCCCTAGACCCCGCCCCTCAACAGGCCCTGGTGTGTGATGTTCCCCTATCTGTGTCCATGTGTTCTCACTCTTCAACTCCCACTTATGAGTGAGAATATGTGGTGTTTGGTTTTCTCTTCCTGTGTTGTGGTTTTAATCTCCATGTAATAGAAGTAAATCATAAGAAAAAGATAATACGTTATTACTGTAATATTACATAATACATAATACTGTGTAGATTTCTAATCTAATTCTGACTTGAAAAGAGAGAAAAAGAATGCTAGCAGAAGTGAAATATGTGTTGTCTTCTGGATAAGAAGAGCTGCTAGACAAAGATAGGCATTCACACAAGTGGAACAGCACATAGACAAGCTTCAATGTCAAAAATAACCTGGACCATGGAGCTGGGGAGGGAGTAGATGAGCATCCAGGCTTGCTGGAGCTGAGAGCAACAAGTGGGGTTCTGTAGAGTGACGAAGCTGAAGACGTCAGGCTAGAGATCTGTTTTACAATTTGTTAAATAATGTGACCTTTAAACAATTCAGAATAGAAAAGAACTGGAGTTCATTGATTTTATCTTTTGTATTGTGATCTGTCCTTTTTCCATATGTTCAATATCTTTAGTTTAAAAATTCACTAGAGACATTGGAGTGTCTCCTTTCTGCATTGTTTCTATGAATTTCATGTTCTCATTTTTTTTCTCTTTCTCTTTTGTCTCTTTCTTTCACATTAAAAGTTTCTTCAAATCCCTAGTGACAATGATAGAAGCACTAAAAACAAAGTGACAATCCTGTATAAGGACAAGGTTTCTTGACTGATGGGCCTCACCCTCAGGCTGCTGAATGTGTTTAAAAATATCAATATATTGGTCTAAGTCCAGATACTGTGACTCAACTGATTTGAGGTAGACACAAGCATCAGGATACTTAAAATCTTCCCCTAGGATATTCTAAAATGCAGGCAAGTTTGAAAATATTTGCTCTACGGTGATCTCAGAGGGACCCTTGGTATTACCTGGGGCTGGTTATTTTACTCAGTGAAGGAATCTTTAAAATTTCCTTGGCTTGGATACTGAAGTGAAGAAGGATGCAAGGATAACAATGAAATAAACTATCCACATCCAAGGAAAGAAGGGAGGAAAATAGTAGGATGAAGCAGAATGGAGTCTTACCTTTATGTGAGCAAATTTATATTGCATCTCCTGCTTGCTGGAGGCTATTATCCTACCCAAATTAACTCAGGAACAGAAAACCAAATACTGCGTGTTCTCACTTAAAAGTGGGAGATTAACACTGGGTACTCACGAACATAAAAATGGCAACAATAGACACTGGAGACTACTAGAGGAGGAAGGGAGAGGGGCAAGGGTGGAAAAACTAACGGTTTGGTGTTATGCTCAGTAACTGGGAAAGGGGATCATTTGTACGCCAAACCTCAGCAGCATGCAATATACTCAAGTAACAAACCTGTACATGTACTCCCTGATTCTAAAAGATGCACACCAACGGTGGATTGGAAAAAGGAAATGTGATAAATATACACCATGAAATACTACACAAACACACAAAATGAAAACATGTCCTTTCAAGCAACATGGATGCAGCAGGAGGCCATTATCCTAAGCAGATCGATGCAGGAACAGAAACCCAAATACCACATGTTCTCACTTAAAAGTGGGAGCTAAACATGGAGTACACATGGAAACAGTGGTGGGAACAATAGGCCCCAGGGCCTACTGGGGAGGGTGGGAGGAGGATGAGGGTCGAAAAACTACCTGTCAGTTTCTGTGTTCACTACCTGAGGGACAAATTATTTTGTCCACCAAACTCCAGTGACACATAATCTATCCATGTAATAAACATGTACGTGTACCCTCTTGATCCTAAAATAAAAGTTGAAAAAAAGATTTAAAAAAGAGGAATGAAGAAAACTGCAAATCCATCTGCCATGGTCATCATACCACCTTGTCTTACACTCTGATTACCTAAGAAAGAGGAAGGAAAAGTGGACTGGGCTCTTCCAGGAAAAGCCAGACTATTACTAACTATAGAAAATACTCTTTATACTCTCTTCTCCCAGACAAACCTACTCCAATTCATAAGTGAAGGTGCAGTTACTTTTTCTGCTTTTTTTGGGGGGGTGGGGTGACAAGTCTCCCTCTGTCACCAGGCTGGGCTTCAGTGGCACAATCTTGGCTCACTGCAACCTCCACCTCCTGGGTTCAAGCGATTCTCCTGCCTCAGCCTCCCATGCAGCGGGGACTACAGGCACCTGTCATCACACCTGGTTAATTTTTTGTATTTTTAGTAGAGATGGGGTTTCCCCATGTTAGCAAGGATGGTCTTAATCTCATGACTTTGTGATCCACTCTCCTCGGCCTCCCAAAGTGCTGGGATTATAGGTGTGAGCCACCATGCCCAGCCTTTTTCTCTCTATTTCTATCAAACTATATGTCACATTCTCTAAATCAGTATCTTATCTATCTGCTTCCACTAGACTCTGATTTCTTTGTCGAGAAGGATCAAGTATCACTCATTTTTCTTGTTCAGCAACACCTATTACAGCCTAGCAAAGAGAAGGAATTTAATGATCTTTGTTGACTGATTAACTGACTGATTGATGTAGTATATGAAGTGTAGCAGAAATAACAAAGGTAAACTTGAGGTTTGTAAAATATCTTTAGAAGGGACATTTCAGCTTAAAAAAAAAGAAGAAGATAAAAAAAGAAGATCTCATAACAATTCTTGGTAAGGGATGTTCTATTTCTCTAAATCTTCTTGGCTGATATAGGTTATTATAAGACTCCTGAAGAATTACTAGAAGGTTTTCAAATCCTGCAAGGCAATTTGGCAAACATAAAATTTAAGAGACCTCCTGTCTACTCTCGTGAATCCTGGGATATCCTCCCAAGTTACTCCTGTCTGAATTTTCCTGAGTTGCTTAGCTAAGTATTGGCCACTGGTGTTCTATTCCTCCTATAAAGGTTATACCTCAGTATCTCGTGAGGATCTTGTTAAAACACCAATATTAGGGCTCTTGCTCATAGTAACAAAGGGATGGCCTTAGATGGAAAATTTAATGTTTTTGCACTTCAAGCTTCTGATTTTTTCCATCATTCTAAAAGAAAGAAAAAAATATCTTAGGGTTGCCTGCAAGAGTAAATCTCCGTGTTTATTTTATCTAATTACTAAAATACTCTTCCAATTGATTAAAATGAAATAAACCTCTTGCTTTTAATAGCAAGTGTCACCTCCACTCTCTAATGGGTCTAGTGCCTCAAGTGAAAAACACTTGTAATTTTACCTTTCTGGACAGTAAAACTTCAGGTTTCTGCCAGTGGGAAAGACAGAATCACCTGACTATGGGAAGTTAAGAAGGGGGATCTGGAAATTTAAAGACGTATCACATGTCCCAGTTCCAGCCTCAACTTGTACACCTGCTCATGCAGGTAACTGGTCACTCAAATTTAAGAGAGTCTTCTGGAGTTTTCTGCTTCAGCAAAGGAAACTTGCTTGTTTCCAACTTCTACCTTATCCCCAACAACATAAGATTTCTCATGTCTCTTGACTCTCAGCATTCATCATCTGTTTTTCAGTTTCTAGAAGATTGACTTCTTTTGTTAGCTCATCTCTCCTTGTTCTTATTTTGTCTTGGTGTGTTTGTGCCTTTTTGTTTCTTTATTTTGAATGTTTATAAAAGGATATGTGGATAAATGCTTAATCATAAATCTCACTCCTATTGGTTCTACATTCAACCAGGGATGATTGATGATGAATATGAAACCAGAAGACACACGCTAGCATCAAAATATGGAAGAAGATAGCAAATACTCTTGAGAACTATTGTTGACAGTTCATCTATATTCAAACTCCAGGAAAAGATTTTAAGGAACTGCATTTCCACAGCTATCAGCACATGTAGTCACTGTGTGATGGCCTGGACTATTAGATCTTCCAGTCTGACTATTTGCATTCCATTTTATGAATTGTTTATTGAAGATATTCTTTTACATGTTGGCCTCAGTTATAGGGACTGGATATATGTTAACCACCATGCTGTGCATTTTACAGATATTCTTTTTTAAATTGCTTAATAATCTTAGTAGTAGGAGATATTTCCCCAGCTTGGAGTTAAGACAGCTGAGGTATTGAGAGGGCAAACACGTTGCCAAAGTTCACAAAGTTTAAGTGAGTCTAGAATACATTGACTGTGTTTGTTTGTTTGTTTGTTTGCTGATCTCCAAACTTGTGTTTGTAGCACAACGTGACCTCATCTCGTGAGTCAGGAATGACGCTATCAGTTTGACATGGTTACCCCATCCACAAAGTCATACAGCAAATGAAGAATGTTTTCATGGCATGGAAATCAGTTTGTGGAAATTAGGATTCTCATTATTTGTTGGTCCATTTGTTCTTCAGCTCATTTTTAATGACCCTGGCATACCAACCAGAGCTCCTTAAATGTAATAGCCCCATAGAAACAAATTGTATCTAACCCAAATTCCTTCTGCAATTTAAGCCCATTTCTTCTTCATTTATTCTCAGGAGAGAAGGGAAATATCTGATAATCTTGTTTCTTTTAATAAGCTGCTATGCTTTTGGAAAATTGTAACTTACAGTGTCTCTTGAATAGCAGCAAAAAAAAGTTCTCCCTATACTCAGCATGGATCAGCCTTTTATTATGCATGTATTCATTCTTTATTGGATTTATACAGTATCTTTTCCCTGAAGAGCTCAAGGTTCTACGTGAGAACTTTTAAGGAGCAAACATTATTTCAACATAATGAGCCTAACTCTGTCTCCTACAGAAAGAGAGCAGAATATCATAAACTTAGCCAGAAGAGGGCCGCTATTCCTAAATAAACCAAGCCCAATTTATGAACACAGAGTATCCAAAGAGGGTCATCATTCCTGGGAATTTCTATTCCCAGGAATGGGAATAGACTAGGAGCAGAATGAGAGGAGAGCATTTTCATTGAGAGCCATCATGTAAAAGAGAAGCATCACCTTTCCTTTCAAATAAAGCTCATTTCTCACAGTGTGTGGAGGAAAGTGTGTGGATAAGGAGATACTATGAGGGAAGAAAGGGATCTGGATGGGAGAGAGAAGGCTGTAGCAGCAATTAGGTAAAGAGGGCAGTTCCTTCTAAAGCCAAGAGAGATAAAGTGAAAGTTGAATGAAGTCAGTGACCTTTGAGGGTGAACTAGTAAGTGGGGGATTGTGGTAGCTTCTGGCCTTTACTTAAACTTGTCATTTTCCATTATTTAAATGCAATCATCAATGTCAAATGGGAGAAATTATCTTAGAGTAGTTCTCCAGAATACATATTTCTTTACATAAGCCTTATGTCAAACACACTAGAGTGATAAATTAACTGGATCATATGTTTAGGCTACAGTTTCATAACTTAACAAAAAACACCCACTTGTGAATAATTTCATGATTAGTGTGTGTATAATCTAACTAAGAGCTTGGACAACTTAGAGACAAAAGCGTGAATTTTTCTCCATGTTTCTTTTTAATTCTCCAGGGCATTGGAATCTATGTCATGGGATTCATATACACTGAGTAAATAGAAGACTTCATCAGATTCAAGATTTTAGGCTCTTTGTTTCTGCCCTTGTTTGCACCTAATGCAAACAAACACTGGTTTCTGAAGTTTCTGGGTTAAGAAGAGCACCTAGTCTCATTGCCCATATCAACAGATACTGCTAAAACAAAACAAAACAAAACAAAAACAAGTTATATTAAGCTTATATCATTCCTGAACAAGAAAGTCTTGTTTACAAAATCCCAGGAGAGTGCTAACAGTGTTGGAAGGATTATCTTGAAAAACTACTGGGAATGTAGTTATGGGTTGAGAACCCCAAGTAAATGCTTGAGTAATAAAAACATCACAAAATATCCTTCTGGGAAGAGTGGGTTTTGTCATAGGAAGACAAAGCTTTTGTTTTGCTGAATATTGTTTCTCAGAATTACAGAAAAAGCAGAGAATTTCCTTTTCCACTCTTATCCTAACAGCATTTAACCTGTCCCACAAATAAATGTTAAACTAATGTCTTTAGGCTATCAATTTGACAGAATACCAAATTATTAACCTTTCTAGGGACCCCAAATTATGTCTATGACTGGAGCATCTCAATATGGCCTTGTTTCTGAATATGTAGTTGTGTATATGTGTGTGTGTGTATATATACATGTATGTGTGTGTGTGTATATATGTAATATGTAATATATACCAACATAATTGACCTAATAGAAGATAAGAAATTAAACTCTGGAGTCGTAAAAAACCTGGTTTTGCTTTAGGCCTTGCCAATTAATCATTGGATGACTTTAGAAAGTTCCAAAATTGTTTAAGCCTCAGTCTTAGCATTAGAAAAATGGGACTAGTAATAATATCTGCTTTGTAAAATTTTTGTGATAATCAAATGAGATAATGCATATGCCATTGTTGATATAATACATGATTACCTAGTAAGCTCTCAATAAACATTAGGTTTTATCAGGGTCTTTATTATATTATTATAGATTCAAATTTTATCTCCCAGCCAATACAAACACCCTTGACTTCGTATTTATTTTTACATGCCCAGTGCCTAAACTTGCTTCTATTTTTAAGTGCTTTAATTTTCTTCTTAGCACTGTTAATATTTTAGTTTTTATAATAATTACATTTTATTTGTATTCACTTATTTTGTGGATCCCATACTGGAATATAAGCACCTGAAAATGTCTGTATTACTCACCCCTATGTCACCATCATCATCAGCCAAGGAACACTGCAGATGCCAATAAGAGTCTGATAAACAGTAGCATAGGCTTGGCATATACTGCATGATACACAAATCTTTAAGTTGATACATAAGAATATAAGCAAATATGTACATCCAAAGCGTAGTTGGATACAACTCTGTTTGTATGTATGAGTGGCCTTTCTTCTATTGGTCCATTTCCTATACAGCAGGGAACAGATTGAGTGACAGTTGCTTTATTACTGATTGAAAACTAGTTAATGAATTATGACTGCTTAGCATAACAGAGAGGTGAGTAAATTTGAAGAGGGCCAGGTTGATCAGCAGAGTGATTTAAATGCTAGAAAATAGGATTTAGAATGAGAAGCTAAGGGAATTGGGGTTATTTAGCCTGAAGAAGAGGATAGGAGGATGCTATACAGCAGGCAAATGCCAGCTGTTCTTCATTTTTAAAGACTAATCCATGTAATAAAATGCAGGAGGTGACATGTTAAAGTAAATTCACCAGGGAACTCAAGATTTTTTAACATAGATTTGTGTTATGACTTTGGGGAACTTTCAAATTTAAATTGTACTTGAAAAAAAATCTCACAGGAAATAGCCATAATTAGGTATTTGGGAATACATATATGGGTTTAAATTAAATCTAATACTATTCAAAATAGAAAATACACAAAAACAACCTGACTACCTCAATTGTATGTCTAGCCTTCACGTAACAAGTTTATTGTGCAGTCATTTCCAGGAAAATTATTTAAATTCAGTAAGATTTTGATTCAGATATGATTTGTCACAGGCCTTTTCTCAGGAAATAAACTAACCTAGAACTCTATGTATAAAAGAAATATGCAGAATAATTAATACCATAAAGCTGGAAATAATCTTGATTTGATAATGAAAGTACTGGGATTTGATGATTTGGAATAATCATTTTAACTTTCATCTCATTTTATGTAATTACTTTACAAAACATGTCACTTGTATTACATTATGAATGCATTAAAACATATTGAAACTTCAAAATGCATCATTTGGTGAATTTTTCAGTAAAGAATTATTTTGCAACTTAAAATCATTTTTACAGAGTTAATTCTGAAGTTATATATTTAATTAATTTGGGGGGGTTGAACATGCCTATATAGAAATATGTGTTCTAATTTTACTTGAAGGATGAATGTTTGCCTAGTAATTTTCCGCACAGAACTTTCTCTTCTTACTGAGGACCTAGAGTTTGCCTGTAGAATAACAATTACATTTTGTTAGATTCTTACTGAAAATAACTATTTCCATATACTGAGTACTTACTGGATATAAACACCATAAATGTATTATTTCTATTTCTCACAATAGTCCTTAAAGTAAGCACTATTATTTTCCAGATATAGAAGTCTGTCCAAGATGACACCACTAGTGGGTGGCATTAGTGGCATTCTGTTCAAAGATGTAGGACTCTAGGACATATGCTACCCTTTCAAATGTGTTTATGAAAAGTAATTAACTACACACAGGATTAACAACAAAAAAGTTAAAATAATATATTCCGTAAACTGAGATTCAAATTTTAAACAAAATATTTACAGAGCTGTTATTATAGCATAGTGGTTAAGACAGTGAGCTTTGGAATTATATTCAAATATTGGCCCCCACTCTTTGCTATCACTAACCTCGATGAGGTCATCACTAGCTTCACTTTTCTCCTCTATGACATGGATTTGATAAGAATAATACTTCCTAAAGCTTTGTAAGGATAAAGTAAAATCCTGAATGTAAAATACTTATTACAGTGCCAGGTATATAGTAGATGCTCAATTATTGTTAGTGGAGATGCTAAGTGGCACATCTTATGCAGACATAGACGGTACAGTCTTCATGATTACCTAGCAAAACAACGAAATTCTGAGTTTCATAGCCAATATCATACTGAATGGGCAAAAGCTGGAAGCATTCCCTTTGGAAACCAGCACAAGACAAGGATGCCCTCTCTTACCACTCTTATTCAACATAGTATTGGAAGTTCTGGCCAGAGCAATCAGGCAAGAGAAAGAAATAAAGGGTATACAAATATGAAATGAGGAAGTCAAATTTTCTCTGTTTGCAGATGATATGATTGTATATTTAGAAAACCCCATTGTCCCAGCCCAAAAACTCCTTAAGCTGATAAATAACTTCAGCAAAGTTTCAGGATACAAAATTAATGTGCAAAAATCACAAGAATTCCTATACACCAATAATAGACAAGTAGAGAGCCAAATCATGAGTGAACTCCTATTCACAATTGCTACAAAAAGAAATAAAACAATAAAATACCTAGGAATACAACTTACAAGGGATGTGAAAGACCTCTTCAAGAAGAACTGCAAACTACTGCTCAAGGAAATAAGAAAAGACACAAACAAATGGAAAAAAATTCCATGCTCATGGATAGGAAAAATCAATATCATGGAAATGGCCATACTGCCCAAATTAATTTTTAGACTCAACTACTTTAAATTTCATGTGAAACCAAAAAGAGCCTGTAAAGCCAAGACAATCCTAAGCAAAAAGAACAAAGCTAGAGACATCACATTACCTGACTTCAAACTACACCACAAGACTATAGTAACCAAAAGAGCATGGTACTGGTACCAAAACAGATCTATAGACCAAAGGAATAGAACAGAGACCTAAGAAATACCCCACAAATTTACAACCATCTGATCTTCTACAAACCTGACAAAAACAAGCAGCAGGGAAAGAATTCCTTATTTAATAAATGGTTCTGGGAAAACTGGCTAGCCATATGCAGAAAACAGAAACTGGACCCCTTACTTAGATCTTATATACAAATTAACTCAAGATGGATTAAAGACTTAAATGTAAAACCTAAAGCCATAAAAACCCTAGAAGAAAACCTAGGCAATATCATTGAGGACATAAGCATAGGCAAAGACTTCATGACTAAAATACAAAAAGCAATTGCATCAAAAGCCAAAATTGACAAATGGGATCTAATTAAACTAAACAGCTTCTGCTCAGCAAAAGAAACTATCATCAGAGTGAACAGGCAAGCTACAAAATGGGAAAAAAAATTTTCAATCTATCCATCTGACAAAGGTCTAATATTCACAAGGAATATCTACAAGAAACTTAAACAAATTTGCAATTAAAAAACCACCCCATTAAAAAGTGGGCAAAAGATATGAACAGACACTTCTCAAAAGAAGATATTTATGCAGCCAACAACATATGAAAAAAAGCTCAACATGACAGGTTATTAGAGAAATGAAAATCAAAACCACAATGAGATACAATCTCACACCAGTTAGAATGGCAATTATTAAAAAGTCTGGAAACAACAGATGCTGGCGAGGCTGTGAAGAAATAGGAATCCATTTACCCTGTTGGTGGGAATGTAAATTAGTTCAACTATTGTGGAAGGCAGTGTGGCGATTCCTCAGTGATCTAGAACCAGAAATACCATTTGACCCAGTAATCCCATAACTGGGTATATACTCAAAAGATTATAAATCCTTCTAATATAAAGACACATGCACACCTATGTTTATTGCAGCACATTTACAATACAAAAGACTTGACTCCAACCCAAATGCCCATCAATGGTAGACTGGATTAAGAAATGTGGCACATATGCACCATGGAATGCTATGCAGCCATAAAAAAGGATGAGTTCATGTCCTTTGTCGGGACATGGATGAAGCTGGAAACCATCATTATCAGCAAATTAACACAGGAACAGAAAGACCAAACACCACATGTTCTCACTCATAAGTGAGAGTTGAACAATGAAAATACATGGACACAGGGAGGGGAACATCACACATCTGGGTCAGTAGGGAGGTGGGGGGAAAGGGGAGGGTTAACATTAGGACAAATACCTAATTCATGCAAGACTTAAAATCTAGATGACAGGTTGATAGGTGCAGCAAACCACCACAGCACATGTATACCTATGTAACTAACCTGTATGTTCAGCACATGTATACAAGAACTTAAAGTAAAATAATAATAAAAATAAATAAATAGATAAATAAATTCTGAGTTTCAAACTAGCATGTAAATCATGTCTTTGATGTATCGTTTTAGTGTTTCCTTTTTTGTCCTTCTGATACTTTCATTCCAGCTTTGTTGTTGAAATGGAAGATAGTGAAATTGTTGCAGAATCTTGCATTTATTTACAAGTGATTTACTTTGGCATATTAACTCTCTTGTGAGAGCCTGCTGTTTAATAATACATTTCCAGGAGCATATCTTTTAAATGAAGTTGTTTACATTTCAAATGCAATATGGTAAAATGTAAGTATATTGCTATGATTCCACAGCCCTAGGTTTCATACCTTCAGATTCATGGAAAGAATGATGTTTTTTTTTTTTCCTTCACATCTCCCTAAATAATCTTAACAGATACATGAACACCATCTTTTGACAAAAATAAATCACAGATTAAACTTTTTGTGACAGTTATCTTTCAACTATTATCTTGAATGTGGTTATTCTAAAACTGACTCAAATGCAGATAAAATTGAAACAGTTACATTGTCAATTTTTCTAAAGTTACTTTACCCTTGAATGAGTAATCTGAGCAACTTATTTATCTCTTTCCACAAGCATTCTAAAAATAAAGAGCAGACATACAGTTTAAAAATATGTTTTGTGGATCCAGGGTCATCTTACCGTTTTGCTCATGATATGCACCCACCCAAAAATGCCAGACTCATGTTAGAGCACTAACTCCCTAAGAATTGTGTTATGTGTGTTTGGAACTTATTGCAAAATGACTCAAGATCCCTCCAGAATTGCCAGACAATACCCCAGTAATGACTGATGCTCCTCCACCCTGAATCATGCAGTTCCAAGACTGGATCCAACTCTCTGCCTTTCTCCACATGGCACACCACTGCCAAGCTTTCTGCTGGCTCTTTTTCTACAGTGACTGGGATTGTGAGGCCCTTTGCTATTTACTACATTCCTGATGGTTTAATCATTTAAAAAAATCAACATGCCAAAAATTTAAAATCCTGAAATTACATACATTCAACTTCTTAGAAGATTGAGTTGCATCATTTTAGTAAAGTCATTGTTTTATGTCCCTGGGGAGAATAAAATGAGAAAGAAAAACTTGTTATATTCTTATTTATGCATGTATTTGCCTGCAGGAAAATATAGTGAAGACAATTTTTTCACTGGAAACAATTAAGAACTTTACAAGTATTATCTTTAAATGTTAAAATATGCTAACCAAAATTCCTAGAAATATAAGATTTTCCCATATCTTGAAATGAATATGTTAATTTTATTGGGAGGGGAGGTGTATAAGAAGCTAAATGTCATGCTCTTTTTTAAAAAATTTTTGTCTTATTATACTATGAAAAAGAAACTTTTGAAAAACATATTGGGGTATTAAGATATAGTTCAATGTATTGTTTTTAAGAGTTTGTACTTAAGACAGTGTAATGACTTCTAAATAGGGCAGTATAAACTCAAGTAAATTACCAACCCAAAAACAATACAGCAGGGTATATTCATGAGTAATATAACACTTAAGTAGAGGACACTTGATATGATTTTGCCTTAGGTAAGGCACTCTATCACCACCGTAAGGTAGAGATTTGTGAGCAACAAGTTTACTGAGGAGCACTCTTGGGGCCAAAATCTGAGAGTAAATGGGGCAAGCAAGATTAGGCAGAGGAAGAGAACGAAATGTGATACAGTTTAACAGAGGTGCAAGCCAGGTCCTTGGGGAGCTGTGGAGAAGCAATGGCTTCTCAGAGATGTCCCATTTTAGGCAAGGAAACTGGGTCTTTGTACTGCCATATTTAATAGTCGTCAGACATAGGGTGCCTCCAGAGAAAGAACATAATTTTGTGCAAAACAGCTCGTTTTGACCAAGTGCAATTCCCACCATCTATCAGCAGTCAATACTCCCAGCATCTGATGAATGCATGTTTCTAACTTGAGGGGGCAATCTAGGTGGTACACTTCAATATTCATTACAATGCCATACAGTCAGATAAGGGAGGAATTTTTTGTTTATATTTTTAGCCTTAACTTTAGTCTTCCTCACTAATCTGACATATACAATCCATCCTTTAGACTCAAATACCATATAATGCAGAAAGTTTTAGACTTACAAGAAAGTCTGAGATGAATCTTAAACAAAAAGACTCTTAGCTCACAGTAACTTACAATTACCATGTCTTGAATATAACGATCAGTACAGGTCTTTGTGAAACAATAGTTTTAATGACCTAATAAATTCCTATGGCACTCTTTTCTGTGCCATTCTTTTAGCATCCTGGTTCCCAACAATGTGTCAAGGTATTCCAGGGCACTGCAGAAACTCTTTGGATAATCACGAGATACTTTTAAATTGCTAGGAAAAGAGAGCAATGTCAGGCAGCATATGACCTCAAAGGAGTTCACAGTTTCAACACTGGATTATAGTATATTTCTTTTGATGATGCAGTATCTTCGCAGAGCTGGATTTTCTGTGGTTTCTAGATGAAAAGCTGTTACAATGCAAAAATCTTTGTGGAATGAGAAATGAGGGTGACGAGGCCCAATCCAATACTAAACTTTGAGAAATTCTGTAACACCCAACAGAAGAACATATCCCATTGATAAGTAATGGTGATTATTTAAGAAAGAAATATAAAGTATTTTTTTCAACATAAGTATATTTCTTTCTAAATGGCAACTGAGTTGTCAGTACATTAATATGTATGAGCACCGATGGACAACTGTGAGAAATTACTGAGACCCTAATGGTGTCATGAACCAAGAAATTTTGGAAACCTCTGTTTTAGCATTTGATCACAGTGGGGAAGAGGGTGTTCCAAACAGAAGAAGCTGCATGTGCAATGGCCCTGCACTGAGGGCGTCCCTGGCATACTTAAAAGTCAGTGTGTTTGTCCTGTACAAGAGAATAGTACTAGTCGTCTCCGCAGACTAGACCTGTTCAGTGCTAGTGTCCACGTGATGATGGATTGGCACAAGATGATGCCACAGAGCTAGAGCAGGCCAGCTCAGAAGCATGTCATAGGCTTAGCTATTGATTTTATATTATACCTTGAAGGCAATAACAGAGATTTTAATTTAGGAAGGCACATGATCAGAGATGTGCTCAAAAATATAATTCTGGATGTCACTATTAATAACACTATATACTTTATAAATATTTGAGACAATTTATTGATCCAAGAAAGACATCATGAGGAGTTAAGCCAATATAAGTTTAGAGTTAAAAGGTCAGATTTTATATATATTATTAAGAAGGATTGACCATAAATTGGATGCGAGATATAAAGAAGGGAAATTCAAGAACCAGGTGCCCCTAACTCCCACGTTATTCAAGAATCCACTGTACACAATAAAATGTATTTAAAAAAAGAGAAATCTACACCCACACTCCTCTTCCTTCACATATAAGCTAGATGTTAGTCACATGTAAGGTGACCAATTCATTTAGGTTTGCCTGGGATTTTTCCAGTTTTATTACTGAAAGTCTCACATCACAGAAAATTCCTCGCTTTTAGGCAAATCAGGATAGTTGGCTACCCTTGCCACATGGTCACATCTAGCTGGAAGAGAGAACAACTAGTTTTTAAGCCTGTTGAACAATGAATCCAGATGAACACAGAAGTTCTGTTACTAAGGAGGAAGAGGAAAATGAATATGCAACTAGCATACAGGAAAGCAATAGATATGAGTAAGCAATTAGCAATCTTCTATAATGATTAGTGATCAAGGCGGGCACACCAGATCTCACAAGACAAGTAGAGAATGAGAAGGTTATTAAGGAGATTGAAACAGAACCATTTAAAATGTAGAACAACAGCAGGTGAGGGAAATTATAACAGCAAATTTCAAGAGGATGTATTCACCCTATAATCAAATGCTGTAGAGAAAGCCTGTCAAGCATCCTCTCTTACATTTTAGCTGAAAAGCAATACAACCATGGGGTTAAGATAGGTACCTAAGGAAGGTAGTTGCAAAGACATGAAAAGAAGCACAGAAGAGGAGGGTAAGGGCAAATGAAAATAAACCTCATTTCCATAGAAACTTTATCAATATCAACATTGGATTTCATGCCAATCCTGAAAGCAGGTGTGCTTCACAGTTTTCCAACACTAGTGCTTTAATACTCCCCGAGAACACATATTTTATTCTCCTTGGAAACCTTCCTTCCTTTAGCAGAGAGCTTCCCACAACTTAGGTGGTCTGTCCTGGCTGCAGTTTTCTTCCTAGCAACCTCACATGGTGCCTTATCTTTGCCTGTGGTAGGCACCGCCCACTGTCAACATCTGTTCAGTGAGAAAAAAAGATTCAGGAGCTTAATTCTCAAATTCTCATGTCTGTGGTCATAGATGCTTGACATGATGTAAAGAGACAGAGATTATGGTATTTGATGCCAAAATGAAACATAATTAAATTGTTAAAAAAGGGCACTCAATTACTTCACCACACCAGTGTTTACCTTACCAAAATGTAGAGCCCTTCTGGTCCAGTGGCTCACACCTGTAATTCCAGCAATTTGGGAGGCCAGTGCGGAGGATTGTTTGTGTCCAGAAGCTTGAGACCAGCCCGGGCAACACAGCAAGATCCTGTCTCTACAAAAAGTCAAAAATTAGCTGGGTGTGGTTACATACGCCTATAGTCTCAGCTACACTGGAGGCTGAGGTGGGAGGATCTCTTGAGCCCAAGAGGACAAGGCTGCAGTGAGTCATGATTATGCCACTGCAATGATCATGTTGGGATACCTTCACACATCACCCACTATTTTAAGTAATATTAAATATTAAATATTTTTTTTTAAAAAATGAAAAATAAAGTTCATGGACCACCCTTCGCTTTTTTCTTATCTACTAGCTTCCTACCACCTTCACTTCTTTCTTCGCTTAGTTGCCTGTCCAGCTTTGATTTCACGGCCCATTCACGTCAACTACACTTTGTTTCCATATCCTGATCTCTCCTATTCTTCTACTTCTGGCAAATTAGCACTGGAGCACTGCTAAAGAAACTCACATTAAACTCCTTGCCTATCTGTCCTTCACAGAAAGCTACTCTGTTCTCAAAATTTAGACCACTTCCTCCAGCCACCTGCATTTTAATCTCAGCAGGAAATCTCACCTTCCACCTCACAGATCAAAGAGAAGCCATCAAATAGGAGCTACCCAACCCCACTACAGCTACAAAACCTGCCATTATCACGGAGGAGGTGGCTTACCCATCTCCCCATGTGTGCATGCCACTCTATTTTATTTGGCCTTGTCTCTTGCAATATTGTCAACAACCTTCTCCTGCACCCCAGGTTACCTTTTTCCTTTCTTAATTGACATTCCCAGGCATAAGCAGACAAAAATGTTTCCATGTACTTTTTAAAAAACCCTTTCTTGATTGTTTTGTTGCTACCCTATCTACACAATCAAAGGTTTTAAATGAGTTTTTTTATGCTCCCTATCTCAGTTCATGCTGATCCCAATCATTCTGCAATTTACTCCAATCTGGATTCGGCTCCTATTACTGGACTGAAATGACTTTCAGTATGGTCATCACTGACCATTATTTTGCAGCCAATGAACATACCTTATATGCTTTTTGCTTAAACCATGAGTCAGGACATGATAGATATTAGAAGTCTAAGTATCCAAGTTCAGATAATGGCTTCACCACTTGTTACCTCTGTGATTATGGGCAAATTTGTTAATCTTTTAGTATTAGATTTTATCTGTAAAATGAAAATAATAAAAGAACTTACCTAATTGAATTGTTTTGACATGCTATTTAGAGAAAAGGTAATTAATGCAGTGTATGACACAAAATATACACGTTGAATATATATTAGTTTGTGTTGTAATTATTTTTATCCTTCCCTTGGGAGGTAATTCTCCAGGGATCCCACACATTTTTGCACATCATGAAAGCAGAGGCACTGATAGCCTTTTGTTCTGGAATGCATTTTCAAGGATTTTTGTACATGGTATTGTCTTGGAACATAAGGACTCCTTTGAGAGAGGACCCATTATTTGCTGTCCCATATAATGAAGATGTCCCCCTCCCAGGCAAATACGAGCATCTTTGCTTGCAGAAAAATACAAAAGACTAGGATTTCCTAAATCCACAGCTTTAGAGCTGTGATGCAAGCTCTCTGTGTATGCCACACTCACTGAGGCCCACTCTTTACTGACCCTGTGCTGTTTGAGCCTGCTCAGCCACAGATAATACAGTCCTTTGGCTCTGGTTCCAGAGTCTCATGTCTTTGGTTAGTATCCTTGAAATTGTGACTGAATAATCTGTTAACTTGCAAGTAGGTAAAATCTTCGACCCTTCACAGTTTCTGACACTTCTTGACACATTCCAGCTTTGGAAACTTGAGACAGTACCTTCTTCCTGAGACTCTCTGCTCTCAGCATCCATCATGCTGCAGTCTTGACACCTCTTCACTCTCACTCCCTCTTACTCCTTGCTTTTTACCCTTAAAAAACAATCATGCCCACAATGTGGGCATTTCTTAGAGATTTGTCTCTCTTTATTTCTCCACCTTAACTCCCCTGAACTGCCAGAAATACTCCTCTCTCCCTCTATGGCTTCAGTTAACATCTCTATGATGATGACTCTAAATCTGTATCCATAATCCAGGTCTTTCTCCCAACCACGAAAAGGTATACCTAATTGATTGCTAGACATCCTGACTTGAATATCTCAGAGGTGCCTAAAACCCAGCCTGCTGAAAACTGAATTTATCATTGTCTCTTGAAAACATACTTCTGCCTTAGTATCTTCTGTTTCGGTGATGGATTTCCCCCCACAACCTCCTATTGCCCAGGCCACATGAGTGTCATCCCTCCCGTTCACCCACTGTCAATTGCCAAGCCATTTATGCCTCCAAAGCAGGTTCTGAATACAATCATTTTTTACTATTTATGCTGATGTCACCATAAACCAAACTACTGTTAATAGCTTCCTAAATTGTTTCCTTTTTTCTTTCCTATTCTATTCCATTCATTACATAGAAACACAGGAATCATTTTCAAATTTAAATCTTGATTGAACAAGTTTAAATGGTTTCCCATTGGCTTGATGTCAAAGTCCAATCTCTTCAAAATGGCTTACAAATCCCTGACCTCTATTCATTGCTTCTGCTGCCTCTTTCAACATTCTATTCCTCAAACATATTGAACTTCTCTGGACTCCATAAATGTGCAAAACTCTATCTTCCTTCAGGCCATTGTCCATGCTGTTGCTTCCTGGGATTTTCAGGTGTCTCTTATTAATTAATCTATTTTATATCATCCTATCCTATAAAGTAAATATTTGAAGAGGGATGTATATGTCCATCCCCTATTGTTAAACAACAGCTTTAATGTGTAACTATCTGCTTTGACAATGAACCTAAATGATTACATATTTTGTGACTAATATGTAAACAAACGGCCTTCATAATACTGACCCAAACGAGTTTCCTATCAGTATAAGACAAAAAGCAGGAGTTGGTGTTTAGGGCAGATTCCTCTCCTGTTCTGCAAGTAAGTGTTCTGTGTGATGAGCTCTCTTGGTCACATAGATATATGTCTGTACTCTAAGTACTTTAGGAGTCCAATGTCAAATATGGTAGAATACTTAGTAGTGTAGATAATACTCTTATTTTAAACCTTAAAGAGGGGTCTTTTCTCATAGGTATGGTGAAGTCGCTACTATGAGACTAATATACCCATTGGAACAAAACAAAACACAAAACAGTGGTTTGAAGACGTCAAAGAGTGGCAAAAGACAGTCAAAATTCCAGAGAAAAGGGAAATTAATAGAGGTGAATAAGAGCTTCAGAAGCATTTCTAACTTTGAAGTGCTAGTCACAGGGATATACCAGAAAAAAAAAAAAATTGCCTAATAGTTTGGAACCATCTCACTGACCTCAGGGAAAAAAATTAAGAGCTGCAAAACAGGCAGATTTTGAGAACTCAGCATGATGAAAAAAGAAAACCACAGATAAGTGAAACAAGCAATCTATGTGAAGTTGCCCTTAGAAGCATTTGTTGGTTTCCAAATTTCACATACACAAGGACAGTTTCCAAAAAAATAAAGCAACAAACAACTGTAAGAGACTAAAAATCAACAAACATCAGCAATTTCCCAATGTGAAAATGGAGTCCAAGGTGCACTCATGAAAGGCGCTATGGTAGGCAGCTCAGACGTTCAGTGGAAAACCTTAAAGGGCTGAACTCTAAGAATAAGGCAAACTCTAAAGGGACTTAACTTGACTAAACATGGTCTGATTGCCTTCTCTTCACTTGAATAAAAAAATTAAATGCTCTTCAGAGTAGGAAAGTGTTACCTGGAGATTTTTAAATTGTCAACACAACATATCCACTAGTCAATATAAACGACCAAGCATACCAAGGAGTAGGCTAAATGACTAAAAATTAGAAAAATAAAGAGAAAACATACATAGACCCACAGAGAATCTAGATATTAGAGTTATCATACATGGACTTTTAAATAACTATATATATTTAAGCAAATATATATTAAAGTAGCTATTTAATATGGTTCAGGAAAATTGGGGAAAAATGGAGAAGTTCACTGGAGAACTAAAATCCATAAGTAAAATAATCAATTGAGAAAAATCACACAAACAAGAAAATGCAATAAATAAAATGGCAGAAAGGATGCAAGACTAATAAAATCAATTTAAAATTTGATAAAAAGAAATTACAGTACAAAACGTAAGAGGGCAGAAAATATAGAAAACTGTTTAAGAGACAGGGTAAATAAGTCTAACAGAGATATACTCATAGTTCCAGGACAGAGGAAATTTAATTAGAAAGAATTTAATTTAATTTAATTTAATTAGAAAAGTAATTAGAAAGAAACAATATTCAAAGAAACTGTGCCTGATAAAATTTTATAAAACTGGTAAAAGACATCCAGCTTAAGATTTAAGAAGATACTTGAACCTCAAACCGGATAATTATTTAAAAGCCACACTTAAAAACAAACAGGAGAAAAGTTTGAACAAACACTTCACAAAGAAATATACCCAATTGCCAATAAGCACCTCATCATGGCCAGCAAGGTTCGGCACGGTTTGCCCAAATCTGCCTCTCAGATCCCATTTCCTACCACTCTCCACTTCAACCACAAACCTTCTTTCCATTCTCAGAATAAATCCAAGCCCATTTCTGCCCTAAGCTCTACCAATATGCTTCTCTCCTTGTTTGAAACATACTTCACTCACATCTTTATGCGACTGACTTCACATTAAGAGGAGTGCTGGCCGGGCGCGGTGGCTCAAGCCTGTAATCCTAGCACTTTGGGAGGCCGAGACGGGCGGATCACGAGGTCAGGAGATTGAGATCATCCTGGCTAACACGGTGAAACCCCGTCTCCACTAAAAAATACAAAAAACTAGCCGGGCGAGGTGGCGGGCGCCTGTAGTCCCAGCTACTCGGGAGGCTGAGGCAGGAGAATGGCGTGAACCTGGGAGGCGGAGCTTGCAGTGAGCTGAGGTCCGGCCACTGCACTCCAGACCGCGAGACAGAGCGAGACTCCGTCTCAAAAAAAAAAAAAAAAAAAAAAAAGAGGAGTGCTGCTTCACTACCCGAACTAATTAGCCTCCTTTCCCAGTCTCTCTCTGCCACATCACACTATTTAGTTTCTTCACAGACCTTCCACTATGTAATATCAGCTCCTTTGTTTACCAGTTTATTTCTTTATTGAGTGGCTCTCCCCAAGGCACGTAAACCTCATTTGAGCAAATATTGTCTGTCTTATTCACGATTATATCTCAGTGTCTAAAAGTCTTTAGCCTGGCATGTAGTACACGCTCAATATTTGATGCTCATTTTGAAATGAACATAATACTAACCACCAACTTCAACAGCTAAGACCTCCTCTATTTTATTGATCTGTAATTTTCAAGGTCCAGCTCTGTTTTTGTACCTATATAATTACTTCTTGACTAATTCCATCATCACTTATTTTTGTATTTACTGGATTCATGCAGCTTTAAATCTTGACCCTCTATTTTATCACTTTATTTTATACTCAACCTACTGAGAATTAGAGTTTCAATTATTTGAATCTACATGAGGTTAAAATCTCCCTGAAAGTAGTCATTTTTATATCTATTATACCATGTACAGTTTACTGAATTCTATTCATTGACTTACAGACTGATCAGTGATGGATTGAAAAAAACAGATTAAAAAGAGGAAATACGGCAACAACAATTTATAAATTAAGAAAAATGGTGATAACAGAAGGGAAGTTGTAGCTCTCTAAGCATTTGGGACATGTCACTACAATTCTTTATAAGAACTCACCTCATGTAGAGTTCTAAGGGTCATTTTCCAGTTCATTTTTCATCTATCTTTTTTTCTGTATCTCATCACTGAAAATAAATGGACTTGATATGCTGGTGATTGTTAACATCTGACTGCCTTTGAATCACTACAGTCTGGTCTATCTCTAAAGCTAAATTGTTCTGTCTGAACCATAAGAGAAAGATTGTGGTGCTTGGCATTTTCTCATCATTTTACGTGATCCAAAGCCTATGAATCCTTTATGGTTTGCTAAAATGTTTATTTCTTCTAGTCTTCCCTGGATGATCTAGCCCTTCTTGGTCTTCCCTCAATACTTCCTCTGCATCCTTTGAGTTCGTGATATATAGATCAATAAATAACTTTTTAATATTCATTAACTAAATGATTTTTTAAATCGCAAAGGTAATTTAGTACACAAGAAGTAAGAAAACAATATATTCAGAATCTATTGGACAACAAATGTGTTTCAATCATTTTAAAAAAGAAAATACAGAATCCATAAATAATAAAGGAAGGCAAAAGATGAAAGACCATGAAATTAAAATTGAAGCAAAATAAAAGGATATGGAATACAAATAGAAGAGCAGACAGACTATCACTTTAAAAACTGAATATAAAAAGAGTATTTACTGTGGTTCTAAAAGGGAAAGCGAATCCTTTGTTACAGAGAACGTTATTTAACTTTGCTGTAAGAACATGTGAAGGATTACAGAACAACATAATACTCCTCAGATACAAAGGTGACAAGAGGCATTGAATATGAAGAAATTCAGATGTGAAATATGAGAGTTCATAATACAGAAAAACAAGTAAATGAAAAGAAAAAAATAAGAAACTAAAGGCAAAAGCAAATCATTTATTGAAGGGGGAGATGAAAAATAAGGACAACTGTGTAAAGAACAAAAAGTCTATCTGTCTCAAGAGTATAAAAAATAAAAGCAGATGTACTTGAAGAAAGAAAAACAGTAACAGAAATCTGGTGAGCTACGTAGGATGAAGGAACAAGACTATTGACATACATGAGGTAGAAACTGAGAAAAAGTAAAGCATCTTAGGTACGTAAATGGATCAGTGATAACACTGGGGTATATTTAAATGAAAGACTTAAAAAACAGGTGAGACACAAAGGGAATAAATAATCTGCTGACAAAAATATGGCACTCGAACTGCCCCAAATGAGAGCTGAGTTACTATGAAACACATGTCAAAGAAATTATGTTACCTATAAAGTCAGGAAAGAGATGATAATGTATGTAACATGGACAAGGCAGGAGCTTGAACTTGCATGAGTCCCTGAGATGGTACACAAGACAGAAAAAGTGACACACAGTGTAGGCAAAGAAAAGATGCCCAAGGTAAAACCAACACCAAAAGCAAACAAAAATCTCAGATTCACAAGAAGCCAACATGTTTCAGGGTTACAAGGGAAGTGGGACAGTGATACAACCGAAAATGAATTTCACAAAAATCATCTCTGATGGATGTAGGGAAAGGTAAGAGCTTGAGGAGATGCTGAAATAACAGTCACACAGAATGCAACATTCTCATTAGATTACCTTGGTAGAAAATCAAAATATCTTCACATTTTGGATCAAATGATATAGCTTAATGGTAAGATAACAAAGGGTGGGCAGGAGGCCAGGAGAAGGAAGATTTCCTTATATAAATGCCAAATGGGGATGCAGCTATATCCTGGATAGGAAAAAATACATACAGCCAGGAATCAAATGAAGAAAGTTGAATTAAGTTAAATAAATCAAATGTAAAGGAGAAAACGAATAAAGCTATGTAAACCTAAAAGAAGTATTTTGCTCCTGTAAGTATTCTACAAAATAAACTTCAAATCTGTGACGAATTAGATTATTTAAGAAAAAAACGCAGTTAGGACCATTCTGAGAAGAGCAAAATCTCCCTACCTCATATCAAATACTCCATTCACTTCTAAATTTGGTAAATATTTAAATATTTAAAATGTAATTAAAAGAAAATATAGTTAATGTTTATCTAGTCTCAGGCACAGAACACCCTTTCTGTGTTCATATGTAACAATAAATCCATAAGTGGCTAAATAAAATGTTTGCATATCAAAAATCAGCACAAAGAAATATAAAAGGCAAATTTATAGCAAACCAGGAAAGCTATTTACAATCTGTATGATAAACATTACTAATTTTAATACTGAAGTATCTCTCCAAAATAAAGTTTTTAATACCTTAGTCAAATGAGAACAATTTACAGAAGAAGAAACACAGCAGAGAATCCTTTAGGAAAGTTTAATGTCATTATTATTTTCAGAAAATATAAAGTTAAAATATAATATAACAGCCTATGGTGCCTATCAATTTGGAAAAACTAAAAGTAAAAACATGAAAGACTCTGTAATATGAAGATCTCAAATGATGACTCTCATATACCTGATTGACATGTAAATGGAAGTATTGCTTTCTGGAAGACAATTTAGCAGCACACAGCCTGGCCCAAACATTCAATTCAAGATGGGAATTTATCCTAAGTAAGAAATGAGGAATGTGAAACAAAAATTTTCTTCGGTGAGGCAAATTGCAGAATTGTAAGAGAAAAACACTGGAAACTAATATTTAATAATCAAACTTGATTTTAAAAATCACTCAATATACATAGAAAAGAATATTGTACCAATGTTAAAAATGACATAATGGAAAATATATAATGACCTGTAATGCAGTTCACAATATGTTGCATGGATGAAATTATAAACAGTGATTATTCTGGGTAGTTAGTTATAAGCAATTTTTATTTTGTCTTATTTACATATTTTCTAAATATTTAATCCTGTTAAAAAACACATTATTTCAGTAATATCACAAACAATATAATAAAAATGTTATAGTAGAGTACAATTTAATGCCATGAAAAGAATGAGTTAGAAAACAGATTTTATATTATACATTTGTGAAGAGAAACAGAGTATACACTCAAGCACACACACACACACACACACACCATAATTAACTCTAGGAAATTGTATTGCACGTCAGGCTATTTTACTGGGTGATATGTTTTAAATTGTTCCCAAGAAATATCTATCACTTTTGTGTTCGGTATGAAAAATACTATATAATAAAAATATTTTTGTTAAGGTGAAACAATTATTAAATTGATATTTGCAGAAAATCAAGGCACATGAGCTGCAAATGCTGTCTTTGTGTGTGATGGTATAAAAGAGGGAAGTTAACTCAGAGAAAGGAAAAATGTTGAAGAAATAAGTTGGTTTAATTTAGTTATGAAGAGAAACAACTGCCTAGGAAATGTTTCAAGAAAAGTAAATACATAGAAAATAAACAAGAGATCAAAGTTAATTTCTCTGGGTCAACAGTGATAAATATTCTTCCCCAAAAAAGAAAGAGAAAGGAGTCCATCTCAACTGTACCTAAACATGGAACATCAAAGCTTCCAACAGGTTAAATAATATAATTCAGGGTCGGGGTGGTGGCTCATGCCTATAATCCCAGTTCTTTGGGAGGCCGAGGCAAGTGGATCACTTGAGGTCAGGTGTTCGAGACCAGCCTGGCCAACGTAGTGAAATCCCATCTCTACTAAAAATACAAAAATTACCTAGGTCTGGTGGTGGGCACCTGTAGTCCCAACTACTTGGGAAGCTGAGACAGGAGAATCGCTTGAACCCATGAGGCAGAGGTTGCAGTAAGCTGAGATTACACCACTGCACTACAGCCTGGGTGACAAAATGAGACTCCATCTAAAAAATAATCATATCAATAATAATTTAAATTTTTAATATATTATTGAGTGCTTACTTTGAGAAAAGCATTGCTTTAAAGGGTTTTGGTGAGCACAAAAAGAAAGAGAGAAAAAACATATCCCTAGGAGTTATCAATCTAGAAGAAACAAGAATAATATAAATACAAACAGTGTATGTATTAGACAATATGGGTTAATGTCAAGTAAGTAACATCAACCATGAGGAATAAAGCAGTTCAGGGAGGGCCAAAGAGTAAAAGCCTGGTGTTACTCAGAAAGTTTCCATAGAAAAAGTGGAATTTTAAATATCTTTTGGATAGCAGAAGGTGGAAAAGACACTGTGATGGCACACCTAGGGTAAATTTACAATAACATCACATTCCTCTTCCTTAGAGGAATAAACACCACCTACAGCAAATGCACGAGAGAAAAACAACAGCACAATTATAAGTCCACACCCTCTTCCTTTTTAAATATGGGGCAAAGAAGAAAACATTATCTTTTCTTAAGTTATCAAGTAACGCCGGACTAAATGGAATCCTTTCCAGTTCCGTAGATGGAGGATTCTACACTCACCTTGTACTCTGTCAGAGAGTGAACAGAAAGAGGTAAGCAATTGAGGATGTATATAAAGTCAGTTGCATACAATTGGTCATGCCCCCGAGGTGAAAGAGTGCCAAGGGGAGACAAAGACAGAGTCAAGGCAGTAAGCGAGCAGAGATACTGCTGCCTCTGGCAGGTTCAGAGATAAAAGGTGACTTTCTGAGGAGAGTGAGCAAAAGGTATGCTTCTCTGGAGAAGCCAACTTAAAAATATAAGAATAAAAAAGGATAAATGGAACCTAAGTTCACAAGGAGAACATTTGATCTATGTTGTGCACCTAAAGCCATAAAAGAGCCAAGGAAGAAAGGAAACGGCTGGAAATCACAGAGAAAGGTCCTGAAGTGCAGAAAGAGATAACATCTTTTCCTGTCATTCCTGCAGCAAGCATGTGAATGCCCATGTCTTCTTGTGACTCAAAAATAAATAAGAAATGCAATGCTTTTAGAAAAATTGGTATCCTAGGGGGTCCATCATCTTCACATATGGGAGGAACATCTATAATTGAGGATAAGGTGCCATGTTTCACGGGAAAAATCATTGGGGAAAAAAAGAGTATCTTGAGAAAAAAAGAAAGATAAACAAGGAAGGAAAGGGGAGGAAGGGAGGGAGGGAGGGAGCGAGGAAGGAAGACAAGAGGGAAGGAAAAGGGAGGGAGGGAGGCATAGACCATTAGGGAAAATCAGAGGCCCTTAGGAAAAGGAAAGAAGCAACAATACTTCTGGGATCTATGAGAAATAAAGATTGCATTTGGGGAAAGACCTCACTCTGTAGGATTTGTGAAACTCAAAATGCCCTACATGGCTCTCCTTCATCTGAACCCCATCACCTCTCTGAACTCATTGCATAGAACTCTCCTCCTCACAATGCACTCCAGCCCCACGGACTTTCTCCAAGTTCCCCAAGCACATCAGTTCATAGTTCCGGGTGACAGCATTTGAATTCCTATTCTGTTCACCTGAGATCGTCTTCATTCAGATACCATCAGGACTGACTCTCTCACTCCTCAACTGTGACCTTCTCAAGGAGGCCTTCCCTGGGGCCCATCCAGCACACACCTGCCATTATACACATCTACACATTTCTTATCACTATTTCTTGCTGAGTCTTTTTTCCCACAAGCAGTTAGCATTCTCAATACTGTAAACTGCATTTTACTTATTAATTTATTCCTTTATTTCTGCCTAAGATGTAAGATTTATAAAGATGGTAACTTTTGTTCATTTTTGTCTTATCAGGCCTGGAAGATTGCCTAGTACACAGTATGTGCTCAATAAATATTTGAAGGATCATATTCTGAAGAACAAAGGAGAATTAAGCAGTGGGACAGATGAAGATAATATAGAGGTTTTAGACAGCTCAAAACCAAATAAAAGGTTCAAAGCTGACATGGGAACAAGGATCCATAAAGATTTAACATTTACCAAAAACAATTTCCCTAACAGCACTGTGGGGGATAATGATCATTGTTCATAGATATTTTCTGCAGCAGAGGGGAAAAGTTGCAGGGTTACAGGCATAATTATTATGAACTAAAGTACATTGGTAGAAGACCTGACTGGGAGACAGAAAAGTCAAGGAATGCAATTTATATGTTATAGTTCTTATGCAGACAATTATTCATAAGGCGTATCATGGAGGATGAAAAGTAAGCATTTTGGTTATTTATAGACAAACTGTAAGCAAGACTCTGAGCAGATCAAACAAATGTGCTCAACATGAGGGAGTCTTTTTATCACACCAGCATTGCTCTGTCACACTAATGGGGGAACAATTGAATTGAGGTATGTTGAAGGAATAGGTCTTCATGGAATACAGGGAAGGAGGACATCTCAGTACAATTAAACAAGGGCACTTCCAGAAAAAAGTCAGAATAGCTAGTTTATGATGAGGAATACCTATATACTTTATGTAAAATGTAGACATATAGAGCTCTGTTCTGTGTGTTCTGATTGACATAAAATATTGTATAAGAAATTTTTCCCATTTATCTGAAAGCTTAGAGATGATATTATTCTGTATATAACAATTAACCCATTAACTATGCCTTCTTCATACTGTTAAGCATAGGATTCAGCTTTAGACCTGGCTCTTAGTCAACTCTGAACCAGTATTTTCTTAACACAATAATAAATATACATGAAAAAGCAAATGATGACCCCAAATTCTGTCTCAAAAGAAAGGCACAACACTACATATTCCCACTGGAATGGAAGAGATTATGAGAAACGCTTACAGTACCAAAAGGTAAATCCACATAACAGGCCTTAGAAAAAAAGTCAGACATGCTTAAACTAAGAAAAATGAAAAAGGCTTTTGTTCATCTAAAGCAAGAGAAGCAACTTGCTCCCTTAAAGCAAGCAATACTGATGGATGCTAGCAATGAGAAAATATAACACAGCTGGGCAGCATGTGAGGTAAAAATGTGTACCAGGGGCACATAAAACAGCAACGGTAAGAGAACAGAAGGTGAAGGAAGTATACATCTGTGCTAGGAAGAAGAGGAGCCATATGCACCTGTGGCACGTTGGGGAAAAATACAACAGACTTGGACGTAAAGACAGAAAAATGACTCACAGGGGATGGTTTATAAAGATGCTGCATTTCCCTGGAAGAAAATACAAGGCATCTGGATTACACTGGGAACAGATGAAGCATATGGGGGGTGGAGGGGAGGTGCATCTGGAATTCACAGAGATGTATGTGGCAGGGCAGAGAGGGGAGGTGAAGGATGAGGTGTTGGAAACAATGTCGCTGGTAAGTGCTATGCGCAAGGATGGTGCTCACGAGAACACTGATAAGATAAATATTCTTGAGTTTTACTAGGGGAAACGTGAGGCACTCTGCGCTCCTTGACAGAAATATAAACACTCTTCAGGGAAGCATTGTTATAAATGAAGCCTTGAGGAATACGTCAAGAATGAAAATAATAATTATAAAGAGAAGGGAAGCTGATATACCTTGTGCATTGGTGA
The DNA here is from genome assembly GCF_000951035.1 of Colobus angolensis palliatus. Lineage (NCBI taxonomy): Eukaryota > Metazoa > Chordata > Mammalia > Primates > Cercopithecidae > Colobus > Colobus angolensis. The sequence goes on along the minus strand of NW_012114400.1, from coordinate 3,605,169 downwards.
TGGGTATCTAAGACACTCCCTTTCAGCTGAGGGTTTGAACACGTAGAATGATAGATGAGAAAGATAACTGTGGGGAACGTGGTTAAAAAAAAGACAAGAAAAGGAAAAAAATGTCTACCCAGAGGAAGAAAAGAAAACTCCAAAATAAAACTCTGGAATGTATTAGAAGGATGTTTAAAACATCTGGATAACTTTGGCAGATAACTAAAAGTACTTCTAGTGACTAGGTAGAAAAGACAATACCCACGGGATTTACTGAGGGGAAAATGAAGTGAGTGATGAGAGTGAACAGATGGTGCATCCAAGCTAAGGAAGACTATTATTAGGCTCTTCTAGGACACGGTAACCCAGATTCTACTTTTTTAAAAAGATGATATTTAAGGATTTTTAAATGGGGAAAAATATAAACTTTACATCAGTGCCTTCTTGTATGAGTTTTACCAGGAAACCTGTTTTATGGCCTATTTCTGGGTTGGCATCCTACTTACCCTCATGGAATGCTTATTCATATCTGAGGCATAGAACCAATCACTTAACTAGAATGTTAATAAAACTGCTTAGCGTATAACAACACTGATTCAGCTTTGGGGGCATAAATATAACAAATCATGCTTATCCTGTGCCACCAAAATTTTGATTCTGTGGAACAGTCCCTGCATAAGGAAACTACATGAAAAGTCACTTCATGAGCTACAGGCTGCTGTGAATTGCACCACTGCAATTCGGAGATTTGCCACTTGCAACTGCCCTGGATTGTTGCTAGCTGCCTCAGCGACATGTGAGCCAGTATTTCTCATACAGGAAAATATTGTGTTGAGCTACAAAACTGAAAGTGAACAGCCTGAGGACGCACAAGGCTTATGAGGTCAGGCTTTCTAATAGAATAGAACTCTGCATTTACATTACAAAGAATAAATAAGGCCGACACGGAGTGTACTATTCTTCCTCCAGAGTAACCAGCCCAGCCTGGTAGCTCATCCTCAAAGCCAGAAATTTACTCATCATCCTAGGTGCTTCTCCTGCTGAGGTGCATGTCTGTCTGGTCCATGTCCATCCTTTTCTTTTCCATCACCACAAATTTTGTTCGACCTCTCCACATGTTTCTTCAGGACAGTAGCCTCATAACTGGCCCTGCCAACTTTTGTCTTGCTACCTTCAGAACCCATGCTTTACAGTGACCAAATCTTCTCCTATCTGACCAAATCATTTCCCATGATTATATGCCTCTTGTGGTTTCTTCTCACTTATAGACTGAAGTCTACATTCGAACTGAGAATGACAGGTAAGATATTTCATAACTTGCACCCATCTGCCTTTCCATCCTTGTCTCTCACAGCTCATCCACATCAACCTAACCAGTTCCTGCTTTAGCAACAATGAATCACTTGCGGCCTCCACAAACCTTGTGGCTCCATGCTTAAACACTTTGTGCATGCCATTCCATCTATCAGGAATCTCTTCCTTCCTTGACTATATGAAGACCTGCTACAGGCCTTAGTAGTGTTGCTTAGAGTCACCCGCCTCTGTAAAGCATTTCCCTATGTCTTAGAGTTAATAATTCTCTCCTCTGTTCACGTGTTACTTCTACTACTATTTATATCATGCTGGATTGTAATTATTGACTTAAGCATATATTTCCCCTTCTAGATTATGATTTTCTTGAGGGCAAAGATTCTATATTATGTAGCTTTTAAATGTCTAAAACACTATCATGTATGGTCAGATTACAGTATTTATTTTGGAGTCTATATGTCACAGATTAATTGAATAAAGATAATCTGGAAGAAATGAGAATATAATGAAGATACAAAGAAAAATAATATAGAAAACAGATACTAGTGACAAATCTAAATCGTAGAAGGTAATATGTCCTAAGATATAAATAGCAATATGTGATAATTACCTATTAAAAAATGCAAGTAATCAAGTTACTCATATTGTACCAAAAATTGTGATTTATTTATGTTTTAATAGGCAAACAAAATATCTAAACATTTTGAATAACATTTAAAAGACTGTATATGGAAAAAATTATTATCTATGCAGATTAACATTCAGTAAAGTATAATATCACTGTGATATAGAAAAAGGAACAGTGATATGCTGCCAAGATAATACAAAATAGCAAAGTAGCTACAGACTATTTGAATGGGAGAATATAATGCATTCTGTCTGATGTACCAAATAAAAAAAGAAATTTTACAAGGTAGTAGAAGAAATGAAATGCTTAGAAATTCTTAACCACACAAGGGTAAGTAAAATAGCCTCAAGTTATAAGGAGGAATCCAAACTGTAGACATAAATGTGAAATATGAAACTGATGAATAATAGATAGAAGTGCTGATAAATCTCATTTAATGTAAGAGAAATGACAGTTCATGAAGGAAAAGACCATGTAACTTAGAAAAAAAGGAAGTAAAAGCAATGGTTTAATACAATGAAAACAAAGAATAATTCTCTGAACTTTAATAGATTTAATAAAGCATCATGTGCTGAGAGATAAAGTGAAGAATTTGCCCAGGAGGCTCAAACACTAGTAGCAAATGAGGCTACAGAAGGACCATGTAGAGAGAAGAGTGCTGCTCCTGAGAGCCAAAAGAAAAATGACCAGAAAGAAAGAACTACCACCTACAGTGAAAGAAAAGACATCATGCATAGGAACAGAGTAGAAGAGTAGAGACTTCTGGCCTCATTCAGAAAAAAAAAAGGAAAAACACAGAGTGTTGCTAAGAAGACAAGCTTGCAGTATATAAAAAGAAGAAATCAGATATATAAAGGAAAACACTTGAGTCTTTAAACACTATGTGAGAAATCCAATTGATAAAGGCATCAGAAAATTTCATACACCAGACATATGAAAAGAAGAAAGAGAATCTTGCTCTTCTTGAACATCCACCAGGAAGGAGAAGAGAAACTTTTTGGCTTAGGAAATGCATTGCTTTTCTGAGAAAAGGAATGAAACTTTTAGAAAACAGTTCTGAGACAATGTATGGGAGATAGAAACATAATTAAATAATAAAAGAGTATTAAGAGAAAATTACTATGAAATGTAATAAGGTAAAATAGGAATCATCTAATGTGTATGAAAGAGACCTATAGAGTCTTACCTAAATGCAGGAACTCTCCAAATCAAGTTTCTTTAGCAGAGATGGGAAATGAAAGACAACAATGCTGGACAAAGGCATTATAGCCAGAGAAAGAAAGATGCACCCTTTCACCTTTCCCTGTAAGTGCTTACGGGAAAACAAGGAACATAAGTCACATTTGAATGAAGACTGAAGATGAATATATTGGCTTGGAAATTCTAATTATTTTACATTTGAGAGTGTCTGTGAATAAAAATGACTTTATGGTGTTCTATTATTTAGGATCAATCATAAAAGCCATATGCCTACCACAGTTCTTATTTTTCACAGTGGCAGTGAGAAAAAAAAACCTCCTAAACAAAATTTAAATAAAGAGGGAGAGATCAAAATAGAATTGCATTTTAAGTATATCCCTAAAGTTGTATGCATTAAATATACCAGTTTTATATAATCTGTTATTGGTGTGAATATATGTGCATTTCAAATGCATAAACTCTCCTACTTTATAAAAAAGTCAACAAACATAAGTAAGCATCACTGTGCTTAATTTTTAGGCACTTACGATCTAATTAAGTAGTCTAAATATGAAAAATGGAATACTAATAAATAAATTAGATAAGTTTATACTAAAGCAATGTAAGAAATCTCACAAATTCTTGTGATCATTATAATCAAACAATTCAAAGGAAGTGTCATATAGAGGAATTTAGAGCAAAATTTCTAGAGTAGTCTGGAAAGATTTTTTAAGGAGACAAAGTCCAGTTAGCTGAGCATGAAAGAAAAGTACTAATTATGTGGCGGGGAGTGGGGGGAAAGCAGGGATTATGAATTATGAGTACAGAAACACAGAAAATAAAATATAAGACAGATAAAGGGTTAAACTCTGGGCAATGATCAGAGAAAAAATAAAATAAAATAATAAAAAAATACATTCCTGGACCATAGTAGAGATACCTAAGGTAATGATGGACAGTTGATCCAAACCCCATCTCTTCTTCTAAAGTGATAAAAGTTAAATCAGGAAAACTGCGAAGTCCAGACTACATTTCCCGGATCACCTTGTTCCTAGGTGTGGTCACGGAGTAGAAGGTGAAGTTTGATATTTCTGGCCCAATCCTTTCTTAAAAATAAATGTGCCTACTCTATGTTGTCTTTTGCCTTTTCTCTTCAGCTGATTGGAAGTAAATGATGACAAGATCCTAGGGGATAAAAGATTCAAGATAGAGAAGGAACATGAATCCCTGAATCACCGTATGGAAGAAAACTGCCAGCTAACCGGAAAAATCTGTCATGGACTGTTATAGAATAAAGCCTAAAATTAAGGCTCAATATTATGTGCTGCTTTAACATCTGGTAAACTTGGAGAACCTCAAATGACCTAGTTGCAAGTTCTCATTCTCACTCTGTTCCTGGGGGTAAGGTGCCCTAGCCAAACAACCATCCTTATCAGAGAACCCAGTTACAGTTTCTGAGTAATGGGTTTCAGTTTACCAAGAGCCCACAGAATTATTCAAATAAGCCAGTGACATCCCCTTCAGGGAACTAGGGAGTCTCTTTCCCTCTTGATACTACAAAGCCTTCCTCCCATAACTCCTGATTATTCACTCCATTCCCAAGGAAAACCTCACGTGGCCTTGTGTAGCATGTGTTGTCCTCCTCCCTCAGGGTTGTGAGTACACGTGACTAATAAACAGCTGTCAATCTCATCCATTCAATGTCAGGAGTTGTATGTTTGGCCATCACTATAACCTAGGGCAGGAATCTCTTCCCTCACCAGCAGCGTGAATAGGAGACAACTAAAACATTTGGTTAAAAACAAATGGGAGGAGGGAGAGGTGCAGAAAAAATAACTATTGGGTATTGGGTACTAGACTTAGTACCTGGGTAATGAAATAATCTCCACATCAAACCTCCATGACACAAGTTTATCTATATAACAAACCTGCACATGTAGCCCTGAACCTAAACTAAAAGTTTAAAGATAAATGAATAAATAAATAAATAAATATTAATTTGTGGCTGCATTAAAATGCAAAAAAAAAAATCAACATCTTTACCTTCTATCAGATCAACTGTGTCAGAATCTCTCACAGGTGGGGACTGGGGATGAATATTTCATAAATAGTCTCTGCAATGATTCTAATGTGCCACCAGACCCGCGAACTGTTCTCTCAAAGGAAGGGGCACGCCATCCCTTTTTACTGTTGCCATCTTGGACATCCAAACAAGGACAAACCTCAAGAATTGTGGAGCCAGAAGATAGAATTGTGGGTTCCTGAAATATTGCTGGCACCTCAAACCAGCTGACTTTTATATAAGACCTAAAATGTCTACCATCTTCTAGCATGATATTTTAGGTCTTTTTCACAGCAGCCAAATCTTTATCTTCACTGAAACACAGATTTTGGTCCTGATTCCATCACTGTCACAATTGGTATTTTATAACAGAGAAATTCCTTAATTCTGTCCCATTGAACTATTTATTTCATCTTTAGAAATGGTCGTGGGCCGGGCACGATGGCTCATACCTGTAATCCCAGCAGCACTTTGGGAGGCTGAGGCGGGGGGATCACGAGGTCAAGGAATCGAGATCATCCTGACCAACATGGTGAAACCCCTTCCCTACTAAATATACAAAAATTAGCTGGGCGTGGTGGTGCATGCCTGTAGTCCCAGCTACTTGGGTGGCTGAGGCAGGAGAATCGCTTGAACCTGGGAGGTGGAGGTTGCAGTGAGCCGAGATCACGCCACTGCACTCCAGCCTGGGTGACAGAGCAAGACTCTGCCTCAAAACAAAAACAAAAGCAAAACCAAAACAAACAAACAAAAAGAAATAAAGAAAGAAAGAAATGGATGTGATTACTCTTTTGCACAGTTACTTTAAGGACTAATAATAATAAAGATTCCAGAGCAAATGCCAGGTTCTATATAAAGAGGACCAGAATTCAAACCAAACTATTCACCTTTAACTTGTTTAAACTCCACAATAACAATTTCAACAAATGATAGTGTTCACATTTAACAAATACTAATATCAGGTCCACAGTGAGGTTTAGAGATTTCACCAAGGTCAAATAGCTAGCAAATGTTGAAGCTGGGATCCTAATCCAAACGTTTCAGCTTCAGTCTGGGCTTTTATCTATACTACTATAATAAGTATCAATTACATGAAAATTAATATGTGAATACACACATATTAGCATGATTAGAGCATTGCAGGCATTAAATGAAGGTTTACTTCTTCTCCCCTTCTAATCTTTACTGAAAAAACCGACTTGTGCACACGCACACATGTGCATACACATACCTTTTAATCTTCCTTCTTGGCATGAGATTGCTTAAGTTAACAGTAGTTTTCCAGAGAATTATATTGAGGCTAGGAGTCAAAAGGCAATGAGGGAAAAAAAACTGGAGGCACTGATGGGAACAACAACAACAACAAAAAATCTACCTAATGTAAAAAGGAGATAATTCATTTCTTTCGCCAATCTCTCTTAGCATCCCCATTCAAAAACATAAAGCCAAATCTGTGTCCACCGTCTGAACACAAAATTCAGGATGAAACAATGAATGTTCACTGACAGTACCTGTAACAGTAAAGTAGCATGTAATTGACAAATAAAAGTTAAAAACAACATCCACAGTAAGAATACTTAGTCCTGAAAAAATTGAAATGATCCGGGGACATAAAAATGTCACAAATGGAATCCACGCCAGAAAGAGATATTCCTCCCTAAACACACTAAAGGGAAACGCTGTCACATACCAGACACATAGACAGGAAAAGATGTCCTGGAGGGGTGGAGAGAAGAGTAGACTTCTGGAGCATATGGTAAAAAAGACGAGAAACTTGAATGCAAAGGAGGGATATGACTGACCCACATGTCATAAAAGATGACACACTTGAGATGGTGTACGGGAAAAGATGACTTATCAGAGAAGTTAGTAGGTAAAATATGGAATGTTTTACCATTACAGAGACAGATGCTGACTTACGAATAGCTCTTGTGAGTCAGCTTACTATGCATCTTTTGTTCCTTTCATGCTGGGGGGTGTGGGGCAAAGGAATTATAAGGAAGCCTCCTGAGATCTTCCATTACTACCAGTACTCCCCTTGTTGCTACTAAATGCATTTGATAATTCGTCAAAGTGTATTTCCCAAATCTGCTGCCAATAGCAGTATAATATTTATTCCAAGATGCAAAAAGCAAAGCTAGAAATATGAACATTTCTGAGCAAGTTCGGAAATAGACAAAGAAATTTTCTAAGAAGCTGTAATGCGAAAGTCCTGCTATCTTGGCTTTATAATATTGATCTGCCTACTTATTTATCCATATTCTGCAAATGTTCTGTTCACTTCAAGTAAAAGTACTCCTTATAATTTTATTCTTAGAAGGTTCTTGGGCACAGAACTACTATGAAAGAAGAAAAAAAAGTCAGTGGAATATCACACAAATTATGATGACAAGATACCCTAAAACCTTCTTAAATTCAAGCTTAAATTGTTTTCAAAACTTACTTTATCAATCAGAAAAATAATAGATGTTTGTCTGATAAAATGGTTCCACAGGAACTTTAAATAAACCCAGCTTCTCTAGAAAGCTGGAGAGAAATTGCAACTGATCTTTTGAGCTTTTTAGAGCCACACCTGTGTACAAAATGTGACGGGAAGCCACTCCTTGAAAAGCTACATCCATAATACAAAATGGACATTGAAAATGTCACACTGAGGCACTGTATATCACCAAAGTAAGAAGGGGGTTTTAGTCCTGCCTCTGCCTCTTAGTAACTATGTAATTGTGGACAAATTACCTGACCTTTTGGAATCTCAATCTTCTATAACATCAGGATAGTGATAGTACATACACTGTAGGGTTTTCTAAAGGATTAAAAGAATTAAAATCTATAAAGTGATTAGTATAATGCTTAGTACATACATAATTGATGTTATTATCATATATTCTATCATTAAAATAGTCTTAGCCTGAATATAGCACAAATCTTAATAAATAGGACATTTATTCTTAAAAAAACTCAATGTATAATATACCATGTTTTTCCTATTAAATTAGCAAGAACTAAACAAGAATGAAACTACTTAATGCTGTTAAAGGACTTCTCATACTGTTGGTACATGGCTAAATTTATACAGCCACTTTAGATCTCAGTAGATTATTTTGTCTCATTTCTCTGCAGAAAAGTGGAAGAAATATACCAAAATGAAAGCAGTGGAAGATGGCCGAATAGGAACAGCTGCAGTCTCCAACTCCCAGCGCGAAGGACACAGAAGACC
>NW_012114400.1:3532995-3591170 GCF_000951035.1 Colobus angolensis palliatus | reverse complement strand
GAACTTAAAGTATAATAAAAAAAAAAAAAAAGAAAGCAGTGGTTACTACTATAAGCATGCACTATGTAAGCATTATTTTGCTCATATAAGAATAACTTATAGAAAAAGGTAGAAATCTATAGATAAGAGACATAAGTAAAATGCTATGAAGATTTTGAGTCAGAAAAGTTGCTTTTAACTGGAACTAACTGCATCAAGTCTCAAGTAGTCACAGCATTTTTGCAAAGTAGAATTTAAACAGAGAAATGAAGGTAGGAAACTCTTTGATAATATGAGAAAAGGATCAGATATAGGACAGGACTGGGCATAATTAGGAAACAGCAAGCCTTTCTATTTATCTACAAAGTGATAAAAATTAGCATTCTTTGGTATGTACCAAGTCATAATTGGAAAATCACATTCATGGAGTTATGTTACATTAGGGTAATTGTAAAAGTATATTTAAAAAAAAAAAAAACAGGAAAAAAAAACCTTTGGGTAAAATGGAATTTAATTCATTTTTGGAAGATTTTAAAATTAATAGATTTCAAATAAGGATCCCAGTTTCTGGAACACTGAGCCTGAATATTGGCCAGAAGTAACTGCTTTCCCTTTTAGAGAGGATGTACTTTCCAGAGTCATCACCACACATGCAGAGAATTCACAGATGCACCTGCCTCTGTTACCTGCTCTGTTTACCTTCCCCTGGATTTGAGTTGACAGCCCACAGTAGGACATGATAAGCCTGATGAACGGGGTAACTAAAGTATATGTCAACACTGTATTATTTCCGTAAGATTTTTTTAAAAGATGTGATTTATTTATTCAGAAATTTATACGGGGGTCGATCAAATCCAAAAATAGTGCCACATCCTCACCATTGTGTGTGTGTGTTGTGTGGCATGGAGAATGGGTGTTGTTGCTAGTTTAATTTACACAATTTTGTTTTTCAGTTTGCCCCGTTGAATCAAAACCAACTCAAATGTTTATTTCTCCCTTGTGTTCTCCATTCAGATATTGTTTTTCCCCTTTTCTTTTTCCAAATAACACTAGGAGCATGGTCTATTCTTCTTTGTGGACATCTTTTCTGGAGACTATAAAACTCTAAAATGATTGATTAGTATTCATTGCTTTAACACAGTCCTTTACTTAGTACACGATGCTAATACTTTCAGATATGTGTCACACCAGTACCTTTCTTAAAGTTCTTTAATGTCTTTCACTTCTTTATGGTCTTGAGCTCCACTTTTATTACTTTTTTTTTCCATTTCAATCACTATACCTTCTAAGTCTCTGGAAGAAGCTGATCAAGGAAAGATTCCCCTTGAGATATTTTAGTTTATCGAAAAAATGTAATGTTTTTTCTGTGTAAAAAGGATTGTGAGCCACAAGAGATCCATCTCCTTAAGCACAAGAGTCTCTCTTCCTTGATAATAATATGAGCATGTATTGAACGATTCTTATGAGTCAGGTCCCTTCCTCAGTACTAAATATGTATTTACACCTTTACTCTTCACAACAATTTATACCTCGCAATTTAGAAGGTAGGTGTTACTTTTACCTCCACATTGTACAGATGAGGAGTTGAGGTGCAGAACATGAAATAGCTTTTCCCAAACAACACAGCTGGCTGGGAGCTGAGCCAAGCTGCAAAACCAGACAGGCTGGCTCCAGTTCCCACTGTGTACCCACCAGGGCACCCTGCCTCCCACCTGGCACAGCCCCAGTGACACACACTGCACAGCATGTGGGACACAGTTCATGAGCACTCACTGACTTTTACTCAATTTAACTAGAAAGTGCTAAGATAAAAATAGGGAATTAGGAAAAAATGAAAATTGTAAGCGTTTAGCTTATCATTTTGAGTGGCAGAAAGCATGATTTAAAATGTTATATATCTTAATCTATGGTTTCCTTTGTGGTATTTACTATTTACCATTTTCTACACTCTAACATGCATTTTAAGAGTACAGACATAAGTGATGGGAGATTTTTATATAACAGTTTTGTTTACTCAAACATATTGCATATGTGCACAGTCTTAAACATATATAGATGTATAGAAAATAATGTAATGAATATCTATATTTCCATCATCTCAAATTAGCTATTGTTAACATGTTTTCATTGTCTTTCTTTCTTGGGAAAATAAACAATGAAGATAATGTTGCAGTGCCCCTTAGAGAATACAATTCTGTTTTCCTTGGCATGATCTAGTTTTCTTTGATCCAATATGCTGGTTCAATGCCAAGAGTAGATTCTTTTCCAGCCAAAGATGAGTCTTTCCTCATAGTTCACCCTTCTTCCCAAGTAGCATATAGAAAGAGACATGGTGTCTCTAAAACTGTTCTTGCAATTGTGTTGCTAAGGTCAGCTTAAAGAAAAAAAGGCAGAATCGTCTTTAAACATATTGGTTTATAATAATCTGTTTTTCTCATTATGCATTAGGATAACAATAATAACCTCTTTTCAATCTAACAAATACTTTATCTGAAATACTATTTGTATAGAAGTATCTTTGAACCCATGTTGTCGAAGACCTTGAAATTTTGCCTTGTTTTTCTCACAAAATATATTTAAATTTCAAGATAAGTTCCAGAGAAATCCTCCCCATAAAAGGCAAGAACCAGTAAGTGTCCTTTAAGCCTCGTATTAGCCATCAAAACCTTTTACTCATCTGAGCTGAACTGGCACATCTGTGACGAGCTGGGCTTCACCTTTTCATCCCCTGTTGCATATTTCACTTTTAGGAAAAACTGTTTAAGGTACATAATCCTCATGCTTCCATCCCATCCCCCTTTTTGTGTTTCTAAAAGAATGCACAAATATCAGATTTTCACCTTGTTCTTTCCCCCCCACCTACCCCCAACAGAGTCTCACTCTGTCACCCAGGCTGGAGTGCAATGGTGCAATCTCGGCTCACTGCAACTTCTACCTCCCAGGTTCAAGCAATTCTTCTGCCTTGGCCTCCCCAGTAGCTGGTATTACAGTCATGCACCACCACACTCAGCTGATTTTTGTATTTTTAGTAGAGACAGGGTTTCACCATGGCTAGTTCTCTTTTAATGAGCTTCTAAAAACATTTATCCTAACTACAAGTGTCTAACAGGTTCTTCACTTACAAGAATAGTATATTTTCTCTTGATGTGTATGGGGTAAGTGATGGCACATGCTTAAGTAGCACAGACTAGACCCCTAAACACGACAGCAGTTCCAAATTCTCGAACCACCTGATTGAACATAAGCAAACACCAACACATGTAAAATTGTAAAACACTGCATAAATGTTTGTTTATGTGTAAAACAATTACTGTTAATATCACCTATGTGTACAACATTACTGTTAATATCACATTTTGCAAACATACATACACATACAGTGAGATGAAAGTATACATAACAACATATAAAAGCAGTCAATATTACTATTGTGTTCCCTTCACAGAAATATGATTATTGAGTTTGAGAAAATGAAATGAGATTAAATAGTTAAAACTGTATCTGTAGATACAAATCATAGATATTCCTAACGTACTTGGATGTACCCCATTCCAGACCTGCCCATGCTTCTGCAATCACCTTCTACTCATCAGATAGCATGAAGCTGATAAAGGGGCCATTTGTCTTTCTTCCCTTAGAAATCTTAAATCAGACAAAATTGACTCCTTGAAAACAAAAACCTAGTTCAATCATGTTTTCACATAGGAGGCCCCATGCCAAGTTTTTGTACATGATTCCCATGGAGATCAGACAATGTCATCTCTGCCCTAGCGACTCAGTCAAGTCTTCTGAAAGTTTCTATGTTACTTTTCCTAATACCCAAGAGTGCAGTCTCACCACTCAAGAATAGCTTCCAGTACCAACCATTACAAGACTACAACAGCAGCTGTAGTCTTCATCAGCTGGAGGAAGAGCACTTTGCACCGCTGATACTACAATTTGCCTCCAAAGTTCCCCTGGTTCTAGAACAGTGATTGAGCCACACACTATGGAGATGTCCTGTGTCACAACCAATACATATCCCTCTGACGTCTCACCCACTGTGCTTCTGAGCTCTTTCTCCATATTGGATGGAATTCACATCCCTGCCATCTCTGTCAATGTCACTGCTGACACAACTCCCTCTGCTCTCATCATCGAGAGTTTGAAATTCTCTGCTACCTTTATCATGATCCCCATGGGAAATAATAGCTTTGCTGAAAGGCAAAGGCCTTGCCTCTGGGGTCACTAACATGCAGGACAATATTTAAAAAACACAGCTCTCTAGTCTTCACAACATAATAAATATCAGCTTGACAATTTCTGACACTGGGAAACACAACACTCTTGGAGATATTGCTCTGGCTTCCCACATTCACTGTCAGTAAGCTGATGCAGAGGGTTTGTTGCACTCTGAGCATTGCTAGGAGTCTATGCTAACTAGGATGCCTCTAGATAGCCTCTGTACTATCCAAGAGATTACCTCTCGTCTAAGGCTAAGAAATCTCTGGTCTAGCCTTAAAATCTCTGCTTGCCTTCACAGAAGACTAAGGGCATATATACAACCAGCAATATTGTCCAGCCAGGACTCCTGTGATCACGGGATGAAAAGCGTGTCCACTGCCTAGTGCTTGTAACACACACTCATTAAATACCATGGATCTGGGTTACTCAAATTTATCACATTCTTAGAGGCTGTATCTTATATTAGTGCTGAGTCAAACCATATTTTTCACTCAATTATGTTTCCTAATGGGTAAACTCCACAGTCCTTTATCTATCTTTCTCTTCATGCGCCCTTTCTAATTTATCTCCATTTTTCTAATACTGAAATCCCCCGTGCTAAGTTTAGTGGACCATACAAAACATCTTCAGAGCCGTGTAAAAGGAAATTCACTATATGCTAGTATATTATCGCCAATTTTCTGTGTGTTTGTTTTTGTCTATTATTCTGCAGATACACTGTTAATTTTACACTCCTTACTGTTCTTCGTCTCCAGATACAGACTTCTCCCCTTATAATATAAGGTTCTATTTTTCTATTTTAAATTATCTGTTGTTTTGGCCCCTTTTAAAACCAGTTATGCTATTCTTTAGTCTTATTGCCAATTCTACTCACTTCAAATCTTATTGAAGAAACAAGATAACATTAAATAATAGAAAATAAAATCTACATGAAAATGTAGAATACTCCAATTAGGTAATGGACCACTTTAAATGATATTTCACTAATTAATTTCCAATAATTGGCTACCTCATATTGTTATTCTTATTTATTTATTGAATCTAGCATAAATTTTAATTCATACACCACCATGTCTTGTCAAATAATCTGGCAAAACAAATAATGTTCATACTAATTGTATATTTCAGATACATACTGTTAGTTCTTTTGAGGGCAAGAAGAGGAAAAGAAAGAGAATGAAAGGAGATGTGAATATAAGAGTCAGAATTTCTAACATTATACGTTTATAGTATGTAGAGTTCCCTGAGTCTTTTTTTTCTTTCTGAGACTATCAGCCACTCTAAGGAAGTGATTTGCTATTACAGTTTTAACGTGTGTGTAACCAAAGTACCAGGGTTTTCCAGCAATAAAGGAGGTGACTGATACCTTAACACCTTTCCTACTACACCATGCCCAGCAGTTCCATCTCCAAAGGACCTAGAAGGGCCCAGGTTATTTTAAATAGATCATGTCAACTAGCTATCAAAAAATATGAAAAAGAGAGACTAGAAAGCTGTGAAAATAAATCAAACAACACTTTGGTTCAGGCTGTGATGTAAAATTCCGGTCCAGTTCATGCTGTTTTAGAACAGATAGAGTCAACATTCGGAGTCTTGCTGGCGTTTTGTTTGTTTTTCAGGAACTTAAATTTTACTAAAGCGTTTTAATATTTTTAAACTGGAAAATTAGCACCTCAGCTGCCCACAAAATAAAATAAAATACAAAATGAAAGTTTACATAAAGGGAATCTTAGATGTCAGTAAAGACAGAAGAGAGAAAAATGAGCTTTGAGTGAGAAGAAAAAAGTGACTGCTATGAAGGAGGTGGATCTATGAGCTCTCATGTTCCCCTAGGGTCCTGAAAATGTTCGTATTCAGGAATGAAAATGTTCGTATTCAGGAATAGCAATGTAACTGCGGCAAGTGTGTCTTTTCTTTTGTTTTCAATGTCAAAAAAATGAAGTTATTTTATTTCCCAGCTAGAACATAATTCTAACACCACTGTTTGCTTTGCATGCCACCTAAAATTAACCACAAATGAAATGGCTTCATTTTGTTTTACATATAAGTAAATCAAAAATATCATTGTAACTGATGAACTGCATCCATGCCTCCAAAACATTGCACAGCTAGAAATGGGCTGGTGTGCCCTTTCTTTGTTGATTCAAAATCTGCATCCAAATCCTGCTCTATTAATATCTCTGAAGTTTTTGTCTTTTGTATAACACATTCTGGAAAAAAAAAAAAAAAAAAACCCTAAATCCAAATGATCAAAATTACCACAATTTTATCAAGCAGGGCTGTCCTAAGAAAGGTATGGTCTTTGTGATCGTGCCGACAAAGCTGGGCCACCCTGTAAGAGCTTCTTCTCTTTAAAAAGTTATATGACTTGGATGGGTGTCCCCTTCAAGTCTCATGTTGAAATCTGACTCCCAGTGCTGGAGAAGGGACCTGGTGAGAAGTGTTTGGGTCGTGGGGGCAGATCCCTCATGAATGGCTTGGTGCCCTACTGGTGGTAGCTAGTGAGTTCTTGCTCTGTTAGTTCACGAGAGCTGGTTATTTATAAAACCCTACTGGTGGTAGTTAGTGAGTTCTTGCTCTGTTAGTTCACGAGAGCTGGTTATTTAAAAAACCCTGGCATCGCTCTTGCTCCCTCTCTTACCATGTGGTACACCAGCTTCCCCTTTGTCTTTCACCATGATTGCAAGCTCCCTAAGGCCCCCACCAGAAGCATACGCCAGCACCATATTTCCTGTGTAGCCTGCAGAACTGTAAGCCAAAATAAACTTCTTTTCTTTATAAATTACCTAGTCTCAGATATTTCTTTACAGCAGTGCAAATGGACTAACACAAAGAGATAGAGATAGAAAGAAATGGAGATAGAGACAGGGAAAGGGAGAAAAAGATGATGAGAGAGAGGGGGATTGAGTAAATTAAAATAACATAATTGCTAGTAGTGTCAACTTTAGTAACAGGACCAACCAAACCTTCCCCCATCACCTCTCTGCAACTCACCAGGCTGCGAACCAGGGCAGCTACTCCTGTTGTACTGTGCAAGATATAATTATAAGAATATTCTTTTCTACTTTATTAAAGAATCTCAGTCTCTCTAATAGCAGCTTACATTTCTCCAATACACTCTGTTTTCTACAGCATAAAGTTCAAACTTTAGAAATCCCTTCACTACCTGATTTCTTCATCTCATTCTAGCCCTAAGTCCATCACACTTAGCTGCACTAAACTACTATATGCATTTCTGTGTACAAACCCAGACCTTTCTTTGCTCATCCATACCTTTATTTTGAAATCACAGTTAAGAGGTCCTATTCCCTTGGTCTGGAAGTTGCCTCTATCTTTATGCCTTTATATACAGTTTCAAATTCCATTCAACTTTCACTTCTTTAAAACCTTCTCCAATCTCCCTGTCTGGAAAGGTACCTGTTTACTTTCTTCCTCTTTGCTCCCAAAGAACGTGGTATATATGATTTGGTTTTGTGTTTTCATTATGTTTAAATGTATTTTTTACTCACTAAAGAATGAGCATTTTGGAGTCGGTTATAAAAGCCCTTGGCACACAGTATGTAATACATGATTGCTGCATTAATAAATAGAGGAATGCATTTTAACTAATCTTATTTAATTGCTCAAAGCTAAAGGAAATTTTCCATTATAGCTAATAAAATATATAGAATACTTATTCTATTCACAATTCTAGGCTGATTATGTGACAAATTGTAAATAAGGTAAAGTTTTATAGCATTTATTCTCTTTAGATTAAAATATCCTCAGTTCTTTCCTACCTAAGTAAATTCTACATTTCCCCAGCTGCTTAGAATACTCTAAATGTAACCAGACTCCATCTAGCCCTCTCCCCTCAAAAAGTTCCATTTTCTAGACCTAGTTTTTCCTTGAAACTCAAAAAACCAAAACAATTATCTTAGAATTCACAGATAAGAAATTGGTGTCAGAAAGCCTATTTCCTGGGACTAGGGAGAAAAGTTGGTGATTTGACCAGCAGGAAGGGAAGAAGGTGTTCCAGTGACTTTGGCCAAAAGTACTTGGGGGTCCTTAATAATGAGAAGGAAATAATGATCCCCTGGCTGTCTTCTGCCAGAGATGACAGAGAAAAGCAAGAAAGACAAATCTTCCCTCCATTTACAACAATATGTTGTCTTTTAATGCTAATTAATTTTTTCCACTCAAAATACACCAGAGCTGCATTTTACTCTCATTACACTAGAACAAAAATTTTCCATTTGTACAAGTACATACAAATGAATGTCTTAGAAATTGCAACTTCCTCGCATTGAATATATAGAAAAAAATTTCCTTCTCGTCACAATTAACAGTTCAGATGTCCGTATTTCATTCTGAGCAAAAGCTCAATTCATTCTAAGAGGTGCAGAGTGCATGCTGACTTTTCTTCAAACTTGTATCCTGTAGAAAGTAAGCAGTGACTCTTCTGTGAATACTTGTTCAAATTCTTGGTAGATCAATGAAGGTCAAAGGAGGGTTAATTTAGAAAATCCTTGCCTGGCAGTGCAGTTATGCTTCAGGAAAGAGTAAAAATAGATAGTGTGAGGTTTCCTCAAAAATAGATGTACAGGTGCTCCTTGACTTTGAATGGGATTTTGTCCCAATAAACCCATTGTAAACTGAAAATATTACATGGCAAATGCATTTACTACAGGTACGACTAACCAACCACACATCATAGCTTGACCTAGCTTACCCTAAATCTGCTCAGAACACATATTTGCATACAGTTGGGATAAATTGCCTAACATAAAACCTAGTTTATAATAAAGTATTGAATATGCCATGTCATTTATCGACATTCTACTGAATGTGTATCACTTTCACATCATTGTAAAGTCAAAAATCATAAGTCAAACCATCATCAGTTGGGAAACATCTGTAACTTTTTATCCTTTTATTCTTCTATAAATGTAAAAAGTGATGAATCTTGACTATGTATAATCTTTTAAGAGTATGAATAATGGAGCCAGATAAGAACTACGTTCCAGATCCAAGCTTAACAACTTCAAACTGTGAGATCTTGGAGCAGAAAATCAACGGGACCATCACTCCTACCCTAACAGGGAGAACAGTCTGGATACCCAATAACGTCATAGTTTTATAAAAAAACATTCAAGAGTTGACAATGAAAAGAAAACTAAGTAAACCGAATTCCAGAAAGTGATGAGCCTTTCCTAGGAGAGAGGAGACCAGAGGTGCTTTCATCCCAGGCAGAGTGGTAAAAGAAAACCACCATAGACAGTCAACCTCCTAACAATGTTTAATGGCTTCATATAGGCTACCATTCAACAGTGCTAAGGATCCGCAGGCACAGAGCAAGTCTGTTTGCCAAACCTTTCCTGCAGGCCTTCACCACGTGTAAGGAGAGAGTGTGCCAAAGGATGAAAGGACAGCATGAGAGCTGAAAGATATTCCCTCCTCTGCACTTCTTTGGGCATACAGCATAACTCTGCTGGCAAAATCTGACAATGATATTACAAAGAAATAAAATCATGGTTTAATAGCTCATATAAACATAGAAATAAAACCTTTAAGAAAAGTAGTATATTAAATCCAGTAATACATATAAAGATAAACTCCATTTGGAGTCAAACTCTGTAATGCAAATGTTGCTTTAACATGTGAAAATACTCAATTGTAGGTCATGATATTAACAGAATAAACAGAATTAACAAAATAAAGATATTAACAAATAGTAAAGATCTTAACAGAATAAATATCTCAAAGTATGCATTAATTTATAATAGCATATGCATATAATATGCATAATTAATAATAGCATACATTCAAGATATTTAAAAATCTCAGAAAAAATAGAAGAGAAGAGAATTCCTTCAGTCTGTTAAAGTGCATCTATGAAAAACCTATAGGTAACATTGTAATTAGTAGCAAAATATTAGAATTCATTTTTCCTAAAATCAAGAACACCACAAGGATGTTTGCTGTGTCTATTTCAGATTACACAAAAGTTCTTAGCAGTGCAATAAGAAAATAAAAAACTAAATATAAGACAATCAGATTGGAAAATAAGTAAACTCTATTCAGCAATGACATGGTTGTGTGCATAGGAAACTACAGAATTAGAATTTATAAAAAAAATCCCTAAGAACTAATAAGTGAATTTAGTAAGCTCACAAGATACAAGGTCAACATGTAAAAATAATTCTATTTCCATACACTAGTAACAAATACTTGGAAAATAAAATCTAATAATATATATGATTTATAATAACATTTTAAAAATGTATGCTCTGAAAAGTAGAAAACAATGCTGAGAAAAAAATGAATAAAACATAAATCGATAGCTATCCGGTGCTCATGTACTAGAGGACACCATACTGTTAAGATATCTGTTCTTTTCCAAAATTATCAGTACACTTATCACAACCCCAAACAAACAAATATCAGCATGATGTTTTTGTGTGGAAAGAGACAAGCCAATTCTAAAACGTATATGGAAATTCAAAGGATCTAGAATCATAAAAACAATTCTGTAAAATAAAAACCAGGTTGGAAAACTTACACTGCTGCCTGAAGTTAAGAGTTACTATAATAATACAGTAATCAAGATAGCATAGTATTGTGAAAAGGACGGACAAATAAAAATCAGTACAATGGAATAGAAAGTTCATGAAGAGATGCACACATATAAAGTCAGTTGTAATTAGTGAAAGGCAGCAAAACAATTCAATAAGGAATGTAATGTTTTTACAAATAGTGCTGGAATAAATATCCTAATGTGAAAAAAAAATGAGACTTGACCCTACATGATTTCATACACAAAAAAAAACTTAACATACACCACAAACCTAAATAGCAAAACTACAAAGCTTCTAAAAAGTTACTTAGACGAGTATCTTCAAAATCTCAGAGTTGACAAAGAATTTTTAAACAGAGCTGCAGAAGCACAAACCATAAAAAAGTAAATGATAAATTGGATTTCATTAAATTAAAAATTGTTGTACATTAAAATATACCATAAGATAATTATAACAGACAAACCACACATGAGGAAAACAATTTTGCAACACTTACCTGACAAATGATTCATATATAAAATACACAAAAATCTCTTCAAAATCAACAATAAATTAAAAAATGGAAAAAAAACTAAGCTAAAATCTTAAACACTCATTTTACAAAAGAAGATAAACAGATAACTACTAGACCCTGTAAAGCTGCTCAACAGTATTAATCACCAGGGAAACTAAAAGTAAAACTTCAAGAAGATGCCATTCTGTACCTTGCAGAATCATTCAAATTAAATAAACCGACAACATCAAATTGGGTGCAGATTTGGGGCAATCAGAATTTTCACCCATTGCTTCTGGAGGAAATGTGGAATGGAAAAATATCATGTTCTTGTAAGATTAAACATATACCTGCCTATGACATAGAAATTCTAATGCTGGTGTTTATTGAAAAAAAGTGAAAATATATATCCATAAAAATGTTTGTACAAGAATGTTCAAAGTTGCCTTATTCATAATAGTCAAAAGTAGAAACAATCAAAATGTTCACTAATAGGATACTGGATAAATAACTTATGATCTATTAATACAATGAAATGCTCTTCATTAATTAAATGGAACAAACCATGATATACATCACCACATGAAAAAATATCAAAACATATTGAATGACAGAAGCCTGACGAAAGAGCATACAATCCATGGTTATAATAATGCGATGCCCAAGAACATCTAAGGTAATAGAAATTAAAAATGGTTTGTCTAGAGTTGTGAGGAGTGAAAATTGACCACAAAAAGGTCCAGGGCAGCATTGTGGGAGGATGGACATATTCAATATCTTGTTTTGGGTGATGGTTACATGGATATATGCAATTGCCAAGGCACTCCAAACCAAATATTTAGGATTCTTTTGTGGATAGGTGTGATAGCCAACACTTTGGGAGGAAGCCTAGGAGTTTGAGACCACCCTAGGCAACAATGTGAGACCCCATCTACAAAATTTAAAAAACTAGTCAGATATGGTGGCATACACCTGTGGTCCCAACTACAAGAGAAGTTGAGACAGGAGGATCGCATGAGCCCAGGAGGTCGAGGCTGCAGTGAGCCAAGACTGTCACTGCACTCCAACCTCGACAACAGAGCAAGATGCTGTCTCAAAAAAAAATTATTTTGTGTAATAATGCCTGCGTGTAAAAAATAATGTATGTTTTATATATATAGAAAGAAAATGGCACAAATTTCAAAGATTATTATTTAAAGTTGATATAAAGTTCTTAACACAGTTCTAGAGACATGTAAACATAGTTTATTGTGTCTTTAAGTCAGAGCTTAGCACAGTAACTGCCAAAACTAGTAACCAAAATATTTTATTATGATATTACCTTAGAAATGGTGCCTCATTCCAAGAAGTAGGTTGGTATACGTAATGAAAAAAAAAAAAAAACCCACTGAACAGAGAGACAGAGATCATGGATCCAGCCCCTGTTGCATATACATCCTTTTGCACAAGTCATTGGATCTCTTGCAAAAAAAAAAATCATTGCTTCTGCCTTGTGCATCACTTCTTATGAATTGGAAATGAGAGTTCAGAGTAAGTGATAGTGCTTTGAAAATTTCAAAGTCCTAGAAAAATGTTTGGAATTAAGACTAATTGCCACCACATGTGATGTCAATAAAATGATTGTGATTTTCTTTCTTTTCATAACTGCACCAGTTGTAAGAGTCCTGGAGAAGTAGGAGTTAAAGCATTGCCTTTCAGAGATACACTGAGCTTGCAATCCAACCTGACATGTTCTATCTGGGAATGGACATCTTCAATTTGCTTCCAGAATCAGTGCAAGGCAAGCTTCAGAGAGAAACATAAGCTCCCAGTTGGTGTCTTGAGCTATTGGGAAATTCAATCTTGACCAGAGAGAAGCTGGAGGAGCAAACAGGCCCATCAGGATTTTGATCATTTAGGGTGCAGCCTTTCTACTGAGAATACTTGAGAAAATTACATGTTTTCTGTGAACTTCCCCTTTCCATTTTTATCCTTTTTCTTATCCTCAGCGAGTGCTAGAACTCTGTCAGGTTCAACTTTTACAGTTCGGGCCATTTGTGACTTGCACAAACACATACTACAAATTAAATTTCTTCATTCTATTTTCCTTTACAAATCAAGAAAAAGTAAGTTTGTGTCTATTTTAAATATTAAAACAATCAATCAAAATTTATCTGAAGGTTTTATACAACTCTCATTTGATTTCATTATGAAATATATAAAACTGCAGTAACTCCTTAGAAAGAATGATACAAAGAAGAAGTACCGGAGACATTGCAACATTCTTTTCTCTAATCTAGCTTCCCACACAGAATAATCTGGACTGAAAACATTATCTAAAAAAAATTTCAGTGGTAAAGCAAGTTGGGAAAATATATGGTTTAACCATCCTGCTTATCAGTGAGGAATATACACATATGAGATACTGGGGCAGGTCTTTTGACAAAGGACTTTGACTAATTTGAATATGGAATCATTTTTGTGTAATATAACATACTCATTAATATCACACTTGGGAAAATGCTAAGTTAGCATTTCACGTACACCTGGATTTGTGATATTTCATGTAACTCTGTGAATAATATTCCTGAAGTTTCTACTTAAATAGGAATCTTGGAAGTCGGATTCGAAGTCCCATCACAAATTTCACTATTTATGTTGCAGAAATAACTAATTCATCATTTTCTTCTAACTGTCCTGGAGTTTATTTTCCAGGGCATAAAGATACACACACAAAAAAAGACATAGCAAGAGTAGATACAACGGGGTAACAGTGATAGCTCTGATTCGGGACTTAGAGGTATTTGGGCTTTGGTGAGTTATAATCTCAACAATGAAGTGAAGAGATGGAAAGTAGCTTCCTGCATCTAAACACTCACCTGTGTTGGAGACAGGAAATACAGATTTTCTCTGAGTTTTGTATGACCTCGAGCAAGGAGTTTTATCTTTCTTTATCCTAGATTCCCATGTGCAAAACACAGTTGATTTTATCTGCCCTAGCAATCTAGGTCTGCAGTGGGGATAATATCCAAGAGAAAGAATGCATTTAAATGTGCTTTAAAAAATGCAAAATACTGTCAAATGTGAAGGATGATTAAGGTATAAATTTCAAAGGCAGAGTAGCTGGACACCATGTAGAGAGGGTCAGAGACCAGGAATGACTGGCGATTTTCCCAGTCAGTTTGTAATTGCTGCTCAGTTTGCAGCATGGTCTTGTTCTTAACCAGAGATGATTGGTTTGGAGGCTGCCTAAGTGGCCAGCAACTGAGACGTGCATGTTTAACTTCTTTTTGGGCTTAAAATAATCAGAGAAATGTTCCTGACCTTCCAGGTTTGCCAAGAAGTTCTACAGAAGGAATGAAACCAAATCACAAAGAAGCTCAAAGAATGAGTTTCCCAGGTAATCTAAACGCTTTTATTAGTGAACTTTATCATTCCTGTGTGTGCACTTGAAAAAACACACTGGTATTTACAATAAATGCATGTTCTATTTATGCATATCTGTAGCTTGGATATCAGCTTTCTGGGTATCTTGAATCTTCTAGTGTGCTGGGTGACAGAGCAGGAACACTGTCATCTTGGACAGACACCACCAATTTAAGTACCAACTCCCTTTCTAACTTCATGTATTTCAAGGAGATCACTTCTCTTCTAACAACAAGAAGCCAGAAAAAGCAGACAGTAAAATACAGATAAGACAGCTTGGGCACAGAAAGTCTTTGGGGAAAGTCTCTCGGGTAATCACCAAACTTCAAACTTATACAATGGGCCCAGTAAAACAGTGGGCCTTAAGAGCACAATCCTTTCCCTTTAGGTGCACTAAGATAGGTAAGCTAAAAGCAGACTTGGGCAGGTGGGGTGGGGACTGCCGGTATGCCTGCAGCTGCAGGAAGATGTATGGGAACAGACACAAAACTTCTCCCTCCCAGATAAGCAAGACAAAGAGACACAGACTAAAAGTTGGCTGATGTGGTCTGGGAATGGGGTGAGAGCTAATAAAAACTCTGCTATATACAGACAGCACACCTGGTCCTAACTGAACCATCAGGCCCTAGGAGGATAAGGCACCCCCTCCTCACGAGCCGCTGAACCCTTAAATACTCTTAGTGTGTAAGAGAAAAGGCTCCTGACCTAACTTGGCCAGAAGCCCTTCTCATATTTATTCTCCAAAATAAACCTGTCTTTGACTGTTGAGCTATTTTTCATTTCATTCTTCTTTCTTCAACTCTTACACTGGGGATAAACTTTTAATAATGTTTAAATTTAAATGACTCATAAAATTACCTTAAATAGACTGAGAAATAGCGAGCTTACATTGTTCCCCATCATTTCTTACTCAGATCCCTTCTTCATCTGAATTATCGCTCTGTTTTTTGTCTGGCTCCATTGCTGCCCTTTGCTCTTCTCATCCCGGAATGCCACCTTCACACAGCATGAGCCCCAACTGAGAGCTCATAACAATAAATTCAAATGTTACATTTAGACATTCTAGGTTCAGAAATTTTCCTGACAATATCTACCCACTTAGAAAATTCCCATTAGCGCTTTCTCCTCTCTGGGCCACTATGAAACCTTCCTCTTTCATTTTTTTCTTGTTTTGAGACAGAATCTTGCCCTGTCGCCCAGGCTGGAGTGCAATGGCACGATCTTGGTTCACAGCAACCTCCACTTCCCAGGTTCAAGTGATTCTCTTGCCTTAGCCTCCCAAGTAGCTGGGACTACAGGTGCCTGCCACCATACCCAGCTAATTTTTTTGTATTTTTAGGAGAGATGGGGTTTCACCATGTTAGCCAGGATGGTCTCGATCTCCTGACTTCGTGATCTACCCACCTCGGCCTCCCAAAGTGCTGGGATTACAGGCGTGAGCCATGAAAGCTTCCTCTTTTCTTATTGTTCTACTCTCTGCCTCAAGGTTCTCTGAAAAATGAACTAATTTGTACTTTAACATTGATGAGAATTAACATCTATTATAATTTTGAATAAATAAAAGATTACAGGGAGTAGAAAAAGATGCAGTTTCAGTATTAACTTAATTTTTCTCTCTAAGAGGAGAATAAGAATGGGATGGGAGCCTATAGGGACACATTATTGCCTCTGCTTGTCTTCTGAGACTTGTGGGTGAGCTAAGAGTATAAAGCTACTAAAAGCTAAAATCCAGAAAGAAATAACCTTTTGTTAGGAGAAAAATCTTTACTTTGATGTAGCAAATTTAGTTCTTAAATGATCTTGATGAAATAAAGGACTGAATCTTTGTGTAAAGAGGTGTGAAAGGTGTTCTACTTTGTAAAGCTGAATGGTATGTATATGTATTCATTTTATTATTCATATATGTATATGCATATACTTATTATATTTTGTTTTAATAAGAAATTTATTTAAAAGTAAGCCGTCAGTTTTCTCAAACATAAATAAATATCAGAGCAAAAACATATTTTAATAAATCCAACATAGTTCTATTCTTAAATTGTAAACATTTAAACTGTAAACATATTGTTGAACAATAGACAGAAAAATGGCTGCAAAAGGTAATATGGTCAGTGGGACTCTTTTCATGTTCATACATACATTCATGCATGCTTCATGAATGAAGCAGCTCAGGGAATGCTTCATGTGCTAGTGCACTCTGGCTTGCGTTAAGGAGTGAAAAAGGACTTGGGTTCTAGTGCAGACTCAAGTTAAGAGATGGTAATCTTGAGAAGGCATTTATCTAAACTTTTTAAAGCAAGATTATAGTATTTTTTGATTGGTGGGAATATCTGACTTCCTGTTTTATAGGAAAAGAAATGAAGATGAATTGATTAAGGAACTTGACCAGTAACATTGATGTTCCAATTGCAAGGCCTAGGGTAGAACCCAGGTTCCAGCTTTCAGTGGTCTGTTCACTAAATAGTTGTGACTAGAAGCACCTGCCCTGACTCCTAATAGGGGTAAAATGTTAGTAAAATTAAAAGCGCCTAAAGGATGACCATTTTCTAGCCTAAAGTAAAGAGAGTTTTTATTTCCTGCCTAAGATCAGGTTGTAGTGTAGATCTACTTGTTTCTTTTTCATTTTTTTCCTTTTCTATTTTAAGAATCAAATCATTATTAACATCTGTTTGTTTCAGTGCTGCGTTAGTCACGTTTTTCTGGTGAACAGTGACATCTGGTGGACACCTAAAAAAAACCCTCTGCATTTGCTTATAGAGTCATCAAAAGTTCAGGACCACAGGAGCCTTCAAGAAGCATCCCACAGGGAGCACAGGTTAAACTTTAGAGAGACTTGTTTCCTACCATGGTATGGGAAACAAGGAAAACAGAAACAAGCCATTAAATAAACTTCAGTAATTATCAGGAGAGCTTCCAAATGGCTAGAAGCCACCTAAGTAATTTTGTTAAATATTTGAAGCTATTTCCTTCTTAGCTCACTATTTTCAAAGATGGTATGTTTACTTTATGGAATAAATGAAAATTATGTGTTCTACTTTTTCTTTACTTTTACTATGATTGAAACATACATGCAGAGAAGGGACAAGACACACACACACACACACACACTCACAAACACATACACACATACAGCCAACATTTCACATTGGTAGGTTCCACATCTGTGGAATCAACCACTCTCAAATTGAAAATATTTGAAAAGAATATTGCTTCTCTACTTAACACATATGCACTTTTTCTTGTCACTATTCCCTAAACAGTACAGTGTAACAATTATTTACATAGTATTTACATTGTTTTAAGCATTATAAGTAAACTAGAGATGATTTAAAGTATACCAGAGGGTGTACATAGGTTACATGCAGTTACTCTGGCATTTTGTATCAGGGACATGAGCATCCATAGATTTTGATATTCCCAGGAGGCCTTGGAACCAATATATAATATGTAAACATATACAACACATATATAAATATGTATATATTATATACAACATATAATATTTTAAAACCTTCCATTGGTTCTGCTTCTCTGGAGATTGCTAATGCATAAATCCCCAAAGATTAGACACAACTCAAGATAAAGTATATTAAAGTACATATATATGTTAGGGGAAAGAGATTAACTGATAATAAAATTCAGTTACTCCTGGTGGAATGGAAGCGCCGAGTAGAAAGACTTATGCAAAAATTACTTTTTTGTAACTTTCAGTCTGTATGATTAGGTGCATACCTGCTACATTGGTGAGGAAGGAGAATAACAGGGTAAATGTGTTTTTATGTTGAGATGAGTGAATCCAGGGCAGAACAGTCAAATCCATACTAATTTTGCTCTTTAGCCATAGCTTGTCAAATTCATCAGCAACATCGTTTTCAGAAACTGTCTTTAAGTGTCCTTTATCATTAAAGAAAGTATACAATGCAAAACTGATATATAAATTTCTAATACTTGAACCAAAAACTGTACCCTTAAATGTATGTCAGAGTGACTACAATATATATTTTTTTTGAATTTTTAAAAATTTTATTGTGCTAAGAACACTTAATAGGAAATCTACCCTTTTAATAACTTTCTAAGTGTACAACAAAGTATTGTTGGCCATAGGCACAGTGCTGAACAGCAGATCTCTACAACTTACTGATCTTGTTTAACTGAAAGTTTATGCTCGTTAATTAGCACTTGATTTATCTCCCCAGCCTCTGGCAAAGACTAATCCACTTTTTGATGCCATGATTTTGACAATTTTAGACATCTCATGTAAGTGGAATCATGCAGCACCTGTTATTCTGGGTGGCTTACTTCATATAGCATCGTGTTCTTAAGGGTCATCCATGTTTTCTCATTACAAAATTTTCTTCTTTGTTAAAGACTGAATAATATGCCTTTGTGTTTATATACCACATTTTCTTTATCCACTTAACTTTCCATAGACATGTAGGCTGTTTCTACTTATTGACTATTGTGAATAGTGCTGCAATGAACATGGAAGTGCTAATATCACTGCAAGACCCTGATTTCCATTCTTGCAAATAAATACCCCAAATTGAGATTACCGGATCATATTTTGAATTTTTTGAGGAACCTCCATCCTGTTTTTCACAGCAGCTGCACCGTCTTGCATTCCCACCTATAGCATACAAGGTTTCCAAATTCTCCACATCCTCACTTATTGTCTTTTTTATGTATATAATTGGTATCCTAACAGATGTGAGATGATATCTCTTTGTGGCTTTGATTTGCATTTCCCTCATCTTATTAGTGCGGTTGAACATCCTTTCACATACCTGTTTGCTACCCATATGTCCTCTTTGGAGAAATGTCTATTTAAACCTTTAGTGTATTATTTTAATCTAGTTATTAGGTGGTTTTTTGCTTTGTTTTGTAATTTTGCTGTTGAGTTGTAAGAGTTTTCTTATATATTTTGGGAATTAACCCCTTCTCCATTATATGATTTGCAAATACTTTCTCCCATTCTGTAGGTTGCCTTTTCACTCTATTAGTTGTTTCCTTTGCTGCACAAAATATTTCTAGTTTGACGTAGGCTTACTTTCCTCTCAAAAGACATACCTTTAGAATGTCTTGTTACAGATACAGCCAAATATATAAAACAGTAATATGTTCATATATAGGAGGTCTGATTTTTTATCGAGAGAGGTAAACTAGTTATAAGGAATAGATTTTTAGCTCGAGGTGACAATCCTCATTTGAGAAGTTGGTTCTTTTTTTCCAGTGACTGTCAACTCATATAAGTACAAATAATATTTTAACAGAAATTTGTAATTCCTCTTCTGTGCTTTATTTTTAAATTGTGTGTTATAAAATCTTCTTGCCATCTTTTAATTTGACTTGTTATTACTTGTTTTTCTAATTAATTAATTTTTGATGAAACTCAGGACATTTTTTGGCAAACTAAAATGTTTTAAATTTATATTAAAATATCCTTTCACTGATAATTCAAAGACATTCACCCTATAGCTGTGCTTAATTTATATATGAGTCTTGCATTTCAGACAAGAGTTTTTATTAGCTTTTAAAACAAAAAAATACCTACACCAGCAAGTATAGCCCATGAGAAATACATTGTCATTTTGATATAAGGCACCTGTTTACTGCTTCTATCTGGAAACAAACCAAATAAATACATCTGGCCTGTGGAATGTTTCAGCAGTGAGTTACCTCAAAAAAAGCAAGTCAATAACAATACTCGAGCTATTGTACCAAAAGTCACCAAATGCACTAAGGGTGGTTTAACAGTCTCAGAGACCTCTCTGCCAGGTATGACATAATACATCTTAACACTTCAGAGAGACTGATTAAATCCTTTTGAAATAATTTACTAGAGAAAACATTGGTCATTTTTCTTTTTAATCTACTGAGAAAAATGACCAGATATTTATCATCTCTTGGGTTGAACAATAGTAAAGTTTTGAAAAACCATTTTCATATGCTTTATACTTTATGCCCATCCATCCTGATATCCAGAAGTGTGTCCCTCAAATAATAGCAAGAGTATGACCTCAACTAAAAAGAAACCAAAACTCTCTATATTTATAAAAATGCTAATTTAGTTTAGACATCTATGTGACATAAGTACTTGATAAATATTCAGTGCAGAGGATCCTGGATTTCTTGAAAGTTTTAATGGTTATATTGCTTTGGGTTTTCAAAAAGCTATGTGAGAGTTACTTGAGTGATCTTTGTGTTTATTATTTCTTGAGGCCTAGAGGATATCAAATCTATTGTTGGATCTGACACAGAAACTAGCAAATCCCCATCCCAGCCTGTGGCAAGGCAAAACAGTTATCAAAAATCTCTCCCCATTCAGAGTTTCTTGGAAGTTACATCCTAGTGCTAGAGTCTGATGTGTGGAAACCCTCCTCCCAAGAATGCAAATTGTCTTCACGTGATGCCCAAAGCAAATGCAATGACCAAATCTCCTATAACCCATGTTCTCCTGTACTTTAACAGAAAGGATGCATTTGAGAAGATACCATATCGACATAGTGAATATCTAATAAGTGTCTGCACCCCAGTCATGTCTACTATGTCCTGTATTATTTTTCTCTCACTGGTTACATGCAGCCATATGAACACTCTGGGTCTGTTTTGTTGTTGTTGTTATTTTCCATCATCCTTGAATAAAGGCAAAGAGGAACTTGCCAAGGCCAAATTTCCATGACCCTTGGCTGAATTTTTAATAGCAACTATTTTAGCTACACAAATATTCAGCAAAAGCCTTTAAAAATCCCTACTATTCAAGACTTACTGAAATTATTAGCCAAGGATTACCTTTGTCAAGAGAACAGATAACAAAGTGAAGAAAGACAAGCTTTCACTTCAAAGGAATTCATTAGGTAGCAGAAATCTTCACAGGCAAGCACAAAAAGATAGTCTTCATTGTCACCTTTAAGAGGGGGATGGGGAGACTGTAACCATCCCAGTCTTTTTGTTCAATGACATAGCTAAGCCATGGAGGAAGAAAGAATTGGTTTTAAAGAATTAGCATTTAGAAAGTTTTATTTGTGTCTTAAAGTCTCATTTCCATTATTCTTGCTGTTACCATAAGGCATCCTCTGTCCCTAGGGCTTCGTGCTAAGGCAAGCCTGGGGGACTAATGGATTGGGAAGTACTCTCACCTTTAACATCAGGCAGGGGAGGACTCAGAAGTGTGAACAGGCAAAGGGCAAAATTCTGACCAGTTGCTTCCCTATATCTAGACCTCAGAAATTGATCCTACATAGAGAATGAGAGTACCGAATTGAGCATATGACTAGATTACTGAGAGGAGATGAGGGAGGAGAGCATCTCTCCAAATGATAATTGAGTTAAGCTTGTGTGATACTTGTTCAGGCATTGGTTTGAAATAAATACAATACCAGCAGATCAAATTAGCAAAGCTGAACTTCAGGAACATCAAGATGCTTACACTGAATGAACTTACTGCAGTTTTCTAGTTGTGCTTATAAACTTGGAAGTAGATCAGTGTGGCCAGTGCATTTTGACATGCTTTTATCGATGAAAATAGCTGTTGTGTTTTTAGGCACAAAACTGTGACTTTGGGACACACACTGAAATCAGAAATTAGACAAATTACTTTCAAGGTGAACACTTCAAAAAGTGAGAAGGATGCAAATAAATGGAAATAGAGATCTGTCCTTTAGAATATTAAAATTATTGAGGAAATGAGCCAGATATTTCAAAACAGGTAAATCGAATAATTTCACAACACTTCTGTGAGGTTAGGATGAGGATACAGCTTGGGCAATGGGTGTGTTTAAAAATGCAATGATACAGGAAGTAATGAACCATTCCTAACATTGTGGAAGACATTGTAATGGTTAATATTAGGTATCAACTTGACTGGATTAAAGAATGCCTAGGTGCCTGTTAAAGCATTGTTTCTGGGTGTGTCTATGAGGGCATTACCAGAGGAGATTGACATTTGAATCAGTGAACTGGGAGAGGAAGACCCATCCTCAATGTGGGCGGGCACCATCCAATCAGCTGCCTCACGGCTAGACCAAAGCAGGCGGAAGAAGGTAGGATACCTTTGCTTGCTGATACTTCTTTCCTTGCTGGGTGTTTGTTTCTGCTCCTCCTGCTCCTGGACGTCAGACTCCAGGTTCTTTAGTCTTGGACTCTGAGACCTGCAGCACTGGCTTCCCGGGGGCTTTTGGGCCTTCAGCCACAGACTGCGGGCTGCACTCTGGGCTTCTCTGGTTTTCAGGCATTCTGACTTGCAGTGAGCGATCACCAGCTTCTCTTTTTCCCCAGCTTGCAGATGGCCTATCATTTACGGGACTTCACCTTGTAAACCTGTGAGCCAATTCTCCCTAATAAACTCCGATATGTCTCTCTCCTTCTCTCTCCTATTGGTTCTGTCCCTCTGGAGAACTCTAATACAGACATTTGCAGGAAATATTCAAATGGGAAATAATCCCTTTTCCACCAAAAGGCGTAAATATCCATAAATTTTTTACCTGACTGACATATCTATACCATATAAGACAGAACAATGGAAAAGAATGAGCATTGTTTAATATTTTTCTTGTCAACCAAGATACATGTGTATCAGGTTACTTGGTGGAAATTTAGATCCCAGATTTTACTTTACTCCTCACTTCATTTATTTATTTTTCTAATCATCAGTTGATTTATTTATGTTAAACCTCAGTGCCGTCATTTAAACTTTGCTCCCTGCTTTGGGCCTTTAGAATTGAATTTTTTGTTTTAGTTTAGGGGAAGAATCTCTTTGATATAGAAAGGACGTTCAGAGTAGCTCTTTGTAATTAAGCTTTTGTCCTTTGTGGTGGTTTGGGGAGGGAAAATTTTGTCTTGATAGTGACCCCTGCTACCTTAGAGGATTCCTGAGGCAGATGGAGACTTGCACTAACCTGCCCCCATAAGCTGGTTATGGCTGTGAAACCAGACTTGGGCTTAGTGCAGAGGAACCAGGCCTAGCACACAGGGCTGCTTAGGGTCAGTGTTTGCAGGCGATGGTTTTGCTGGCACAGCTGAGTTCTCCTGCCATGAGGAAGCTACGGGAAGACTGATTCTTGGACCAGCGCAGGCAAACTGTGTGGGATCCTGGCAATTTGCAGTAGGAAGCCCTGTACTATTAAATACTATATTAATTCATTAGAGTTAAAAAAATTACCATAATTTTAATAAAGGAAATAGAGTCTTGTTCTGTACTTCAAGCTGAGAAAAGGGAACATGCTGGTGGTATGTTAGCATATATCAGAGTTAATTGCAAAACAATTTGGAACATGAAATAATATCAGTAATTATTATATATGTAATGTTTGGCTAAAGGATAACTGCCTTCTAAATACTTTGCACATGTGTATATATATATATATATATACACACACACACAGATTTATACACAAATATATATGCATATATGTATACTCCTATAAACACACACACACACACACACACACACATATATATTTGTTTAGTCCTCATGACAATATTATCAATATGAAAAACAAAATGCAATGGTACAGAAGGGGATGTAAGATCTGTGGGTTTTGGCCATTTGTCCTTCTCATGGGACCCTAGTACCTGTCCCATGTGCTGTGGATGAAAAGGTCAAAAGGGAGACCAGGAAATAAAGGATAGATGCAAGAGCAGAAACTCATTGCCTTGAAATAGATTAAGCATATTTCCTCCCGTGACTGGCTCAGTAGAATCACCTTTAATTAGGAAAGAACAAGATTCTGCTCAGGTGAAAGAAGTTGGCCCTATAATTTATGCTTTCTTTTCTCCCTCAGCTGTATAATTTAAGTTTGCAGGTTTATTCAAAGTTTAGCCTTTGTCATAACCGGGGTTTTGTTTAACTAAGGAGGATAAATAATCAGATGTTGACAGAAGTGAGCAATGCTCCCTTCAAAAATCTAATCTTTCTAGTCTTTGTTAAAGAAACATCAGGGGAAATTGATGACCATAGAGATTTATATTTATTAATCTAAGGGGATGTTTTTTCTAGCTCTGGAATGATAATAGTTATTTGAGTTATGGCTGAATAATGGAGACTATTGAATCAGAGAGTCCCCTTATGGTTAACACACATTAATCATTTTTATAATTAAAAATATATTTCTCAACTCAGTCTATTTTTCATATTTAAAGAATATTCATCAGACTAAAACTCTCCAGACACCCAATATGGGAAAGTTACTTTTAGAGAATGATTGAGAAAAGGAAAAGTCCAATCAACCAAATACCATCACATAACTCATATATGGATAGAAATATGTATGTTTTATATACATGATCTTCAGTCTAACAATATTTAACATAATGATCAACTTATTTGTACACTTACAATGATTTTATTTCTATTTACGTAAACTGTATGTGCTCATTGAAAAATGCAAATGCAAAATATGTTAAAGTAAAAATAGCACTGCACCTCACCTCCAAAAGATAACTAAGTTTAATATCTTAGTGACTATCTTTCAGATATTTACCCAGGCATATACTCAGAAACAGATCTTGCTCACACAGACACCCACAAAGTTTACATACTATTATGATATTGTGGAAACAATCAAAGATCTCCCAAATGAGAACAAACAGAGGCGATGTATTCAGTTTGCTATAGCAAGGGACTCAGCCACTGTCACTTGCGTTTGACAGAGACTCAAAGGGAGGGAGAGGAGTGGGGAAGCTTTGTAGTAGAAAAAAAGTTTTAGGTATGCTCTGATTGAAGCTTTTTGGCATGGGGAAGCTGGAAGAGGGTGAACTAGAAGCTGGGCATATTATGTGACTAGTTAGTGAAACATATTTGACTTTCTCTGGGTGTTTCAAAGCTAAAAGCACAAAGATGTGTATAGAGTCAGGGGAGAGTCAGACAGAGAGAGAGAGAGAGAGAGAGAGAGAGACAAGAAAAGACAGTCATTAACAAAACCCTCATTGTTGCAAATTATTTGCTGCAGAGATTGTAGTCTGTCTTCCCAGGCAGAGCTCATAAGTAGTGGGTCAGAATTCTGTTGTCATATATGGGCTGGCCATTGTCCATTTATATATTCAGGCTCTCATTATCCATAACTTGGATATAACTTGGATTTTTTTCCTTGGATAATAGTTTCAATTAATATTCACTATAACATTATTTTTAATGACTAAATATTTCATTTTATAGATGTGCTACACTCTCAAACTGTGTTATAGATATGCTATGATACTTATCCCCTTTCTAATGTCATTTGGGACATTTCAAATTGTCTGAATTTCAGCAATGATGAAATGAACTTCCTTAGAGACAATTATTTTTACACGCATCCACTTATATTTTAAAAGTACATTTCTAGAGTAGAATTGCTGGCTTAATACATTTACACATATTGAAAGTAACTACAGAATGCTAAATTGTTCTTCAGTTGAAACACTTAACTTCCTAAGTGAATGGAAGCATCATATTACCGATGTAGTCATTTTTAAAAATTCCTAATCCTACAAATAGTAAACTTTTATTTACTTATGATGATGAATGTCCTCTTGTGTACTTATTTACCATTTGTGTTTTTTCTTTTCTCATTTGCCAGCTCATGTCTTTTGCTCATACTTTTCCTGGTATAATCCGGTTTCCTTTTGATTTCTGAGTCCTTTATTTTTGATGCTGCAAAATTCTCCAACTTATCATTTAATTTGTAAATACTGTTGTGCTTTATTTCCGCTGTGTGAAGTGCTTCCTTTTAATGGTGTTTGCAAAGTGACTGAGATGTTATTGCTATGTAAGGGTTGTGGCCAGCTGGCGCTGTTTGTCTTCAGAGATCATGAGAACCATCAGATCCAAAAAGCTGACCTATGCATTTTCGGTGTGATTAGAAAATAAGCTCTTACTTAAAAAGAAAATAAAAGACAGAAAAGAAAACTGTCCAAATTATTCCATAAAAGCTAACAAAATATTTTCTTATTTTGTTTTAATAATAAGTATTCTAATATTCTGGCAATGCTCTATTACCTACCCACCCACGTAGGTTATATCCTCTTCTCTACACTCAACTTCTGGAATTTTTTCAGTTTAACTGATAATCTTTAGCTTATAAGTACATAAACCAGGTGGACACAAACTCCTCAGGCTTTTTTTTTTTTTTTTTTTTCCCCACTCTTGCCGACAGGAACTTAGTTAGCTATTTGACTACTCCAAGGATAGGCAGTTGAACAGACCTTCTGTTAATAATCTCTGAGTGACCAGAACCAGCATTTCCCCTTACCATGGAGAGGTTTCCAGCAGAACTTCTGAATATTACTTTTTTTGTTTTTTCCACCGTAGATCCACTCCAAAATGTCTTCAGTCTAGTGACTACTTTTTTCAAATGTCTCAGCAGTTCTTCATATTGGCCATACATTGGGATTATCTATGAAATCTGTAACAATTTTTCTGATTTCCTCATTCCATTACCAGAAATTCTGATTTAAGTGGTCTAACTTGGGATCCCAGCATAAGTAATTTTTAAAAAGCTCTCCAGGAGATTTGAATGTGCCTCCAGAGTTAAGAATCATATGCTAATTCATTTTCCCTTACTTCTTATCATAGGCTCGCTCTCTCTCTCTCTCTCTCTATATATATATATGTATCTTCTGTAATAGACATGTCAATTATAAAATTATTTCGGTATGAGTTAGCTTGCTAAGTCTACTTTTAAAAATAGTTTATCTTTTAAGTAATTTTAAATATAAAATGAGAATAACATAATGAATAACCAAGCAGTCTTTCTTCAATATTCAAATAAAATCATTGTACCTGACTAACAAAACACTCACAGTCTCATAGATTCAGAAATATGCATAGCTATTATATTTAAAAGGGATCCTAGAGATCTTCTGATTATACTTTGTAATTTATACAAAATGAATATATTGTATATAATATTTTCATTTTTATAAAATGAATATATATAAATAAAATAGGAAAACTGAGATCCAGAAAAAATAAGTTATTATAACGATGCTATTCAGCCATTAAGTGTTGAATTTAGTCCTAAAATATCAATATGTACTTACATTAGTTTGAAATGCAGCATAAGAAATTACTCTGAAACTTAGCAACTAAAACACACAATAGGAATGTATAATCTCACAGTTTATTCGGGTCATAAATTCAAGGATAGCATTGCTGGCTATTTCTGGCTCGCTGCATTTCATGGGGTTGTAATCAAAATGCTGATGAGGGTTACCAGCAACTGAAGGCTTGCCTGAGACTGGAGGATCTGATTCTAAGATGGCCCCCTTATGTGACTACTGTTGGGAGGTGTCAATTTCTTACCACAAGCACGTTTCATAGGGCTGCTTGAATATCCTCGTGATTTGGCAGCTTACTCACTCCTATTATCTATTTTATGAAATAGCTTTGGAAGCCACACTCCATATTATTTACAATATCTTATCAGTAAAGACACAAGACATCTCTTATTACACAAGACATCTCTCTCCATGTAGGAGGGAAGTACACAAGTATATGAATATCAAAAAGTAAGAATCCATCAGGAATGATCTTAAAACTACCTACCAAGTACCTATCTTGGCACTTCATCCCTCCATCATGGCTTTAGCAGCCTTTTAAAACTCAATTCTAAGTTTTTACTACAAATAACATGACAGTTCATATCATCTAACAACGAGTTGAGAAAATAGAGCTTTAAACAATGTTTTAATAATTTGTGATGCTTTAATAAAATCTGCATTGATCAGCTAGGCGCAGTGGCTCCTGTCTGTAATCCTAGCACCAGGAAG
The DNA here is from genome assembly GCF_000951035.1 of Colobus angolensis palliatus. Lineage (NCBI taxonomy): Eukaryota > Metazoa > Chordata > Mammalia > Primates > Cercopithecidae > Colobus > Colobus angolensis. The sequence continues at coordinate 3,562,766 of NW_012114400.1, read as the reverse complement.
GCCGAGGTGGGCAGATCACGAGGTCAGGAGTTCGAGACCAGCCTGACCAACATGGTGAAACCCCATCTTTACTAAAAAGATACAAAAATTAGCTGGGTGTGGTGGTGGGCACCTGTAATTCCAGCTACTCGGGAGGCTGAGGCAGAGAATTGCTTAAACCCAGAGGTGGAGATTGCAGTGAGCTGAGATCGTGTCACTGTACTCCAACCTGGCAGCCTGGGCAACAGAGCAAAACTCTGTCTCAAAACAAAACAAAACAAAACAATAAAAATCTGCACTGATCTTTTTCGACATTTTGACAATAAACTTTAAAAGGCATACTTTTTCTTCAGCAATCTGAGAAATTTTATCTTCCCATTTTTAAAGCATTTAGAAAATGTTTATCTCCTCTGATGAGCTATGTAATGTTTTCTATGCAAAATAAGTACTTTTTTCTTAATGACCATGATATATGATCAGCAGCTTACCTACATCCTAGTGATCAACTAGTTTTCATAATTGAGATTGTCATGAACTTCAAAAATGGAACAAGATATGTATTACCAATTTTTTTCTTTAATGTTAAAAATAATGTAAATAGTTTTAAACAGCTAGAAAAACAATATTGCAGTGGTAAAATAAGTTAATTTTTACTTTTCAAAAAAATGATATTTCAAATCAGTCATTAAATAATGTGTAATTTTAAGAAAGGTAAAATTTATAATTATGGATAGAATGATTAATTTCTCCTATCATTAAAAATACTTAATATTCTTGAAAAAGAAATTCAGGAATTACACTATATAAATTATTATGTAAATGTCTTATTGCTTATATAATTATTAATACTCTATTGAAACAGGACATTAACAGCCCTCTTGCAATTTTAAGGTGTATTAAACTACTCATGTAAGTATGAGTTAATAGTAATAAACAGTTATCTTGTTACTAAAAGTAAGTCAGAAATAAGGAATATCCACTGCTTGAGCCAAAATCTACCCTCTGATGAGTTTAATATAAGTTTTTAGGCAAATTCTAGGTGATGATATTTTCACATGATGTTAAAATGAAATATAGCTTTAAATGACTTTACTGGGAAAATCCTAAAAGACTCCAGGGTAGGTAAGACGTTACAAGAAAGAGAAGCTCAGTTGTGTATCTGTGATATGCGTATCAATGTATTTGGGTTTCTAAGTCTGTGTCAACCTTAGTATGTCTCTCTTTATGGAACACTTAATTGCTTACTTCATTTCAAAAGTGTCTAAAGTACTAAAGTAGGTGAGTCCTTCTGAATTCATTTGTATGGTTGTGTGCATGTGTGCATGGAAGAGTATCTGTCCATCTGTATGTGGATGGACAGATGGACAAATACTCCTTTAATGGATATGCCTCTATTCTTCTTTGTCTATATTTTTCTATGTTTGTGTCTTTCTGAGTTAAACAAATTTTTATTCAACAACTTATACTTCATCTCATTGTAAAAAGTGTTTAAGGTAGCTGTATACCCTGTATGCACAATTGGTATTTTCTATGGGTCTCTACCTCTGCACTCTGCCTTTTTTTTCCCTGCCTCATTCTGGGATACCAATCACCCTGCATTTAACCATCAGTTCTTTTCTTTTTTAATTCTCTTCAGTAAACACTTTGCCTCATTTTTCATCATAGAAGAACTTCTATATAGTCTTATCTTCACTTCTATCATCTGTTTCCCAAAACTAGACTATCCTTTTATTGACTGCAGGTTACTTTAGCACCCCCACTGAGTCTCAAATATATTACAACTAAGCTTTGCAGAAGTATGCTTCTTAAACTTCACATCACAGCCTCTGTCCCCAAGCTATTTGAAGATCTATTGCTGAAGTTGCATAATAAGTCTACTCCTAAAGCAAACCTGTCAAAGGTGGTGGTGGTTTATGAGTCATGCCCTTGCACACTGCTATTTAATGAGTACAGGAAAATAATGGGCAGCCCTCACAAGTGCTGGCCAGCTTTCTTTTGCTTTACTTCCAAAGCTGAAACCTGCAGTTAGTGCTAACTGAAATGGTAATTCAGTATAGGAACTGAGGATTATCTCTAAAGTCTATTCAATCCTGAGATCCAAGTATCCTATAAATATTGAAATGTGAACCAAATTTTCTGATTTTATATATATATATATAATCAGAATTATATTTAAAGAATTTAGAGAAGATGGTCAGATTGCTAAAAAAAAAAAAACAAAAACTCTTCTGTGCTCTATAGAAAGATTTCTGAAAATAAGAGGTAAAGAAAAAATAGCTAATGTTTTTAAAGACATCCTGGGCTTCAGTCACCTACTTACACTGAATTATTTTTGTTTATGGGTAGCATTACATGACAGATTAAAGATGGCAGTAGATATCTTCGCATTTGTTTCATGGAGAAGGTGGTTCTAAATATCTTCTCCTTTAATCTGACTTGGCTTTAGTGATTAGCTTATTCAGCACAATGCAGTGGAAGTGAAAAAAATGAGATCTCTAAGGCTAAAATATAAACTGTTTGCATTTTTTCCTACTGTTTAGGAAACTATACAGTCTCCTAAACTATACAGTCTGTCTGGAACACTGTCTCTGAGAGCCCTGATCAACCATGTAAGGAAGTAGATTGCCCTCAGACCTGAAGATGCCATGTGAAGGAGCTCTAGAAAACCGTTCCAGCTTAGCCCTTTTCTCCAGCCTCCCTACCAAGGTACCAGACATGCAAATTAAACCATACTGTGCCCTCCAATCTAGCCCATCTGCCAGTTAAATACTCCATGAATTGTTGCACTTAGTACAATATATGTAACTATGATACTAATCCCACTAGATACACCTAATGTAACATAACTTTTTCAACACTAAGTTCTATGAAAGACTTTCTTGCTTCCACTGGGATATTTGAGAGCTACATTTAACCTACCAATCTCTCTACTGCTGTATCTTTTTATGATAGTCATTGTTGCTTTGGCCCTGTGTATTAATTGAGTTCCTTTTATTCATCAAAAAAATCTGTATTTCAGAAGCAATTTCTAAAAAATGTTACTGAGTTTCATAGAGAGTAGACAATAAATATTTGTTTACTGATTGAACCTTTAACCCAAAGATCTCTTTCAGTAAATCCTCATTTCCCTGGGTCTTGTATTTCAGAGGCAGAACAACAGAATAAAAGGATTGTTGTGGTAATTGAGAGCAGAAAGATTCTGTTATGTTTTACTACCAGAGTTCACTCTGTTATGGAAACATTAGACGATTTCAAGAAAGGAATTTCCTAGATGTCAATTTACATCACAGTGCTTAATTTTTTAAAATAACTCGCAACAAGAGTAAAATAGCTGGAGCCTACAGCCATGTCAGAGCACATTCTCCAAGATGAATCTCCTTACATCTAATACACACTACAGGAAAATACATACATTTCTCCAAGAATATATATATTTTGTTATGAAAAAAAAATCCCTTCTCCCTCAGGGGATCCGATTCCCAGTCCAAAGGAATAGACTCCTTCAGGGGTACCATTTGTATTTCTTATTCCATGGACTTGTGCTCCAGATGGGACAATCACATAAATATTTAACGGTGCCCTTTGAATTGTGCAAGCAAGTACTTTCTTTGCCAAATTCTGTCTCATATGTTCCACTCTGTCCTACGCTCTTCTATCTACTCCTTCTCATAACCTTTTTTTTTTTTTTAATTATGCTTTAAGTTATAGGGTCCATGTGCACAACGTGCAGGTTTGTTACATATGTGTACATGTGCCGTGTTGGTTTGCTGCACCTATTAACTCGTCATTTACATTAAGTATTTCTCCTAATGCTATCCCTCCCCCATCCCCTTTCTTATAACCTTTTGATATAAGCTAGTAGCTCTCAACCTGTGTTCAGATAAATTACTTCCACTCTCTACTTGCAATTGCCTGCCATTTTAGAGTACATTGGGTAGATTTTCTTATCAGGAGCACTGATAAGAAAAACTGGGTAACTATTTTGAGAATTGTAATTTTCAGTGTAAAATATTCCAGCTGGCATTTACCTAGTGCAAGGTAAGGGTGAGGAATTCTGGAGTTGCTTGCTTGGAGAAGAACTTGAGTTGAGCAAATCATCACTTCCTTTTATCCTCTCTGAAGCTTTTCCCCAATAGGAAATATTTACTCAAAAGATTAAACATGTGAAGACATTTTATTTAGAGCAACAGATATGATAAAACCAATACAATATAACTACTTTTATTGGCTGTTTTTCCATCTCAGATTTGGGGTAAGCAAGAAAGATAAGTAATCAGGGAGCCTACTTAATTATTCAAATAATGAATTATGAAATCTGTCTAGCCACTGCTGAAGTTCAGGTCACAATGAACCTAAATCCCAGTTGTATGATGCCAAAATAAAAGGCTAGAAGCAACTAGATCTGTTTCAAAACTGGGAACATCCACTAACAGCAACTAGTTGACTGTTGGAGGTCTCAAAGTTATAGGACTCTGAACTATACTTGTAAGAATATGAGAAAATAAATAGAAGAGAGGAAAGATCACACAAACACACAAACACACACACACACACACATGCATACACACACAGAGCTAGTTCTAAGGTGGATATTATGTTATCTTCCTTTTATAACTTCCCTTTTGTGATGCTACATTACAATCAATAGCAGAATTATTAGTTTCTAGGTTTCTCTAGGTCTGGAGAGTGGGGCTTTTACATTTTCCTGTGGGGAAATATTTTAATGCCTTCAAGAGAATTAAGGAGAGACAGAATTAGTTTGGGAAAGAAAGATAAAGAAAACAAAACAACTAATTTTTCTTTGTAGGTTGATTGAAGGTCTTCAAGACTATACATTTGAATGTGACATATGCCAGAGGTTAATATTGACTTAGCTCTGGCTAAAATTATTTTTATTTTTCCCTTTGTTGCTAGACAGAGGACTTGTTATGGACTTAATTGTGTTCCCTATAAAATGCATATATTGAAGCTATAACCCTTGTTACTACAGAATGGGACTGTATTTGAATGTAGGGCTTTTAAAGAGTAATTAAGTTACAATGAGATTATTAGGGTGAACCCTAATTCAATTTGATTGGTGTCCTGATAAGAAGAAATTAGGACACAAGACAGCTGTCTTCAATGCACATGTGCACAAGGGAAAGGCCATGTGAGGAAATAGCAAGAAGACTTGGCCTGCCATCTGCAAGCCAGGAAGAGAGGTCTCAGAAGAAACCAACCTTGCTAACACCTCAATCTTGAACTTCTGTCCTCCAGAACTCTGAGAAAGTAAATATCTGTTGTTTAACCCACCCTGTCTGTGGTATTTTGTTATGACAGCCCCAACACAGGGATTAGGAAAGTGAGTAATCTTTCTAAAGTTTAGGTCTAGTATGAAAATAAAAAGATAATAAATAATACAATAGAAGTTTTACATTTTGAGTCCTAGTCAACCATTTCCAGGAAAGGGACCAATTTTCTGATTGAGAGGACATTCTCTTCCCCTGGAAACTACAACCAGGTCGTGATGATAATTCACCCATTCAACATTGTTCTTTCCTTCGTATTCAAGTGTTCTCTTTCCTCCCCTGGAAGGATCATTTAAGTATACGTTCTCTCCCTTTATTGTAATTTACTTAAGACAGTTTATACAGCAAGCCCAACCTCACGGCAGAAGCTTTCTCCAAGGGTGCAGACTCTTGAGCAATTCTCATTCAACTTCCTACCCTAGATCCTGATAAAAATCTTAGGACAGCTTTTCAAATTCGACCAGCAGTTTTCAGGTAACAAGATTAATTTTGTAAAAAAGATGCTGAAGGTTAAACTTGATTTCTGGAATACTTAATAGTCGATATCCCTGGAAATATAATTGAACATTGGCCTTGTAGAGAATCTCTCTCCTACAGCAAATTTTTGAAGTTTCATGAGGTTTAGATGAACCCTGAAAGACTTGTATTTTAACAATTCCATATCCCTTAGCTATTATTATTTATTAAGTTTGTAAAAATCAAGTTCATAACGTGCACTCCTCCATTACTGTTTTCCCTTGGACAATTTGTGCATATTTTTCTTTGATGAATCTTTAAATCAAAAAAGAAAATACCACTTTACAACTGCTTTAACTTGCCAGTTTACTGTTAGAAACCTCAGATGCATGGGCTGCTGTTATCAATTTCCTCCAGTTAACCTGATCTGCTTCTGCCAACCTCTACTAAAAATGAGCATGTAATCGTGAAACTTGTATCTGTTGAGTGGATAAAAATGCTGAAATGCCTGTCCCTGGGATTATGAACTGTTCTGGTTTTCCATCTTTAGCAGAACAAATGGTAGTTTGAATAATCTTAAACTCATCTCAGAGGTTTTAAATTGGGTTAATATTAATTTATCCATTTGTCAATAAAATACATGATGAATTTAAGTTTATACAAGCTTTGATATAAAAACTCAATGTAAAAGTAAGATATATGGTGGATATGGTACTTATTTTCCTCATAATAACACATCAAATGCAATATTAGCTTGAAGTTTATTCCTATCTCTTGAAAATTTTACTCTTGTAATTGAATATCTTCTAATCTAAACAATACTTCTGGATATTAAATTCAGGATTAAGAGTCAGGAAGAGTAGAAGGGAAAAGGGGGAACTGTACTTCCATTGCTACCAACAAAGAGTGAATCAGGTAGGAAACTTGTAAACAGTGAAAACTGTTCATCTCTAGCCGATAATTGATACAGTTTGCTTTAGTATTTATTTCTCTCAATAGTGGAATCCCATGCTTAACATTAAGCTTAGTTTAATCAATGTATTCAGTAAACTAAAGAGAGATTTGAAAAGTCCGGTTGGTAATCTGAGTCCTTATAATGAATGATTGTGTAGACCTTTGGAATGTCATCTGGCCTGAAAGGTACCTTGAAGGCTTTAGTTGCTGCTGACCAGGCAGTGTCTGCAGTTTCCTTTTAGAAAATTATTACTTTAGGTATCTGCTCAGTATGGAGGCCCTTGTTAAAATCACATGTTAACCACTATTGGTCATTATCGCTTCACTATCTGTTAGTTATGGAATTTTGTAGGTGGACACAGAAAGGTAAGAGAAAAGCTAAAGTTGTCACAAAGCCTCAAAAGCATAGGGGGGCGTGATGTGTAGTAATCATGTGGACAGCTTGAGAGAGCAGGCTGCCTGCTGTAATGGTCTCAGAGCAGAAAGAGACACAACAGAAGAAGAAATAAGAAGATACAAGTCAGTATTTGCCAAGAGTAGGCACCTGTCATAAAGTTGATAGTGAAATAATTACTCTGCTCTTTATGACATCACCTACAAATCTGCCTTTCCTGTATTACTCAATCCATTATTGTCCCATTTCCTGAATTCAGTGGTGAACTTGGCAAATGTGAGGTTTCCACAGCTTTCTTCACAAGAATATCCCATTTTGTAGGAGCTTTTAATGTCATGTAGTTATTCCTAATAAAATGGCCAGACTGTAAGCATTACTTCACTTTTCATTATTGCATTCTTTTCTGCTCTGTTAAATGCCTTCTCTCCTGCCTCAATATTTATAGCTTCAAATAATAGTATTTTGTTATGCTCTCCCAACTAGCCTAAAGTAACTGCTCAGCTCTGATCCAACAACATTTTTCAATAGTTGAATGTCAATTGTAAATTGTCTTCTTTGTCCATTAATTCTGAATGGGTTTAGAAAACTATGAACTCAAGTATGACATAAAAATGAAGGAAAGAGCCTGACATACCTAATTGGCCACACATCTGTCTTTCAGTTTTAGTCTCTCTCAACTTCTGGTAAAACAGAGATTCTATTTTTTCCAAACAATGAATTAAGACTTTGTTTCCAGCACTCAACTCATTAAAGACTTGCGGGTATTGATTTAACAGTAAAGTGGCCCCTCTTTGAAATGTTATATATTTTGTCTTCCCAAGGATCACACAGAACTCTACTTGCCAACAGGGCAGCTGCAGTGTCAAAGTGACACCATCCCACTTACCTTGGTCACAGCTGGGGTTCTCATAGAAACTGTCAAAGTAACAAGTCATCAAGATAGTTGTAGAAGCTTCCTGCTGCTACCATGTGTCCTTCTGTTCTAGTTTTTCAGCACAATGAAAATGTCAGCAATTCACATCACACCTGAGATAATAAACTTTACATCATTCTTCTCTTATTTTTTATTAATATGACAAAGAGCTGATACTGTAATACAAAAATGCTAGATTAAGTCTATCTGAAAGATAAAATGGCTACCCTTTAGAATCTATTGGCTGTTACAATTATATTTGACTCATTAAGTCTTTCAAAGGAACGTTGCCCTTACAGATTTGCACTGAAACTGAACCAGTGGGGAGAGCAGTGAACAGTGGCAACCAATGGCTATGGTCATGCCACTGCACGTTGCAAGAAAATGGCTGTGCCACTCAAATGTTAGTTTTAGCTTTCATCTCCTATTTTATTAAAGGACCTTAAGTCTGCATCAACTGAGCTAATAGCTTCCAAGTTCATGACCACTTTGCCTGGAAACAGCAGTGTAACTATAGTAGCCTCCCATTATCCATGGGAAATATGTTTCAAGACATCCAGTGGATGCCTGAGTGGGTGGATAGTACTGAACTCTACGTATACTATGTTTTTTCTATACATATAAGCCTATGATAGAGTTTAATTTATAAATTAGGCACAGCAAGAGATTAACAATAATTAATACTAAAATAGAACAATCATAGTAATTTGCCAGCATCACTACTGTTATGTTGTAGAACTTTTATAAAGTAAAATAACAGTTGAACACATGCACTGCCATACCACAACAGTAGATCTGATAACTGAGACAGCTGTAGGGCTACTAAGTGACTAATGGATATGATAGACAAAGGGATGATTCATGTCCCAGGTGGAAGGGAGAGAGAGAGTTTGGGATTTCAATACACTACCCAGATGGCATGTAATTTACAATTTATGAATTGTTCATTTCTGAAATTTTCCATTTTGTTTTGGATCACAGATTACAGCAGGTAACTGAAACTATGAAATGGGAACTGCAAATAAGGGGGCACTCCTGTAGTACCATTTAATTCAGTTGACTAAAATGGACGTTAGAAATTATTGCATCTAATCTTTTCAATTTACGAAATTAAGAAATTGGATCTAAGGAATAATTTCCTGAGATTGAATTATGAATTAATCACAAAGATCATGATAAAAGGATTACAGTTTATTCCCCCCTATAACCCAAACTTGATATTGTTTCTGAACTAAGTCATATTCCTTCACACAAAAATAGCTTTCTAGTATAGCACTGTAAAACTGTATAGCTTCTGTTTGTTGGGAGCTTTCTTCTTCTTTTTGTTTTGTTTTACAGTAGAGCCAAAAAAATACAGAAATATATTTTCAAAATACCTCTGTGGGCTCAACAATAATAAGGTGAAGATGAGTTATTATAAAAAAACACTCATGTCTCTCAAATAAATGTCTCAGGTTTAGGAGTTTGGCAGATTTTGTGAGTGTGGATGAAGAGATTAGATGGATAGCACTTTGGCTTCTTCCAATTGCCAGAAATTTTCATACATCTAAACGATACAACACAGATAACGAAAGTTGCAGGTATCATAATTTGGAAAATTGCTAAATGTATCATCATCATTTGCAAAACTGTTGCAGTAGATCTTATGATAACTAACCACATTTGCTTTTCCTACAGCTTATTATATATAAAAGAAGGAGCAATTAAAATCCCTCTCTGCTATGAAATTTAGGTTCAAGTGGATTGTGCATGAAATTAGCTTTTTAATACTTACATGGAAAATTGAGCTCTCAACCCAGAACCAGGGAGAAAAGGAGTTATTTCTTTTATTGTTTTTTTTTGTATATAATTACTCTTTAATTTTAACCATTTCCAACTTAAAGAATAAGCAAAAGCCCAATTCAATAAGTCATTCAAAGGTCAAAAATGTCCACTCTCCCAATATTTCATGTATTCTGTAATTTATTTCAAACTTTAGAGATTGTTAAAACTTCCCCTTAGAATATGTACATATCACCATTGAAAACCAAAACCAGTACATTTTTCTTCAAGGGTTTACAATAGCCAAAAAAAAAAAAAAAAAACAGAAAAAAAACTCACATTTTAAAGTTTAAGAGAAACAATATGAACTGGATCTATCTGAAATCCAAACAACTAACAAAAAATTAACACTTTAAAAGTAGAAAAGTCCTTGTCTGAACTGGATCTATCTGAAATCCAAACAGCTAATAAAAAATTAACACTTTAAAAGTAGAAAAGTCCTTGTCACACTACAATTAACTAGTAAAATTGATTCTTTTAGATGCTACCCAGTTGCAGAAGGATGAGGTTTTAAAAGAGCATGCATCAGGCATAAAACAATATAGTGAACGCTGATTGTTTTGTGTTATTCCCAACTGAATGGGTCTTTTTAAATGTATGTTTAAAGTCACCTAGGCCGGGCGGGGTGGCTCAAGCCTGTAATCCCAGCACTTTGGGAGGCCGAGACAGGCGGATCATGAGGTCAGGAGATCGAGACCATCCTGGCTAACCCGGTAAAACCCCATCTCTACTAAAAAAAAACACAAAAAACTACCCGGGCGAGGTGGCGGGTGCCTGTAGTCCCAGCTACTCAGGAGGCTGAGGTAGGAGAATGGCATAAACCCGGAAGGCGAAGCTTGCAGTGAGCTGAGATCTGGCCACTGCACTCCAACCTGGGCCACAGAGCGAGACTCCATCTCAAAAAAAAAAAAAGTCACCTTAACCTGTTACATAATTTCCTTGGTCTTCTTTTTACTTGTAAGCAACCAATGGAAATCCCTGTTTTTCTGAGATTCCCATAATCTGATGTTATAGGCAGAAAATCTTGGCAACGGCAGGCACTTCCTATATCCTCCATGGGACTTTTGGTGGGGTCATGAAAAGTTAAACTTTGGCTTCCTGCAGTGAACTATAGCTCTAAGTGTTTCATCTCATGATTTCCAAAAGCTTAAAATACTCTCTTTAACCAGTATGTGTTTGACCATTTGTAATTTTAAACTTCATACTAGCAGTATGTATGATTTACACATAACCATTACAGTATTGTAGTTTTCTGGATTTGACTATTTATCTCTACCAATGAGTTGTATACTTTGCATGTATTTATGATACTAATTATCCTTTTTTTCTACCTGAAGAATTCCCTTAAGTGTTTCTTTTAAGGTAGGTCTAGTGATAATAAATTACCTCAGCTTTTACTTGTCTCTGAAAGATTTTATTTTTCCTTCATTTCTGAAGGATAGCTTTGCTAAATATAGTATTCCTGATTGACATTTTTTCTCTCAGCACTTTGTTATTTGTTTGTTTTGAGACAGAGTTTCACTCTTGTTGCCCAGGCTAAAGTGCACCAGTGTGATCTCACCTCACTACAACCTCTGCCTCCTGGGTTCAAGTGATTCTCCTGCTTCAACCTCCTGAGTAGCTCGGACTCAGGCATGTGCCACCACACCTGGCTACACTTTGAATATGTTATCGGATTTTCTCCTGGTCTGCAAGAGTTCTGCTGAAAAGTCCACTGAGAATCTAATGGGAATTCCCTTATATTACTTGAAGACTTTCCCTTATTGTTTTTAAGTTTTCTCTTTGTCTTTGACTTTTGGCAGTTTGATTATAACGTGCCTTTGAGAGGAACTCTGGTTGAATCTATTTGGAAATCTTTGAGTTTCATGGATCTGGATTCATTTCTCTCCCAAAACTTGGGAAATTTTCAGCAATTATTTTGTTATATAAACTTTTTATCCCTTTCTCTGTCTCCTCTTCTTCATGAAAGCACATAATACGGATATTTTTGTTTCCTTAGTGGTGTCCCATAAGTCTCATAGGCTATCTTTACTCGTTTCCATTCTGTCTTTTATTTTTGTCCTCTGAGTAGTTTCAAAAGACCTATCTTCAAGTTCACAGATTCTTTATTCTTTTTGATTTAGCCTACTATTGAAGTTCTCAATTGTATTTTTTATTTCATTGATTGAATTTTTCATTTCATTGGTTGAATTTTTCACCTTCCAAATTTTTGTTTGGTTCTTTTTGATCCCGTCTGTCTTTGTTAAATGTCTCATTCAGGTCATGAATTTTTTTATTCCATGAATTATCTATTATTTTTATTCTCTTGTATTTTGCTGAGTTTACTTAAAATCATTATTTTGAATTCCTTTTCAGGCAATTCATAAATTTTCGCTTCTTTGAGACAAGTTACTAGAGAATTATTATCTTTCTTTGGTGATGTCATGTTTCCTTGCTTTTATATATTTCCTATGTGCATGTGTTGATGTCTTCCATCTTGCATTTTGGTCACTTCTTTCAAACTTTACAGAATGACCTTGATAGGACATGACTTTCACCTGCAGATGGGACTGAGCTACCAGTTGTTTGAGGTGTGGTGGTTATGGTTTTGTGTAGGTGCAGTGGTGTAGTCTCCATGCACTTTCCTCATTTTAATCAACATTAGTAACGAATGCAGTGCCTCAGTGGTCTAGGCAGCAGAGGTTTGTGGCAGTGACATTGACTGCGTAGTTGATTAAAGAAAGGGCTTTTCTTGACTCTAACAGTGGTGAGTCGTAGCTGAAGAGATCTATTTTGATGTTGGGTCTGATGTGGCTCTGAGGCAGCCAGAGAAACACTAAGATCCAGGACGTAGGTGCTTGAAACAGCTGTGGATCTGGGTTCCTGGGCTCAAGATCTTACCAAATTACTGTAGCACTTGGGAGTTGAGGTACAGGTTCAAGGTATGAGTGGATGAAGTTCTCCTGATAAGCTGACATCCGTTGCTCCAAGACAAACCCCAGAATCTCAGACCCAGGAGACTAGGATGTAGTTGTGGCTGTTACCCTGGGGAGCAGGGCACAGCACTGGCATAGCTCTGGGGAGAAAATGTGGTGCTCCAGAGGCTCAGGTCATGGTGAGCAAGGCAAAGCTGCAATTCAGAACTCAGAAATGACAGAGCATGAGATACCATGTAGTGGTCATTGTGGACCCTGAGATAACAGGGTCCAGCAGTAGCCCAGGCACCGTAAGGCCAGTGCAGCAGCAGCAAGGACCCAGGAATGGTAAGATGCCACTGTGGGGGATTCTGAAGGGTAGAGAGCAACACAGTGATGACTTTAATCTTGAGAGAGGCAGAGTGCATCGGCAGCTTGGACTATGAGAGACAATCCCGTTTTAGGTAGGTGGGGTACTGTGACTGTTTGGCCAGGAGGATGGGGTGAAATAGCTCAGCTAAGGCTCTGATTTCCTGGATGTGAGATGCTGCATATGTTTGGCCCTAGAAAGTGAAGTTATAGAGATTAGCAGTCTTTGGATCCCTGAGGGTGGACCTCTATGTTAGCTGTGATGCTGGGTGGTGCAACTGCCTCAGTGTGCCAGAATATCATAACTCCTGGGGGCTGCAGTGCTGCTTCACTTGAGGCACCAGGGCCAGGGGCAAATGCTTTGGTGTCCCAGATGCCTGAGATCCCCAGGGGCAGAGCACTACTTCAATTGTGGCAGCACGTGTGTGGTTACTCCAGTGTACAGGCCTGAGGTCCCCGGGAAGGTGGGGCTGAGTGTTTTCTTTGGGGCCAGAGGCACCACTGCTCTGGTAGTTCAAGGCTCCAGGTCCCTGAGGGGGTGAATCACCACTTCAGCTGAGCCCTCAGGGGAGGATGCACCAGTGACTGTGGTAGCTTGGCCCTGAAAGGTAAGGTGTAGTAGCAACTCTGCTTGAGGATGGCACACTACCAGACGGGTGTGAGTGCAGTGGCAGCCAAGCCTCGGAGAATGAGGGATGCAATGACTCATCCCATAGCGGGACACACTTTAGCAATAGCTCTTGTTTTGAGATAGTACAGAGCATTAATAGCATAGGCCACGGTGGAGAGGACATAGCATCAGTTCCTTGTCTGAAGGTATCTTCATATATGGAGCATGGGAGCTCCCTCCTCTCGGCTTCAAGCCTTGGAGAACTGTGGGAATCTCCAGAAGCTAGGACTGCAGGTGTTCACAATGGCAATGGAGGACGCTGGAGTCCTCTTGCTTATCTTTTCCCCACAGGGAAAAGTTCCTCCTGATTATAATCTGATTCCAAGTGACTGGATGGGATGGTGGAGGTGAGACGTTTCCTTCCTTCCCTTCTCTATGTGGCCATCCTGTTCCTATGCTATATGTGATTTCTGGTGCTTCTTTGCTCTGCTCTGGTGCTACCTTTTAGTAATTTTGGTTGAAATGTAGTTGTTTATTCACTGTTTTGGCTTTTTGTGGGGGGAGGAGTGTTATGAGCTTTAGTCATTTTGCTGATGTCACCTTTAAATAGTCCCTTCTTGAAACTCTTTTCAATTAACTCAGTTATTTTGCTATCTGTCCTGCCGTGCTGACCTACACCAAATGTGAACTTTATCTCTCCTATACTTTTCAGGCAAGTTACCTTTGTTGACTTTTTAAGTAGTTTGAATATATGTTGACTACATCAGTTAACTCACAAGGCAAATTTTCTTTTGCACAGCTTAGTTCACTTGTAAACATAGGACCTACAGTGCATATGTACATTTTTCTGGAAGGAGGGGCCATAGCTTCCATCAGAGCTTCAAAAGGATTCACAATCGAAATATAGTTAGAACTGACTTTCCCTAGTATTGTATTTATCTTCCTAGAGTCTTACTTTTGACATTCCGGTAGCTGATATCTGGTGGAAAAAATATTGTAATGATAGTATCATGACTCTTTTCCAGGAGATACTGATTTTATTTTAGAGACATCAAAGAGGCTTTGACTTTTTTATGTTTTTGAGCATAATGGTTATAAAAACATAACTGTTTAACTAGTACTTACTTTATAAGAATAAATATTGTCACTAAGTAAAATTTAATTTAAGCAAAATTTCAGTAAATTTTATTTTATCGATATTCACATGTATTTCCAAATAGCATGATGCATATTTTCAAGTATTTTATTTTCTGTTAATAAAATGTGTCTCATTTTCCAAAAGTTTATATGCCTGTAGCTTTAGAAAGATGAAGAAATTGTAATTGGAATACAATGCTTTTATGTTTAAACGACAAGTTTGTAAGTTATCACTTCATCATTTTCAATTATTTTTAAACATACAAAAAAGATTTCAGTAATTATATTTGCGTGTTTATAAATCATTGGCAGATTGTAACAAGTCAAAAGAAAACTACTGCAGTTATTGTCCAGAATAATTAAAGGAGCATCTTACTATTAAAAAAAAAGCATGAAACAAAATTCAAAACTAATGCACTAAGTCTCACAAATCTACTGTCTTTAATAATTGAACAGGAAAACTGATATTCAAGATTTTCCAAAGTGACATTAGTAAAAGCTACAGAAAAGACATATTTCCTTTTGCATAACTGATTTGATTTACTTCCTGTCATGCTGTACCTCATATCTGCCATAATTGTTGAAGGCAGGCAATTTACACTGAGTGATGGAGCAACTTAAATATTAGAATATAGGCCAATTCTCTCCACTTAAAGTTACAAAGCTAAGATCAAAATAGAGAAGTGAATGTTTCTAGATATGTGAGAACTAATCATTAGCTATATACAGTGTCTTCATTATATTTTTTAAATTAAAGGTAAAGATATTTTACAATTTTAGTTGATACATCCATTATCTATTTCAGTCTGCATTAATGCACCAGTCATGTTGCTGTGGCTTTCTTGTCTTTTTTAACATAGAAATAATATTTAATTTCTATTTATTTATTTATTTATTTTTGTTGATGTTGACACTATATTTATTTGTTATTTTTATTTATCTTTCATTTTTATTTCAGGTTCAGGGGTACATGAGTAAGTTGATTATATAGGTAAATTGTGTGTCATAGGGGTTCATTGTTCAAATTATCTCATCAACCAGTAATGAGCATGGTATGCAAGACAGTTTTCAAATCCTCAACCTCCTCCCACCCTTCACTCTCAAGTAGGCCCTAGTGTCTGTTGCTCCCTTCTTTGTGTCCATGTGTACTCAATGTATAGCTCCCACTTACAAGTGAGAACATACAGTATTTGGTTTTCTGTTCCTGTGTTAGTTCACTTAGGATGATGACCTCCTGCTCCATCCATGTTTCTGCAAAGGACATGAACTCACTTTTTTCTATGACTGCATGGTATTCCATGGTGTGTATGTACCACATTTTCTTTATCCAGTCTACTGTGGATGGGCATTTAGGTTTATTTCATGTTTTGCTATTGTGAATAGTGCTGCAATGAACATACACTGTTGGGGTCCACGTGTTTCCTAAACAAAGGAATGTACACACAAGACAACACAGGACAAGACATACACGGTGGCCGCCCCAAACGGCACACGCTGCTTTATTTTATCCAGCCGTTTGTGGAATGTTGCCAAGTCACGGGGCATGTGTTGCTTCTCTGACCTTTCCTTGACTCGTAAGATCAGTAAACATTGACCAGTTCCCAGAGCCCACTGTTTGCAGCTGGCTCCTTTGTCCTTCCTGTTTGCAGAGAAGGACCGTCCTGCTTTGTTTGCAAAAGCAGGGCTTATCGGGAACGTCTCGTTTGCGAGCACGCAGTCCTCTACAATAGACATGTGTGTCTTTGTGGTAGAATGATTTGTATTCATTTAGGTATATACCCAGTAACGTGACTGCCTGGTCTAATGGTAGTTCTGGGTTTTTTTGTTGTTGTTGTTCTGTTTTGTTTTGTTTTTTCTCTTTCTTTTTTTATTATATTTTAAGTTCTGGGGTACATGTGTAGAATGTGCAGTAGTGTTACATAGGTATACACATGCCATGGTGGTTTGCTGCATCCATCAACCCATCACCTACATTAGATATTTCTCCTAAAGCTATCCCTCTCCTAGACCCCCACCCCCTGACAGGACCTGTGTTCCCTCCCTGTGTCCAAGTGTTCTCATTGCTCCACTCCCACTTATGAATGAGAACATGAGGTGTTTGGATTTCTGTTCTTGTGTTAGTTTGCTGAGAATGATGGTTTCCAGCTTCATCCACGTCCCTGCAAAGGACATGAACTCATCCTTTTTTATGCCTGCATAGTATTCCATGGTGTGTATGTGCCACATTTTCTTTACCCAGTCTATCATTGATGGACATTTGGTTTAGTTCCAAGTCTTTGCCATTGTTAATAGTGCCACAGTAAACATATGTGTGAATGTCTTTATAGTAGAATGATGTATAATCCTTTGGGTATATACCCTGTAATGGGATTGTGGGGTCAAATGTTATTTGTAGTTCTAGATCCTTGAGGGATCACCACACTGTCTTCCACAATGGTTGAACTAATATATACTCCCACCAACAGTGTAAAAGCATTCCTATTTCTCCACATCCTCTCTAGTATCTGTTGTTTCCTAACTTTTTAATGATTGCCATTGTAACTGGTGTGAGACGGTATCTCATTGTGGTTTTGATTTGCATTTATCTAATAACCAGTGATGATGAGCATATTTTCATGTTCACTGAATGCATAAATGTCTTCTTTTGAGAACTGCCTGTTCATATTCTTTGCCCACTTTTTGATGTTTTTTTTTTTTTCTTGTAAATTTGTTTAAGTTCCTTGTAGATTCTGGATATTAGCCCCTTGTCAGATGGATAGATTGCAAAAGTTTTCTCCCATTCTGTAGGTTGCCTGTTCACTGTGATGATAGCTTCTTTTGCTATGCAAAAGCTCTTTAGTTTAATTAAATCCCATCTGTCAATTTTAGCTTTTGTTGTCTTTGCTTTTGGTGTTTCAGACATGAAGTCTTTGCCTATGCCTAAATCCTGAATGTATTGCCTAGGATTTCTTCTAGGATTTTTATGGTTTTAGGTCTTACATTTAAGTCTTTAATCCATCTTGAGCTGATTTTTGTGTAATGTGTAAGGAAGGGGTCCAGGGTAGTTCTGTCTTGAGGAATCACCGAGCTGCTTTCCACAATGGTTGATCTAATTTATGTTACCATTAGCAGTGTATAAGCTTTCCCCTTTTGATTAGTGATGTTGAGCATTTTTTCATATGCTTGCTGGCCACTTGTATGTTTCCTTTTGAAAAGTGTCTATTCATGGCCTTTGCCCATTTTTAATGAGGATGTTTTTTGTTTGTAAATTTAAGTTCCTTATAGATTCTGGATACTAGACTATTGTCAGATGCACAGTTTGCAAATACTTTCTCCCATTCTGTAGGTTTTCTGTTTACTCTGCTGATAGTTTCTTTTGTGGTGCAGAAGCTCTTTAGTTTGCTTAGGTCCCATTTATCAATTTTTGGTTTTGTTGCAATGGCTTTTGGTGTCTTTATCATAAAATCTTTGCCAAGGCCTATGTCCAGGATGGTATTTCCAATGTTATCTCCCAAGATTTTTATAGTTTTAGGTTACACATTTAAGTCTTTAATCCTTTCTGATTTAATTTTTTATATGGTGAAAGGAAGAAGTCTAGACTGAATCATCTGCATATGCCTAGCCAGTTATCCCAGCACCATTTATTGAATAGGGAGTCCTTTTCCTATCGCTTGTTTTTGTCAGTTTTATCAAAGATCAGATGTATGGCTTTATTTCTAGGCTTTTTATTTTGTTCCATTGAACTGTATGAGATTGTATGACTTTTTGTTTGTTTGTTTGTTTGTTTGTTTGTTTTTACCAGTAGCATGCTGTTTTGGTTACTGTAGCTGTGTGGTATACTTTGAAGTAGGGTAATGTGATGCCTCCAGTTTTGTTATTTTGGCTTAGGATTGTCTTGGGTATTTTGGCTCTTTTTGATTCCATGTGAATTTTAAGACTTTTTTTCTAATACTTTGAAACATTAAATTGGTAGTTTGATAGGAATAACATTGAATCTGTAAATTGCTTTGGGCAGTATGGCCATTTTAATAATATTGATTCTTCCTATTCATTAACATGAACAATTTTTCATTTGTTTTTGTTATCTCTGATTTCTCTGAGCAGTTTAATAAGGCTTGTTGTAGAGATCTTTCACCACCCTGGTGAACTATATTCCTAGGTATCTTATTGCTTGTGGCTATAATAAATGGAATTGCAGTCTTGATTTGGTTCTCAGCTTGGACATTGTTAGCACATAGACATGGTAATGATTTTTATACTTTCATTTTGTATCCTGAAACGGCTGAAGTTCTTTATCAAATCTAGGAGCTTTTGGGCAGAGACTATGGGGTTTTCTAGGTATAGAATCACATCATTGGGAAACAAATATAGTTTGACTTGACTTCCTGTCTTCATATTTGGATGCCTTTTCTTTCTCCTAATTGCTCTGGCTAGGACTTCAAGTACTCTGTTGAACAGGAGTGGTGAGAGTGGGCATCCTTGTCTTATTCTAATTATCGAGGATAATGCTTCCAGATTTTATTCATTATGATGTTGTCTGTGGGTTTGTCATAGATGGCTCTTCTTATTTTGAGGCATGTCCCTTCTGTACCTAATTTTTTGTGGGTTTTGAACATGAAGGGGTATTGAATTTTATTGAAAACCTTTTCTGCATTTATTAAGATAACCATATGGTTTTTGTCTTTAGATCTGTTTATGTGGTGAATCACATTTACTGATTTGCACATGTTGAACCTACTTTGCATTCCAGAGATAAAGCCTACTTGATTGTGGTGGATAAGCTTTTTGATGTGCTGCTGGATTTGGTTTGCAAGTATTTTGTTGAGGGATTTTGCATTGATGCTCATCAAAGATACTGGCCCGAAGTTTTAGTATTTCTGAGTCTCTGCCAGATTTTGGTATCGGGATGATGCTGACCTCATAGAATGAGGTATGGGAGGATCCCTTCACCTTAATTTTTTGGAATAGTTTCAGTTGGACTAGTATCAGCTCTTCTTTATAATCTGGTAGAATTTGGCCATGAATTCATCTGGTCCCTTGGGTTTTTCTCAACTAGTCCTAGGCTTTTTGTTACTGATTCAGTTTTGGAAACCATTATTGTTTTATGCAGGGATTCAGTTTCTTCCTGGTTTAGTCTTGGAAGGTTGAATTTCCAGGAATTTGTCAATTTATTCTAGGTTTTCTAGTTTATGTGCCTGGAGATGTTTGTAGTAATTTCTGAGAGCTTTTTGTTTTTAGATGGGGGTCAGTAGTAATGTCCTATTTGTCATTTCTGATTGTGTTTATTTGAAACTTTTCTCTTTTTTTCTTTATAAGTCTATCTAGTGGTCTAACAGTCTTATTTGTTCTTTCCAATAACAATTCTTCAATTAATTGATCTTTTATCTGGGTTTTCATATCTCTGTTTCCTTCAGTTAAGAACTGATTTTGGTTATTTCTTGTCTTCTACTAGATTTGGAGTTGGCTTGCTCTTTTTTTTCTAGTTCCTACAGGTGTTAAGTTAGGTTGTTCATTTGAGATCTTTCTGACTTTTTGATGTGGCCATTTTGCACTATAGACTTTCCTCTTAACACTGATTTAACTGTGTCTAATAAATCCTGGTATATTGTATCTTTGCTCTCATTCATTTCAAATAATGTCTTCATTTCTTCCTTAATTTCATTGTTTACCCAAAAGTCATTCAGGAGCAGGTTATTTAATTACCATGAAATGGTATAGTTTTAAGTTATTTTCTTAGTATTAATTTGTATTTTTATAGTGCTGTGATCTGAGAGTGTGGTTGGTATGATTTCAGTGCTTCTGAATTTGTTGAGAATTGTTTTATGGTCCATTGTGTGGTTGATTTTAGAGTATATGCCATGTGTAGATGAGATGAATCTGTTGTTTTGAGGTGGAGAGTTCTGAAGATATCCATTAGGTCCATTTGGTCAAGTGTCAAGTTAACGTCCTGATAATCTTTGTTAGTTTCCTCTCCTTTATAATCTTTCTAATACTGTCATTGGGGTGTTAAAGTCCCCCACTATTTTTGTGTGGTTATCTAAATCCCTTTGTAAGTCTCTAAGAACTTACTTTATGAATCTGAGTGCTCCTGTGTTGGGTATGTATATATTTTGGATAGTTCAGTCTTGTTGAATTTAATCCTTTACCATTATGTAATGACCTTCTTTGTCTTTTTAATTGTTGCTGGTTTAAAGTCTGTTTTGTCTGAAGTTCGAATGCCAACCCTTGCTTTTTTTCTGTTCTCCATTTATTTGGTAGATTTTTCTTCATCCCTTTATTTTGAACCTATGGGTGTCATTGATGTGAGATGGGTCTCTTGAAGACAGCATACTGTTGAGTCTTACTTCTTTATACAACTTGCCTTTTAAATGGGGCATCGGGCCTATTTATGTTCAAGGTTAATATTAATGTGTTTGAATTTGATCCTGTCATCATGTTTTAGATGTTTATTATGCAGACTTGATTGTGCATTTGCTTTATAATGTCAATGGTCCATGTACACATCAATGACACCCATAGGTTCAAAATAAAGGGATGAAGAAAAATCTACCAAATAAATGGAGAACAGAAAAAAAGCAAGGGTTGTCATTCTAACTTCAGACAAAACAGACTTTAAACCAGCAACAATTAAAAAGACAAAGAAGGTCATTACATAATGGTAAAGGATTAAATTCAACAAGACTGAACTATCCAAAATATATAGTGGTCTTTCTTAGCACTTTGTATAGGACTCCCAGATCTCATAAGGCAGATCTGGTGGTGGAGCCACCTGGGACTCACCAAGCAGAGGAGATGGAGCAGTGGAGGCAGTGGCTTTCTTGTGCCTCCCAAGATTCTATCAAGACCCAATTCCAGTACTGCTTATTCCCTGAATTGTTCCTACAGATCTCCAGTCTAGTTATTCCATCTGACCCTCCTTTAAATTCATAGCCTTTGCTGTCTATACCATTCATGTGTTAACCTTGTCAAATATTTATCCTGTGATAAAATCATCACTCATGGTGATGGTGAATACATAACAAGGTAAAGATGTTAAAATAGAAAGTCTATTAGCCTAGACACTTCATTATAGAATCAGTCCCTCATTTAATAACCATATGACTTGGGCAAGTCACTGGATTTTTTGAATCTCAATTTGCTAGTTCATCAGGGAAGAGGATCACACTGAACTTCTTACCTTACGATATTTGGAGTTGAAATGAGGCAATGAAAAAAAGATTTAAGATTATAAAGTGCTATGTTATTTTAAGGAATTTTAATCTAATATAGGAGTAATAATAGCATATATTAAACATATGTTATACACTAAATTTTTTATATAAATTGTCTTATGCAATCATTAGAAAACCCTATGAAGTAAAGATCATTATTATCTCTATTTTATAGATAAAGATTCTGAAGTATTTAGAAGTTAAACAATATACTCATGATGAAACCATTAGGAAATGAGAGAACCAGGCTATGAACATATGCAGCTTGGCTCCCGAAGCCATTATATTTGGCTGAATTCTGCTACATTACTTTCCATAAAGCTAAATTAAAAAGGTTTCTTGAGGAGGTAATGTCACTGGCACACCACAAGAAAATCATCCCCTTTATACTCATCTTAAAAATTATACTTTCTGGAGTGGCCTGATGAAACCCAAACAACACTCCATGTAATTCTTATCTTTTCTGACTACTCTTCCCTAATAATAATTGTTATTATGATAATTGATGATTGCTCCCAGTATATAAATGCCTTATCATTATCTTTTGATGTTATCAGTGAAATTTCCTTGCAAACCTTGTAAACTGGGATCTTGTACTTTGCCACCATGACATCGTCTACATAACACGTTTGTTTCCTTTACACTCAGGCCTAAAACCAATTGTGTTACATTCCATAGAATCTCCTTTGTTTTTTTCCCCCACATCTATCTCCCCAGGAATTAATTTAATTAGACTGTCATGTTAAGGTAAATCAACAAGGGAACAACATATGTAGTTATCATTCTAAATGGGAGTATGAATTCTTCTTAAGAGAATTATGAAAAACACAAATTTTAAGAATTTATTCCATGTGTACATATAAATATCAAATATAAATATAAGAAAAATGAGAGAAGATGGATTCAAAATGGCCTTACCCTTTACTAATTGTGTGTCATCTCTTTATTCCATGCAGATTTTTAGGGTTTCTTAATATTATTGGTATTTGAGATTTTCATAAATGCTAAACATTTTCAAGGTGGACTTCTGAGCAATGAATCATATCATGTGATAGGGTGTCTAATAGATTGAGAACTCTTTAATAAGAGTTAACATTGGACTGAGAGATGACTAAGTGTTAGATATATGCATAAAGTCTGCTATGAAGTAGTCATCATTGTTAGCACCATTGTACTTTGAGAAGAATGGGGCTTAGAGAAGATAAACATATCCATTAGTAGAGCTGGAATTTCAGCCCAGGCTTTAGTCCATCAACATGATCTTTAATTCTAACCACCATGCTTCCCAAAGAAAGACTACATTACCCAACTAGATAAATCATCAAGCCAAATGACAAAAAAATCATATTTTTTTGTCATCTAGCTCAGCAACTCCTTTCCTGTGTGAATGTCATTCCAAATCAGGAATATATCCATATTTGTTGAAGATTTACCATGGATCTAGTAGTAACCCTTTACAACACAGGAAAAAGATAACAAATTGTAATAGCGCATTCAAAATATACAAAGTTGCAAATTGTATTTAGAGTAATTAGGAATCATAGAACCAAAGACTATGCTGTCTTATCCTATTTCTCATTCTGAAGATCTCACTTTAAATAGAATTACCTCTTTTCAAGGAAACATAATCTCTATGAAGATTAAATTTTATCCTTAATTCTGTCTATGCAGTGAATCACATTTATTGATTTGCAGATGTAGAACCAGCCTTACATACCTGGAATAAAGCTGACTCGATCATGGTGTACTATCTTTTGGTTGTGCCTCTGTATTCAGTTTGCAAATATTCTATTAAGGATTTTTGCTTTTTTGTTTTATTTATTTATTTATTTTAATTTTTATTTTAGGTTTGGGAGTACATGTGAAAGTTTGTTACATATGTAAGCACATGTCATGGGGGTTTGTTCTGTATATTGTTACATCACCCAGGTATTAAGCTCAGAACCCAACAGTTATCTTTTCTGTTCTTCTCCTTATTCCCACCAAGTAGACCCCAGTGTCTGTCATTTCCTTCTTTTGTTCATAAGTTGTTATCATTTATCTCCCACTTATAAGTGAGAACATGCAGTATTTGGTTTTCTGTTCCTATGTTAGTATCAATGTTCATTAGGGACATTAATTTGTAGTTTTCTTTTTTGGTGTTGACCTTGTCTGGTTCCCATATCAGGGTGATACTAGCTTTGTAGAATGAGTTAGGGGGAATGTTCTCATCCTTGATTTTTTGGAACAGTTTCATGAGGATTGGTACCAGTTCTTTGCACATTTAGTATAATTTGGCTGTGAATCCATCTGGTCCTGGGTTTTGTTGTTTTTTGGGGAGAGTGTTTTTTACTGATACAGTCTCACTGCCCATTATTGGTCAATTCCAGACTTCTATTTCTTCCTGGTCCAATTTTAGGAGGTTGCATATTTTCAGGAATTTCTCAGCATCAGTCATGCTCTGCTGCAATTGCCTATTAAAGGCAATATTATCATTTTCCTTCTAAACTAGGAATAGTAAGCACTGTTTGTGAGACGTCATATCTACTTTATGCTGTTCCTCTGCCAATATTGAGTTGCTTATCTCTATTGACATATGCAGCTTCTCTCTGAGCTGGATCTAGACCTGTAAAATGTAATTAACTACATAAATTATCTTTTAAGAAGAGAACCAAAGATCAAATTTATCTACAAAGTTTGGTAGAAAAATAAGTATAAACCAGGTACGGTGGCACACACCTGTAGTCCTAGCTACTCAAGAGGCTATGATGAGAGGATCACCTGGGCCTAGGAGTTGGATGCTGCAGTGATCTATGATCGTGCCATGCACTCCAGCCTGGGTGACAGGGTGAGACCTTGTCTCTAAAAAAGTATTATTACTCTTATTAATACATAATAATTTAGAAATATAAAGTTCCATCTTAAAACCAGATGTTCAGAGCTCTAGCAGCTTTCTTATTGATGATCTGCCATTCCCACCCTGTCTTTGCAAGAAAGGAATCAAACTTCATTTAGGAAGCATCAGGTCTCACTTACTTTTAATGTAATCGTTTTTGAGCATTTTTCCTATTGTCTGTAATTTTCTACTTTCTTTTACTAAAAGTGAAATGATTTTCTTACAACTTAAAATGTAAGTTTTACACCACAGGGAAGAAAAATAAAAGAAAATATAAACTGTATGAAAGCCGGGATATTTTTTGCTTTTTATTTGCTGATGTATTTGTAACAATTAGAGAAATATCTGCCACGTGGCAGCACAGAAACATTGCTGAATAAACTGAACAAGTGTAATGCAATTCAGTGTTGATTTCCAAAGGAATTAAAGTATATATGTATATTGTACCACATTCTAGATATAGTGCTGGGTTATGTATGTACACTACTTCATCAAAGTAGCACAAAAATGTGAAGAGGAAACTACCTTTGAGAAAAAATATGCACTATCCTATGTTATATAACATTTAGAATCACTTTTTGTTAGCTGAAATCATAAATAATTATGATAGTTTCCACTTGTGAGAATTCCAAACTAGATAATTTTGCTGATCTCTATAATAAATATAAAAAGAAGAGATCAATCTCATTTTAGAGATGAAGACACCAAGACACAGAGAATAAGAGCTTAGGGCCAATGACCATTATATCTCCATTGTTCATTCCCTGGTATCACTCTCACATTCTCCGATCCCTCAGTCCCTTGGTCACTTCTTCCATCCGCCATCCTGAGATCTTCATTTATCTCTCTTCAAGTGCACATGGGGCTTGCAAACTTATAGAAATATTGTATGTTTTTAAATGAAGAAATGGCTTTTATCTAATATGTGAGAACAGAAAGACAACTAAGATTGTGATCTCTGGCATTCTAGTGGAATAAAAAGATTTTATTAACGAGTGTTCAGGGCTTCTCCAAATATTAGGAAGTTTACCAAATGCCTCTATTTAATATGCAATCTAACTCCTGTGAAAACATCTTAATCAGCTTTTCTCTGTATTTATTTCACTAGAGAACCTCTTTTAAGAGTTGCTACCATTTAGGTAAGTATATTAATTTCAGTCCACTGGTGGATGATGCTATCCACTACAGGTAGATACCAATGTCTAGGGCACACATTTGTGATGATTTTATAATACAAAACATTTCTTTCTCATAAAATATGTCACTGCATGATGAAACTGGAGGGAGCCATGCCACTTCTCTGATACTTTGTTACCATAGATCTAAACCTCATTGTATATCTTTAAAATGCCTCTTTTAGATAAGATTCTTTAAAAATAAGATAATGAAAAATAAGCTCTTGAATTTAACTACATAGGAAATAATTGTCTGATTTGGACCAGACTATAATATCTGCAAAATATATGTCTTTGTAAACACTTGTCTCATTAATAAATTTCCTACTTAAAATTTGAATTACATATATAAAAGTAAGATGTTCTTGCTGAAAAATAATTTCCTAATGAGCAGCAAAGTCATGCAATCTATTTAGCAGAGTTATTATAGTTATTACTAATAAAATCGGCCTCCATTTAAATGTGGAGAATCTGTATTGGTTCCAATACCAATTATACATTATCCTTAAATTACATATTGAAACTTGGTGGATTTATGCCAAGATGTAATCAGAAGGAATCATGAGGTGAGCAATTTTCAGAGCTCAATTTAATTCAACATATTTTTAACTGCATCTTCCAAGATTATAATTACATTTAACAATTGGTTTGATTGAAGGAGCAAAAAAATCATACTGCTTCATTGACCACCATTTTCCATACTTGTTTGAATGGCATTGCATGTGATATAATTTGTAATAAAGCCAATTATGAGAAGAACAGGAACACTAGTATTTTTTAAATTCTGGTGGAATGTTTTAAAATTTTAATATAAAAAGTTAAAGGGCCCTGTTTCTAGAACTCAGCATCACAGAATATATATATTTTTCTCTATTTATCACAGTAACTGGTGCATTAGTTGACCAGATAGAGAATGGGATGTTGAGTAGAACAAAGGGTTGAATTTTGAAATCTGTTTCTTATAATCTCAGTTAAATCAGGCAAGGTGTTTAGCTAATATTGCTTTTTTACATGTAAAACAAGAATTATAAGCTTGCTTTACATAATTTTAGGGAAAAGTAAACTATATATATTTATATACACCATATTTATTTATATGTGCCACATATATGTTTACATAGACCATATATATTTACTTATGCTATATATACATCAGTATACATATACTATATATGTATACCATATAGATATCATATATGTATTTGTGTATATGTTTGTATGTGTGTATGTGTGTGTATCTCCTATGTTAGAAGAGAGTTCTCCATGAGTGTGTCACACTTTTACACATCTTGTGACAGCTCTTATTCCAGACTATCTTTCCAAGTACATTTGTAGAGCAAAGAGCCTTGAAAAATAGTGGTAATATTTCCCTCTGAGACAGAGGGCATATTTCTTTCCTTATCAGCATAGTAAAGATATAGCCTTCCTTTGAGGCAAAGGTTAGGTGGGTTTGCTGTTAGCTCCCTTATAATATTGTGGATCTCCTAAGCTTGATGTTACTCAATGTGACACAAACTGACTGTGTGTATGTCATCTTCCTGGGCGTGTTCAACATTATCTCCTCCATGGAATTGGAGGGCAAGGAATATCATGTGAACATGATGTTTATGTTGCTTGCTGTGCCGCGAGTAATAAATTCCTTTGTCTCTGACCCCAGAGTCATGTATTCTGCTGGCACCTATGAAACTGGGGTAAGCTAACTTGTTAGATTGTAGCAAGGGTAACATTTCAGTGCCATCACAGTTCTTGACACTGAGGCACTTATCAGAGGAAGATATTATTTCTTCCCATTTTGAATCATGTGATTTAAAAAAAACTGGCATGTAAAGAAAAAGACATGAATAGCCTTATGTTATGTGTAAATTTTATATTATCAGCAAGGAAGCATTCTTGAAATTACAACTGACATGTATATGTCTAATAAGCATTGCTGAACCTCTCTTATTTCCACCTTATGTTTTTCCTTTCCTTTATTTAAATCAATAGTGTTAGGAGAAGAAATTAGGGAGAAAACCAAAATGATTGACTTAACCAGAGAACCAGAATTTTGGGGGATTTAATATTTCTGTAAACAGAGAAAACTAGGAGCTGAAACCCAGTCACGGCTCATCCCACTGGCTAAGCTCGCAAAATACGCAAATCTGTTTTTAGCCATTTTGGTGGGGGAAAATGTAGTGTTTTGATAGTCCCTTTTAAAAAGAAAATCTGGGTAATAATTGCCACTTGGAAACAATATATAAATAACAGATTAAATATTTTAATTAGGTCCTTCTTTCAGTAATCTATGAAACTGAATACGACCCTTTATTTCATGATCACATTATATTAGCCAATACCGCCACTACAATTATAAAATAAATGTAAATGAAAAATATTCCACGAATCTTTTTTTCTTCCTTTTTTCTGCTTAAAAACAACAAATGGCAGAATTCTCTTCTTTGTTTCCTTAGGAGATTAAAGTACCTCTATCTGTTTCATACCTCAAAGTAGAGATCAAATCAAAACATAGCAATTCTTTCATCAAAGTGTAAACTATGCCTCTCTTTTTCCATTAAATGCCTTTGGCATGAAATAAAACGGGGTTTATGTTGAGGCAAGACATTGGAACAGCAGCAAGCACACCCTGTGACTGCCTACCTGAAATATAAAGCTGCCTCTTTAACACCTAAAT
The DNA here is from genome assembly GCF_000951035.1 of Colobus angolensis palliatus. Taxonomy (NCBI): domain Eukaryota; kingdom Metazoa; phylum Chordata; class Mammalia; order Primates; family Cercopithecidae; genus Colobus; species Colobus angolensis. Next base: position 3,534,040 of record NW_012114400.1, on the reverse strand, counting down.
TCTTACCTACTGTAGGAATTCCAGGCAATGAGATAGCCTGGTTGGCAAAAAAATAAAATAAAATAAAGTCAATTATTGATGTTATTGATGTTTGTTCATATTTTCCTTGCAGTAACTTTTTAAAAAACAAATGCTTGATGCTAGTGGATAAAAACAACCATTATGAATTGATGAATCAGGGAGATATTGAGTATCTACTACATTGTCAGCACTGGCTGGATACTTATTTAAAATCTCCCTGATTGACTGATGATGCTTGTTTCTATCCACTAGTATCAGTAATTGATTTTTTATTTCCTTAATTTTTTCTGATAAGGAAATAAGTTAAAATTTGCTGAAATTCAAGGCAGATATAAAATAAGATAGAGTGTTGATATTTAACGTTTTATATTTCCAAATTTTCATCAAAACTGTTGTGAATAATATATCACTAGGGAGTTCATCTTTTAGATTTGTGAAATAGTTAATTGATGTAGAAAGTACTTCAATAGGCGTCATGTTATTTTGTTTTCTTTGTGTGTTAACTGTGCTATAATAGGATCAGGGTTCAACTACATTTGAATATGATCAGTTCATAAATTAAGTTCAATAGCTTAAATAAGAGCCATTAAATGTGACATTGTTGACATTTAAATTTGACGGATGGTACCAGGATCTTTTGTTTTCATGATTAGGGCAAACTACTGCACTGATCATTTTAAAGTACATTTTAACATTCAGGAATCATCATATTTACGTATTAAAAACTAGGAAACCAAGCCTGGTGCTGTGCCTACAGTCTCAACTACTGTGGAGGCTGAGGCAGGAGTATCACCTGAGCTCAGGAGTTTGAGCTCCACTGTGGGCAAGAGATCAAGACTTTATCTCTGAAAACAAAACAGAACAAAACAAAAAAAACACCTAGTGAACCAGAGAGCTTATAAAATTTACCTATGATATTAAGAAGATAGGGCAGGGGGCGGAGCAAGATGGCCGAATAGGAACAGCTGCAGTCTCCAACTCCCAGCGCGAAGGACACAGAAGACCGGTGATTTCTGCATTTTGA
>NW_012114400.1:3522620-3527495 GCF_000951035.1 Colobus angolensis palliatus | reverse complement strand
AAGAAGATAGGGCATTTGTAAGAATCTGTCATGTCTTAGAAACACCTAGACTAGTATCTTAACAACCTATTGCAAGCTTCGAAAAAAAAAATAATTAAAGAAGAAGAGGAAGAGAATGGCATGTGAATAAGCTGTACTGAGGTGGGGACTTCCTGGCTTCAGGTACTATACATTCTAATGGTTGGTTCTTAGTTCCTACTGTCAGGGTTGATGGTGACTATCTGCTGATAAATGCACTAAACACATTTTTAAAAATACATTTTCTCCCATAAATTACAGCAGTAAATAAGTTGATAACTTTGATTTGCCTTTCAAATCATAGCCTTAGAAATTCTTAATGGAAAGAACTTTGTCATTAATGTGAAAGGGTTAAACATATTGCAAAGAGTCATGTGATTAAAAGTGGTGGACTCATGGCATATATAACGTTTTGTCAGTCTTTCCTAAAAAATATTGGAATGTTTTTAGTGTAAAATATCTGGAAGCTTTATTATTATTATTTTTTATTATTGCCTGATTTTAAAGATTCAAAAAGAGTTTTACAAGTTTGCCCATATGCTCAACTGCTATCTGTGTATGTTGTAATTGGTTTATTTGTAAAATGCATTTCAAGGTAAGTTCTCATTTAAAGGGATGTATATCATAATTCAAATGTGTTAAGCTACTGAGATTCTCTTTCCGGTTTGAAAGGATGATAAATACAGTACAGGTCCCATCCCCTTTAAAAAAAAAAAAAAAAAAAAAGCCCAAAGAATAATTATTAAACAACCCAAAACAAAATGAACCCAAAATTCATTTTGTCTTTATAAATTTTTGGAAACAATGATATGAGCTCTATATGCCAACTTGTACTTTTTATGAAGAACTGCCACCAAGTGGAAATTTAACGCAAATTTAGCTTACTGCTTAAAACTTTGATGAGCAAGATATTTGAAATAGTCATTTATAACCTATGTTACCAGTTGTTACTCTAAATGGCAACCTAGTAACCAAGTATCAAGTTGAAGACAAACCCAGAAGGAGAAACCTTTAAAAACTTAAAATTTGAAAATAATTCTGCGATCATAAATATTTACATATTTTACCTTTGGCAACAAGTTTACTGTTAACAATTCTATTGCATGCAAAATGTCTAACTAAGTAAAATCTATGTTATGTGTCAATTTCCTTATTTGTATAATGGAGATATCATCAATAGCATCTACCTCACAGGGCTGTTGTGAGAAATAAAGGAGTCAGTGTAAGTAGAGCTCTTAGAAGTGCAGTTAGCTGGAATTGCTCAGTCCTTACTAGTCCCATTACCAGGTCAATGGTTTTTAATGAGTGAGACAAGTCCCTTTTAGGGCCTTATCAGAATTGCTTAGGAAACTCTCAAATTGAAGCCATTTCCCACGCCTGTAAAATCTCCCACCAACTCTAATGGGTTATGCTCCCATCCCCCATTCTTCCTTCTCATACTCATACACTGAATCCTTTTCCCACAAACCTCTTTACTGATGAAAATGGGTTAAACACCTCATATGTACCATTGCAAACTAATTGTTCAGAAACCTCTTCTAGAAGCTAAAAAGCCAACTGTTCTAACTTGTAGGAGAATTAAAATAAAAAGAGAGACACTTCGTACATGCTGCAAAGGGGCTATATTAGTTTCCTTTTGGTTCTGTAACAAATTACCACAAATTTAGTGGCTTTTTAAATGACATGAATTTAGTGTTACAGATGTGGAGGTCAAAAATCTGAAATAGGTATTACAGGGTTAAAGTCAATGTGTCAACATGTTCCCAGACCAAACAGAGGGTCAGGCTGCTATTTTCTGCAGTCCAATAATGAGATGCAGATGAACTGGGGAGGAAGAGAGTTTTTATTTCTTCAATAAGTTACAGGGAGAAGGCCTGGAAATTATTACCAGAACAACTCAAAATTACAAAGTTTTCCAGTGCTTATATACCTTCTAAGCTGCATGTCTATGTGTAAGTGTGTATTTCTGTAAAGACATAAATGATTAACTTCTTTTAATCTATAACTAAGGTCTAATCCTGAAGACCTTCCTCTGGAGCCTCGGTAAACTTACTTAATCTAAACGGGTCCAGGTGCTGGGGTGATTACCCTTATCTTGTCTGCTTCTAAATTACAGAGGTTTGGGGAGTTCCTTTAGACCCCCAATAAACTTGTTTTTGGAGGCCTGGGGAGCTTCTTCAGATTCCCAATAAAACTTGTGTAATTCTAAATGGGTCCTGTTAGCAATTCCATTGTTATCTTGTCATGCTTTAAGGCCCAGGAAAGGCCTAAGCAAAACTCTTGGTGGGCTTTTGTTACATTTTGGCCTTTACAGGGCACTGGCTTTTTCAGCTTTTAATATTAAACGTAACTACTCAGTCAGTACTGCAACAGTTGGTATGGAGGCCTGCAGTAGTGAGACCTGGCCTGCAACAATCCCCACTGCCAATTTGCGCATGATTTCTATCATGCTTGTATATTTATTTACCATGATAATTGTAGGGAGTTGTCTTTCTGGCAACTTCCTGCTGAGGGAGGGTCATTGCTGTGGGACACCAAACACAGCGCTGGAGTGGAAGAGGTCAGTTTGTTCCTGGTAGCACTCCCTGTTTTGGGGACTTAGAGGAAGTGCCTGCTGAAACATAATAGTATGCAACAGCAATATATACATAGGTTGCTACTATTTTCTTCTGAAGTTTAAGTTGTCAGTTCACAGGGCTTTAAGAAAGCACAGCTTAGGTTTCAGTTATTTCTAATTAGGAAAAATGGGGGAAAAGGAAAAGGAAAAATTGAAAACATTGTTTTGGAGAATTGTAGCAAGAAAAATTAGAATTTAATCCAAACTGTAGAAAATAATAAAAATTGAAAAACAGCAGGTAAGCCTAGAATTTAACAACAGGTATACTATAGCTTTTGAAATATTTTTCTCTCTTCAATTTCCCATTTGTATTAAAAGACAAATAATAATAGGACTGGTTTACTTTATTACACTTGGCCTAATTATTTGTATACAGTGCAGCAAGAATAATTATTTTTCACATAGTCCTTTTAAATTAGCTTTGATTGAACTTTGTTCTGTAGAAGGAATCTGAGATAAGATCTTTTTAATGCGAAGCCCAGTCATGGATTTGTACCAGCAAATACAGAAGTTGGGTGAATTCCTCTCCTCTGGAGGTTTCAAGATAATTTGGGGTGCCTGGCTTGTCAGAAAGTAACATTCTTTATTTACCACAGATCAGAAACCCTGTACAGGGACTGTGTACACAAAATATGAGTCCAGTTTTCCAAGGGTTTTATTGGTTCCATAAGTCAAGTTTGATTCCCTAAGAGAGAGCATAGCATTCCAATGAAAGCCTTGGTAAAATAATCAAGTTTTTTCAATTGTGCTCTGTTACAAAATAAAACAGATTCTTATTGCACTGATGCAAAAAACTGTATTGCCATAAATTAAGAATACTCACAATAGTTTCCAGGTTTTGGAAGAATCAGGTAGAGAGAAACAAATGTGTTTCAAATTGTATTTATAGGAGTATACTTAATTGTTAAAAGCTGTTAATAGCTCAAAAGAAAAGTTTCCTTGACTCTGAGAAGCAAAACAAAGGATTAGTAACATTTTAAGCAAAAAGTCAAAAAGATCACTTCAGTCTCATGTTAGTTCAGTTCATGAAGTTGATTCCTGTCCTACTGGATATTAACAAACATTTTAGCTCTTCGAGAGTCCTGAACATTTTTCCTTTATTCTGATGTCACAATCTCTAAATTTAACCTGCATGTAAGAACATCTGTTAGAGCTTTACAGCTGATTATAAAGCCTCCTTCTAAAGAGGACCAAAACAAGACAACAATTTTGTATGCATTACAAAAAGTTTTAGGGTAGCCATAGAGACACAATTGACAAGGAAATCTGTAATCTCTGTGGCACATAATAATTTGACATAACAATTATAATTATTATTGATAACATACACTAAGATATATAGAATTATAGGAGTTTCCTATAATTTTGGAACAGATACCAATGACATATTTATACAAATACAGCCCAAAGAAAGCCAAACCCCATTTAATATTTGTAAATGCTTCCTGTATGGTTTTGGTACCAAATAAATCAAATTTCACTGTTACATTAGTGTGTTATTAATGTTAAACCCAATTCTTAATAAAGTCTCATAGACATATTTACTGAATTTTAATATTTGACCATAAGATTTTTATAGACCTTTTATAATCTTTTATAATTTTCATTAAAGAGTATGTTAGTGCTCCTAAGAGAAACCCGTTGTGTTTTATTTTAATGCTCAATTTATACAAAAACTGGATAATAGCCTTTAACTTTAGCCAATATGTTTACACACAGAATTTCCTTTACAATCAAACTTCCACAGATTGCTTAAATCTTCATTTTTTTATCCAATTTAAAACAATCCTTTAAACTTTTAATATAGGCACAAATCCATATTCTCATGCCTCCTTATAATGTTTTTACCAAAAGTATATTTTATTTCCTTACACACCTTGCATGTAAACTGTTCCTTTGATAGTCTTAAATACACATTACACTGTTAACTCTTAGCAACCTTTACTTTTGGTGAAAACCTTAGTAAGTTTGGGATTTTAATTATGTACTACCTGTGGAGCCTAGTGAGAAGTGAAGCCAGCTGTACTTCCTGGGTCGAGTGGGGACTTGGAGAACTTTTCTGTGTAGCTAAAGGATTGTAAATGCACCAATCAGCACTCTGTAAAAAAGCACTAATCAGTGCTCTGTGTCTAGTTAAAGGTTTGCAAATGCACCAATCAGCACTCTGTGTCTAGCTAAAGGATTGTAAATGCACCAATCGACACTCTGTAAAAATGCACCAATCAGCACTCTGTGTCTAG
>NW_012114400.1:3510969-3522570 GCF_000951035.1 Colobus angolensis palliatus | reverse complement strand
CACTCTGTGTCTAGCTAAAGGATTGTAAATGCACCAATCGACACTCTGTAAAAATGCACCAATCAGCACTCTGTGTCTAGCTAAAGGATTGTAAACCCACCAATCAGCAATCTGTGTCTAGCTAAACGATTGTAAATGCACCAATCAGCACTCTGTAAAATGGACCAATCAGCACTCTGTAAAATGGACCAATCAGCACTCTGTAAAATGGACCAATCAGCTCTCTGTTAAAAGGACCAATCAGCAGGATGTGGGTGGGGCCAAATAAGGGAATGAAAGCTGGCCACCCAACCCAGCAGGGGCAACCTGCTCAGGTCCCCTTCCACACTGTAGAAGCTTTGTTCTTTCACTCTCCACAATAAATCTTGCTGCTGCTCACTCTTTGGGTCCACACTACCTTTATGAGCTGTAACACTCACTGTTCCTGAAGTCAGCGAGACCATGAACCCACTGGGAGGGAAAAAAAAAAAAGATGTGCCACCTTTAAGTGCTGTAACACTCACTGTGAAGGTTTGTGGCTTCACTCCTGACGTCAAGTGAGACCACAAACCCACCAGAAGGAAGAAACTCCAGACACATCTGAACATCTGATGGAACAAACTCTGGACACACCATCTTTAAGAACTGTAACATTCACTGCGAGCATCTGTGATTTCATTCTTGAAGTTAGTGAGACCAACAACTCACCAGGAGGAACCAATTCTGGACACACTAGGACCTAGATAGAAGTGCAGATAAGGTTTGACTTATTCCAGCATCTAACTCCATGTGTCCTAGGCCTCACCTAGCTGTAAAGCAGGCAAGTTGTACAGGTAAGAGTCACAGTGGCATTTTATAAAGCATTTAGAAGGCCTAATCACCTTTAAATTGTACAACATTTCTTTCATAAATTCCCTTTCATAAATTCTTTCATGACTTACATAGACAAGCTATGACATGTGTTGACTTTCTGACTTGTCCTAAATGACAGAGCAGGAGCACCATCATCTTGGACAAACACCACCACTTTAAGTTCCAGCTCCTTTGCTAACCTCATGCATTTCAAGGAAATCACTTATCTTCTAAAACCAAACAGCCAGAAAAAGCAGATAGTAAAACACAGATAAGACAGGTCAGGCACAGCGGGAGGTGTGGGAGAAGTCTCTTGTATAACTGTCAAACTTCACACTATACATTGGGCCCCAGTAAAACAGTGGGCCTTAATAAGAACATCCCTTTCCCTTCAGGTGCACTAAGAAAGGGAACCTAAAAGCAGACTCAGTGGGGATATGCCTGCAGCTGCACAAAGGTATATGGGAACAGATACACAGCTCTCCCTCCCAGATAAGCACAACAAAGAGACACAGAAGCAGTCCAAGCCTCTGATAAACTCACCTGCCCTGAATCCTTAAAAACTTAGTCTGTAAGAGAAAGGGCCTCTGACCTAACTTGGCCAAAAACCCCTCTCAGGTTTATTCTCTAAAATATACCTGTCTTTAATTGTCAAACCACTTTTTGTGTTTCTTTCCTCTTTTTATAAATTCTTACATGAAATAGTCTTCTTTTTAAACAAGCAGTTATTTTACTTTAGGACAAGAATTTACCATACAAGATTTTTTCTTATATAAAATCGTTTTTCTTTAATACCTTTTTGCATAGCTAGGGGCATGGCTAATTTTATATATCCCCAGGCCTTATCTGGAATTTAACACTCCAAAACAAATTGAACAAATTTTAATTTAAAGAAGCAGTTTATGACCTAAAGCATTTAGCAAACCTAATGTTTGACCTGCATAATTTAGACCAAATGTTTACATTTTTGAAGATATTTTTATTTTACCAATAATTTTAAAATTCTATTTTTATAATTTTCTTTATATCTCTCTTATTTCCTGGTTTCTCTTACCTTGTTTCATATATAAACTTTAAATAAGCTTTGAATTAGACAAAACTTAGTTCCCTTTTTAAAAGGACACAATTTTTAGGAAGAATGTTTTCCTACCACGTATTTTTATTGAAAACTACCCCAATATTGAGATATTTGTTGTTTAATTTAATATAACTTTAGATTCTAAATTATGACATTTGTTTACAAATATTTATCCCATTACATTTATCTAATTATTTATTTTAATCATTTACCTAGATTAATTACAAAAACTGCAATAGTCATTAAAGTTGTGAAACCAACATTGCAAAATTATAACTGAGACAGTGAAAATGATCTGACCTAACTGACTCCACCTTGGGTCTAACCACCAAGCTATTCTTGTTCATTAACTTAGTTTATAGTTTAGCTTTGAAACAAAGATGATAACAGCCCTTTCCCAGAACAGACTTTCTTCATGTCTGTGGACTAGACTGTATAAGGCCACAGGATTAGAAGTTAGGGTATTTTACTAAATAATTGAAGATGTAGCTATCTTCATTAAATCAATACTAGTATTTTATTCATTAAAAATTACACAAGTGGCTGGGCGCAGTGGCTCAAGCCTGTAATCCCAGCACTTTGGGAGGCCGAGATGGGCGGATCACGAGGTCAGGAGATCGAGACCATCCTGGCTAACATAGTGAAACCCCGTCTCTACTAAAAAATACAAAAAACTAGCCGGGCGCGGTGGTGGGCGCCTGTAGTCCCAGCTACTCGGGAGGCTGAGGCAGGAGAATGGCGTGAACCCGGGAGGCGGAGCTTGCAGTGAGCTGAGATCCGGCCACTGCACTCCAGCCTGGGCCACAGAGTGAGACTCAGTCTCAAAAAAAAAAAAAAGAAAAAGAAAAAAAAAATTACACAAGCAAAGATCAGTCTATTTGGGGCTGAGTTATAGTTTTGTAGCCTTTATGCCAAATTTTGACACTTTATAGTATTTGGCAGAAGTAAATATGAAGTTGCTTGATCAATAAATGCAAACAAAACTGTATGCTGGCAAGTCTTAAGACATTTCTAACATTATTTTATCAATAATTGCTAAAGCTAGCTTACTTTATTGAAGATCTTACTTTAGTCACATAAACTTGAAAAAGGATTCTTTTTTATGTTAAAATATTTAAGGGCTTTTATTTTTCTTTGAGACAATTAAGTAGAACTCTTTTATGTGAAACATGGTGTACACAAGACATAAATACATTGACATATTAGGCATGCCAATAGATACATATTTTATAGATTCATAAGACCTCCTTTTTCCTATCTTGATAACCTGGTTTATTACTCTGGCAGTTGTCAGCTAAATAGCCCTAAATCTGCATATTAAAGGAAATAACTCTTAGGTGAAAAGTCAAATGGCAAGAATTACATCTCAAGGTACACAGAGAAAAAGTCTGGTGGTGCTAGAAGGAGATTAAATATAGATGCCAGATCAAACATAAAATTATAGAAATTTAACATAGGACTGTATAAGGAGATTAACTTTATTTAGATATTGACTACCCATCTTTGAACTGGATCTTTGAGCTCTGGGCAGAACCCACACTGAATCCTGGGTTTTTCAAAAAGGGAGAATTATTATGGGGCTAGACTATGTGATGTTTTTACAGTGCACTTAAATTTTTTTCCAAACAGAGACATTTCTAAGTGTCTAAATTACATTTTTTTCTTAAAAATCCCAGTGTAACTTCTGTCGCAATCGCTGTTAATGAAGAAAACAGAACCGAGTCAACTGAGAAGAAAAAACCTTTTGCTCAAAAAGGCAAGGTCCTGGGAAAGAAATAAAAACAAAAACATGAAGGCCTTCTAAATACAAACATGCACACATGCACATCCACATATACACATCTTGGATGTTAACTTTTAATTAAGCTGACTTTCAACCACTGAGCTCCTAAATTTTTTTTTTTTTCCTTCCTAGAGGCCTTTCAGCAGGAATGGACCCAATACCTCCCATTTTCAAGTTTACACGGTATCAAAAGGAATAAGACGGATACACAAACAAGTGGAGACAAATTTTGGACATCACAAGGGGGATTGCACGCCGGCAAAACAGACTCAAATCCAACTCAAAACCTGATCTCAACCAAAATGCAAAGTGGGTGTATGTGCTCTTCCTATTGCTTCCCTTGGTGGTACCGGACAAACAGCTTAATGAGTCCAGGCTCCTGGCATACGATCCAGTTAACCCAGCTTTTGAGCATGTCTGCTCCTAATCTCTGTTCTTGCCCAGTAGCGAAAGGAACGTGCAGTTTTGCACATGGGACAGCCCTCGGGACGATCCCCAGGAAAATCTCACCAGCAGCTGCTGGGTTCCTCCTGAAGACTGTCTCCCCATAAGCCGCTGGCCACAGAATACAAGACTATACCAGTCTCTCCTAGCTGGCTCACCAAATTTTGTTCCCAGACCAAACTGAGGGTGGGGCTACTAATCCTCGTGGCTCAGTAACAAGATACAGATGAACTGGGGAGAAAGAGAGTTTTTGTTTCTCCAACTGGTTACAGGGAGAAGACGTGAAAATTCTCTCCAGACCAACTCAAAATTACAAGTTTTCTAGAGCTTATAAACCGTCTAAGCTGTATGTCTGCATGTAAGTGTGCATTTATCTAAAGACAAGTGACTAACTTCTTCTACTCTATAACTAAGGTCTGAATCCTGAAGACCTTCCTCTGGAGCCTTGGTAAATTAACTTAATCTAAATGGGTACAGGGGCTGGGGCGATTACCCTTATCTTGTCTCCTTCTAAATTATGGAGGTCTGGGGAGTTCCTTTAGACCCCCAATAAAGCCCAGGAAAGGCCTAGGCAAAACTCTTCAGTGGGCTTTTGTTACATTCCAGCCTTTGTATAAGGGCACTGGCTTTTTCTGCTTTTAATGTTTAACTTAACTACTCAGTCAGTACTGAGACAGTTGTCATGGAGGCCTGCAGTAGTGAGACCTGGCCTGCAACAGAGAAACCGGAAAGATATATATTACTTCTAGGAGGAGAATCATTTATTTCTCTATTCCAGCTTCTAGAGGTAGCCAGCATTCCTTGGCTCATGGCCCTTTCCTCCATCTTTGAAGCCACCCATTATATCACTCTGATATCTGTTTTGGCCTCACATCTGCTCTAATCCCCCTGCCCTCTTCTTTCAATTGTGAGAACCTTTGTGATTACATTGGGCCCACCCAGATAATCCACTATAATAGCTCCATCTCAAGAACCTTAATTTAATCACATCTACAAAGTCTTTTTTCCCACATCAGGTTAATATATTCATAAGATTAGAACATGGATTTCTTTGGGGGTCTATTATTCCATCTGCCATTGAGGGTAAACTATTTGAATAAGCAACAAGAAGAGTAATGTGTAATCTGGGCTCCTGGGAATTAGAAATCAACATGAATTTCATGACATGCCTAAAGGGAATCATCAGTAGTTTGAAACAGTCAAATCACATGCAAAAGTAGCTACATGGAAATTAGTAGGGCAACTTGTAGCTCAGAATCTCATAATCAAGAACTTATTTAAAAACTTTCTATAAGCCAGTGTGGTAAAGTAGAACCACTTCTATTATTCTCTAGCTGTGTGAGTTTGGATAATTAGAGCCTCTTTGACCTTTGCTTTTTCTCATCAAAAAGATAAGAAAGATGGCTTAAAATATTATACATGAAAATAATATATGCAGAATGCCTATCTTACTGCCTGACACATTCACTATTATAACTGTTTAGTAATAATTAATTTAAATTATCTAAAGTTGATTTTTCAGTGCTTTGGTAGAACACTATATGTGTCAGAGAACTATGTGGGTTAATGTTAAAATCATCTTTCTTATTGGGTTCCTACATGTTGTTCATATTGGTTTTTGCTTCTGTAATGGTAAGACAATGCTGCTTGGTACAGTGAGTCCAGAGTAATTTCTAATAGTAAGGGTAAAACTATTAATAGCTAATAAGCAGTGAGTGCTTAAAATTATGATACACACTGTTCTAAATGTTTTACAGGTTTCATCTCTTTAATCCTCACCATGACCCTATTAGCACATGGTTTGTAATTTGTCATCATCTTGGCAGGGCTCTTCTCATGCTAAGACATGACTCACTGGCGTGTTACGCAAAACTGATTTGCTAATCAAAGGAAAAAATTAGAGCGAAATGGAATGTAATATCACTTTAGAAAATGTCTGAAATTACTTTGTCGAAAACGTGTAGCTGAAAGATTGTGAGTTATGTAAACGCACTTGCCTGAGTAATCCACTTTCCAGTACAATCTATTTTTATAAATTGTTTAAAATTTTTGCAGGCAGAGCCCCCAAAGGCAGGAGAACAATCTAATTTCAACCTTCAAATCAAACATATGTGTTTAGAGTAGGTCTTTGTAATATTTCTCTCTTGTCCTGCACTTTTCTTTTAGTCAGTGGCTGCTTCTGTTTAGTGGGTAAAACCTCTCGTGGCTGCCAGGTTCGTCATTCTGCCTAAGTGCTGCTTGTAGTGAATTGAGTAAAACAGGGACCGGAATTGGATACTTTGGTATCTGACAAGTAGATGAGAGATAGGAAAAAAAAAAACTCTCCAGCATAAATACCACCTACAGAGATGAACCCAAAGTGCGTCTAACATATCTTACATCATTGACTGGAAATCCACACACTTACTGCATGTCAATGAGCAAATCAAAGATAGATAAACAAATTAAAATATATACTTTCATATCTGTGAGTACTTAAAGTGACCTAAAAGAATATTAACATGTATTTTCTAAAAGCGAATATCTATTTGTGATCATTTTTAGTACAGAAGCCATAGCCATAAATAACCCAGCGAAGGACACACAAAATAGCCACAGGATTATGAACTTTCTTTTTCATTCATCTGATAAAAAGAGCTTTGAAGCATGGGGGTGCTTCAAGAACTATTATTTAGTAGGAGCCAAAATAAACCTGCATAAATTCTAAACAAAACAATTATCAAAAAGAACTTTGAGTACTTCCTATGGTTAAAAAGCAAAGATCAAGAAGAACAAGTAGAAACATCTCCTCCTCCCCTAATATTATCTACTTTGTGTTATTGCTAAAGAAAATTAGTTGGAAGAGCTGTCCGTATGTACAGGCAAAGTAATTAGTAGACTAGGGTGTAATTTGAGTGAGATTAACTGATTAAATGGAATAAAATTATTTGGTCCTAAGAATAGGACTGAGTATTGGAAACTGTGGCAACAAGGTTAATTCCTTCTGGAAGCAACTGCATATTTACTGGATTCAAATTAACATTTTGTATACAGGTATTTACTCATTTTAACTACCTATTACCACTTGGAAGAGAGCATTCTCCAAGAAATTTGAAAACAGAAACAAGTATAATTTGGTGGGGAAAAGAGCAGGGATACTCTAAGGGAATAGACAGTGTGGGAAATGTATTCCCTGCCTTGGGAGACCCTGAACATTGGCTCCCAGGAGGGAAGGACTTCAGTTGAAATGTTTTAGTCATTTGCTCACCTTAATTATTTAGCACAGCATTTAAAACATGAATATGGACTCAGTAAATATTTATGGAAAAAATGATGGTGATGATGACAGTGATTAACATTTGAATTATCCACTAGTGTCAGAAATTATTTCGAAGTTCTTGACACTTAATTTTGTTTTTTTGTTGTTGTTGTTTTGTTTGTTTTTACTATTTCAAACTACCCTGCAAGGTAAGAACTGAAGTATAGAGAAGATAAATACAGAGAATTTGCCCAAGATTATGCAGCAAGAAAGTACAAATGCCAGAATTCAAAAGGAGCAGTTGGGCTTCAGAGCCCTAGTTAGAACAAAGGCAGGCAAAAGGATGGAAAGTTAGGGAAGCAAGGGGGCGAAGGGGTTGGGAGAAGAAACATAAAAAGGGAAAAGAAGGAGAGAGTGGAAGCCTTGCGGACTGTGTGTCTGTGATCGCTCCTAAAGCCCAGCAGCGACACTGTGATTTCTCACTCACAAACTCTTGGTTGGGCAGATGACATTCAGAAGGCAAAGGAGGCAAATAAATAGAAAATACCCAGGCAGATGCCTCAAAAGCCAGAGTTGAGAAATTCGGTAACTCACTGGTGCTTTAGAGCTGGTCTGGCTCAGCGTCTCCCCTCTTGCCTGGAATGTAGGAACAGAGATAAGGAAACCCGAGGCATTCACACAGTTCCTCAGGGAAAGAGGTCTTCCCATTTGCCTGAGAATCCAATATTCTCTTTACCCAAAGGCACTCATCTAGCTGGCGAGCTGCTTGTCTGGTTTTCTTACGAGCAACGTTTTATATATCTCATGATACAATGGAAAGTAGTTTAACCATTCAAATTTGACTCGATTTTTCTCTTCTAACTCTTTTCAAAGGCTTATTGATATATATTACAGCCTAAGATCATGCTGGGGGATGATTTCAAATTCATTGTGCCACTCTTGGCTCATTCATAATTTTATATTTTATTTATATAATATAAATTATATATATATAAATTTATATTATATAATATAAATTAAATAAAATAATTTAATTATATTAAATACCTTTTCCTGCAATGTCAAACACTGGGAAATCATTTAAATAAACAGAGTAAAGGTTTGCTTCTGCAGTGTGATTTCAAAGTTGGAAAGTCAAGCTGTCTCACCAGACGGGGAGATATCGCTCCCATCCACTTGCTTAAATCTGAAATATCTTTACCAGAAACAAAGCCTTTTTTTTAATCTGTGAGAGATACAGTATAAAACGTAAGTCCTCCTGAAAGAGGCAAACCATGGACTTACAATGATACTAAGTTGTAAATAACTAATACTAGTTTCTATGGGGATTCACATACTTTGAGGGTGATAGAACAGAGCAAAAGAGCCCCTGGGGGTTGGGCTGGGCGCGGTGGCTCACGCCTGCAGTCCCAGCACTTTGGGAGGCTGAGGTAGGTGGATTACCTGAGGTCAGGAGCTTGAGACCAGCCTGGCCAACCTGGTGAAACCCCATCTCTACTAAAAATACAGAAATTAGCTGAGCATGGGGGCAGGGGCCTGTAATCCCAGCTACTTGGGAGGCTGAAGCAGGAGAATCACTTGAACCGGGGAGGCGGAGGTTGCGGTGAGCCGAGATCACGCCATTGTACTCCAGCCTGGGCGACAGAGCGAGACTCGGTCTCAAAAAAATGAAGAAGAAGAAAAAAAAAAAAGCCGTTGGGGGTTGCAGGAAGAGGATGAACAGTGAGCAACAGGATAGAGAGGAAAAGAGCAAGACAAGAGGAAATGGCTGTACATCTGTGTCGCCCACCTCCCAATTTTTCTGAAGTTTGCACTAAGATAAATAATACTATTTTTCATTCATTGGATGGAAAAATAAAGTATCACATACAGTTAAGAACTTCAATTGTGATCTAGAATACCCAGATTTCAAACTTTATTCTGCCGTCCACCAGGGGTGTGAGCTAGAGCAGTTTCCTCTCCTATGCTACCACTCCTCCATCTGTAAAATAAGATAATAATAGCAGCGTTTTATAGGCTTGCCAAGAGGATCAAAATAAATAAATATGTAAAGCACCTAGAAAGCTGCCTGCCATATAGTAATTGCGCCATAAATGTTAACTATTATTGTCGTTATCAGTATCTTTATTTTGTAAGCATGACTGATAAATAAGAGAAAGGGCTTCTCATAGGTTACATTTCTGTAGGTATTTCTTTAGGTCTCACTAAATCAGATAGCACCAGTACTAACAGGAACAAAATAGAAAACTGTTATAATTGTTTTTCTTTTAAATATTTGTTCCACTGGCTGCCAAGGTTATGTCAACTATACTTAGAGGCTGTTTACTGATCCAAAAAATGTTAAGCTAATCACAGATTGCTCTTAAGCTAGAAAGTAATAATTACTCCACATCACTAGGCATTTTTAAAGTTAATAGGATTTACAAATATTGACAAACAAGTCATTAAAGAATAAAACTTTTGTCTTTCTTAGATAAGGTTATTTATAATGCCCTTGTATAATTTGGCTAATGTAAATTATGATTCTGCAATTCAATTGTGTCCTCCCTGCATCATTCATTCTGACATTATTGAATGTTAAAAAAATATGAAAATGAATTACTTGGAAATGAATTCAGAATCATTAAATTTTCTAGCTGAAAGGGACCTTGGAAATTCTATAGCACTCAATCCAAAGAATTTAAGTATCTTCCTAAGGTGCCACATCTTCAGGAAGAGAAAAAAATCATACTTCTTATGTCTGACACTGTCTTTTAATGCAATCAACCATACATGTCTGAAAATTTTCTTATAATGTATATTCCTGAGAACCCAAGAGTTAAATAATGTTCTTCCAGATTTTCCTCTAGGGTAAACAAGAAGTCACAACAGAACCCATGGAGCTGTGTACTCTTGCTACTCAGATGTTACCTCTTTTCAAGAAGGCCTTTCTTGACCTTACCACCTAAAATAGCCACTGACACCACCATTGCAATTCCACATAATTATTTACTCCATAACCTGCTTCATTTTTTTAAAAGCCCATTTACAATATAAAATTATTTTTATTATTATTATTATTGTAGCAGTAATAGTAGTAGTAGTATTGAACATCATCAGCTGGCTAGTTTACTTCCCATCTTCCTCGAAAGAATGCAAACCTCAAAAGTAGAAGCTTCATTTTTTCTTCCTCCCATTTTATTCCCATTGCCTAGGACGATACCTGGCAAATAGTAGGTACTCACGAACACTAACCCCACCTTGACACACATCCTAAGTATGTAAATTCAACTTACACTTCAGTGTGCAGCCCTGAACGTTAATATGTAGAGTCTAGGAAAGAGTCTTTCTCTGGGCCCACAAGTTAAAGGAATGATGTAGGAATTATGTAATAACAGGGGACTTTTCTTTTTTAGTGGCCAGATCTTCATCAACTGTAGGGAGCTCTTGAAAAAGATTTCAAAAGAATAGAAAGGTACTGATGACATGTTGCATATTTCTGATACAAGTAAACCTGAAACTAGACTCATTCTCAGTTGTACAAGCTCTTTTTTTTTAATTTGCTTACCTTATCTAAATCTTGGTTTTATCATTTGCAACAGAAAGAGTCTCAACAGTGGAGATTGTCATCAGAACAATTTTAGGGCCTCAGGTCTGGTTTGTGTTCTTACTGTGATATTTTTGCAGATGTGGTTTTGAGATTTCTCCTTATTTTCTTTAGGGTTTTTAATTAAAGGAGGACACAAATCAAAAGGAGTACTTATTAATCACTAGGAGGATTTATTTATTACAGAGGCAATGTCTAGAAAAATCAATTTATTGCAAATGTTTCCTGCAGGTTTGCAGATTTCAGGCAATTAACAAAAGCTGCTATAATTCACACAAAGAGAACATTCATTGTCTTGCCAATAATTCATTTTGATAAATTAGACCTTGATTATGTTGCATTTTATGAGAAGTGTGGGTTTAAAGCTGCAGAGTAGCACAGGCACTATTTGTAGTAATGACCCAATTAACATAGAAGCTGACCATGTTGGCTGACTGCATGTTGCATCTAGAGTCTTTCATTGCCACTGTGGGGTGTGTGTGCGTGTGTGTGTGTGCTGGTCATCTGTTTGGGTGTTGGGTTTTGCTACTTAAAGATTATTAAGTGATGCTGGAAACCATCATTCTTAGCAAACTATCACAAGAAGAGAAAACCAAACACCGCATGTTCTCACTCATAGGTGGGAACTGAACAATGAGATC
>NW_012114400.1:3495458-3510714 GCF_000951035.1 Colobus angolensis palliatus | reverse complement strand
AAAATAAAAGATTATTAAGTGATGATTAAGTGAATCCTGGAAAACAGAAGCAACACATATTGCAGGAATTGAGAAAGCTGAAAAAAATCAAACATACAAAAACAGACTCCATTAGGATTGCTCATTTACTCTCTCCACAAACTTGGATGATACCATGGCAACAGATGAAACTAGTAGCCTCTTTGTTTCTGTCCAAAGCATGTCACTAGGCCAATTTAAAACACTTTCTGAAACTCTTCTCTCATGTAATCAACTCAAAAAGAATTATCACTGATTGTGTGCCAGGTTCTATTCTAGGAATGAACTCCCCAGTCAGCCGCAGAAAGTGAGAAAGCAATGTAATAGGGAAAGTGATGTTTCTGTGACTCCAGAGAAGGATATGTGTTTTATAGATTACTGGAGGCATGTTTTTAAGTCCGTGGGATGGGGATGAGAAAGGCATTGCTGATGGAGTTACTAGCAAATACAAAGGCAAGGAATTATGAGAGAGAATAATGTAGAGTGGTGAATTGGAATATAAATTGCAAGAGGGATATGAGTTTAATGGGAGAGGGGAGGGAATTCATGATAAATGAAATAGGTAGAAACTAGATAGCAGTAGGCTACATATGTCTCTTTAGAGTTTTGACTACTTTCCTGCAGTGAATGAAGAGCCATTAAGAGCTTTTGAGCAGGTAAATGACAATGCAATTTGCATTTTTGAAAGGAGACTCTGATAACAGTATAGGGGCCAAATTGGAGGTTGATGAAACTTACTTCAGTCTTCAGAGAGACCTGTAAGAACAGTCTTCTGGACTCCTGTACTCCATTCCACCTAGAATTTATTTTGATGTGGCTCCTGCTGGGAACTTGTTCATTTTTCTAGCTTTCTTCCCCTATGTTTAATATAATTATGTGGTTGTTCCATTAACCTCATCTCATCATGATGTTTTGGAGCTGTTGAACATCATCACTTTTTCCTGTTATGCTTTAGTGTTTAGTATAGCATTTTGCTGCAAGTACATGTAACACAAATGCTAATAACTAAACCAGGAACTAACTGAATGAGAACTTAGCTGATGAAAGTCAGAAACCAGGACTGGGATGAGTTTGCGATTTCCTCTGAAATTATCAAGCATAATGCTGTCACTGAATAGAGACACAGTGGTTAGAGCACACTTAAGAGCTAAAGGTCATGCTTAACTCTGCAGAGGGAAGCTTGAAACTTCACTAAAGAAATAATATTTCAACTAGATCTAGAAGAACAAACCAGAAGAGAAAAATTGCACAGAGGAATTGTGAAAGGCCACAATGCAATGAATGATCAGAGCATGATGACAGGCATAGCTGAAGTTCAGGGTGAGTGAGGAAGAGATGAAAGGAAATCAGACTAAAAGTAGACTAGGCAATGGATGTGAAGGGCCTTGTAAGCCATGGTATGTTTAAACATACTATATGTTAACCGTGGTATGTTCATAGTGTTTTCAATATGTTTACCATCGTGTTTGTATTCACTCAGCATAGAGTAAGAGGAAATTAGCTCACATTAAAGCACTGGGGGAAAGGGATTATTATTAAAAACTGCTTTGTTTGCAGCAGGCAATATATTCAAGAGGTTCAGACAATAATTTACATAATGAGTTTTAGCACAACAATAGTTGAATCTTCCCTAAAATATTTCCCTCTCCAACTAGTTATCCAACGTAAACTATCACCATAGGTTTATTATCATATGTTAGCAAAAGTCCTCATCTAAAATAGAAACAGAGCCACAGCTTATATACTCTAAGTAGTAAAGTACCATGAAACCATCTAAACGTGCCCCTACTACTCACCTAGTAAATGAACACCCCGAATTCATCTCCTGTGAATATGTGAATAACCACAGTGATAAAAATTTATTTGTATCACGGATTTTATTTCATTTTTGAACAATCTAGTTGGTAGAAACTTCTTCCTTATTTGGATTCACACAATGTCTTATTCCTCTTCCACTAGATACCTAGTCATGGTTTTCTATTTCTGCCAATTCCAGTCGATTGGTATGACTTACCTGGGGCACTCAGCTGAGCAGGAATCTAAAACTACATCCAGATTCATCAATGAAAAAGAAATGATTCAGTTGCTGTATCTGCCAGGAATTCTGGAATGGAAAGTGGCAACTTGCGTGTATGTTTTTCATTCCAAGCTGAGACTATTTGAAGACAACTATAATAGCTCTACCATCTGTGCTGTGAAATTGTTCCCATATAAATGCCTAATACAAAGCATAATCTTAATACAAGTCTTTTGAGTGGATTTCAGACATTGTTGCTAGCCCTCTAGGAGTCATTTTTTCTTGGACATTCTAGACAATACCTACCCTAAAATTTTAATGTTCTATATCTTCTTTCCCTCTTTACTGTTGGTGTATTTAATTCTAGTACAGGGTTCTCCATTTGTTCCTGTTAAATTTCATCTGGTTAGATTTAGCTTGTTGCAACATATTTTTAAATTACTTTCCAAAATACTTCGAGGTTTTAAGAGTTCTTGAACATAATGTATGTCAGTAGATGGATGCCAAACAAATCCTAAAGTAATATTAAAATGCATTGAAGAATAGAGAATCCACAACAAGAAGGTAATAAGCTCACTCCAGGAGGGAAATCCCCCATCTCCTAAATCCTATTTGAATTTCTACATATGTTTTACTACTCAGCCTAAAAGCCAATTCTCCATGAAAACTTCCCATAATTACCCCAGTTTTAATGACTCAGTTTGTAAACTCTTTGAAACAAGAATCGAGTCTCATGTATTTTGGTATCTGTCTTAGGTCAGGTTCTATAGAAAGAGACTGAGATAAAGGTTCTCACGTAATACGTTGAAGGAGTGTGGGATGATGAACCTGATGAGGAGAGAAGAAAGATAACACAGGGAGAACACCTCGACAAAGAAGTGGGTTTAGTTGAGCTCATCTCAGCCTGATCCCAGGGAAAACTCTTGAGCATGAAAACATCACAGAATTATCCTTACTTGTAATAAATACACATTACAGGCATCAGAGATCTTTGTAGCCCCTCATCAGTGAGTCATTGGTTGCAGGCTTCCTCAGGAGGAAGTCAAAACCAACCAAGCGTATCTCATCAGCTGAGAATAATTCTCAGAATAAGGATGCAGCTGTAGACTTTTAGCAGCCAATACTCACAGCAGCTTGGAGATGAGTGAGCAGAACGAGGGAATCTGGACAGAGCAAGAGCAGTACCTGCTACAGTTTCTTCAGAATCAAGCGTGGCATCTTACACATATAAGACACAATAGATGTTTACTGATCTGTAGTGTTTAGAGAATTCAACCAAAAATGCAACTTTCCTATTCACCACATTTTTATTACTGGCTATTGCTTGTTTTGCTCTTATGCTTATACAGCGAAAGGTGGCATTAAATAATTGGAATTTTAATTTGGTATTATGGTATAGGAGAAATATAAAAACCATTGGGAAGTCACAAAACTCTAACCCTGAAACTATTTGGTGAAGGCAGTTCTATGGAGATTTAGCTGATGATTTATTTTCTTTACTTGTTTTTATTGAATATATAAATAGCAGGATTTGCATTGATCAGCTGTAGAAAAGAGTTAAAGAGTATAGATATGAAATGGGAGCCGCTGATGTAAACTCCTTTACTTTGTTCAGAGAATCCTCCAACTGAAATTTTGTTGCAAATTTTAAGTAATTTTTAACAATATGAAACACTGTGGAGCTTACAGAAAAGTTGCAAATGTGGTAGGAGAGATGTTTTTCTTCTCTGAGCCATTTAGGAGTAAGTTACTAACATGAAGTTCAATCACCCTGAATAGTTTAATGTGTGCATACTACAGATAAGGATAATCTGCTACGTATCTCCAATATAAGCATCAAATCAGGATATTAACATTGATACATTACTATGACCAACTCTTCAGAGCCCATTCGTATTTCACCAGTTGTTATGCTGGCATCTTTTATCTGTCAATGGAACAATTGGTGAAACATGAATGGAAGAATTCAGTTCAAAATCACATGTTGCTTTCAGTTGTCATGTTTCTTTAGTCTTCTTCAGTCTAGAACATCCTGTCTTTCCTTGACTTGCCTAATCTTTACAATTTTGAAGATGACAGATGGCTACACTTGACATTTCTTGCAATTTGAGTTTGCCTGACACGTCTTCGTGATTAGATTCCGGTGCTGCATCTATGGCAGGATTATCACAGAAGTGATGCTACATTCTCATTGCATTCTACCAGGTGGAACAGTTTCGGTTTGCCTCACTTTTGAGAACACCAATTTTGATTACTTAGTCTGCCAGGTTTCTCTACTAGAAAGTTACTTTTTTCCCTTTGTAATTAAGTATTTTATAAGAGGAAGTATTTTGAGATTATGTAAGTCTCTGGTTCCTTATTAATCTATTTATTTACATCAAATGGGGTCATTGTTTCCTATATTATTCAATGAATTAATCTGTTGCTAACATTATTCATTTGAATGTTTAATTTTTCCCAAAAAGAGCCAATAGGGGTCCCTTCAAGCTGGCTTATGTGTCTTTCTGATATGCACTTATCATTATTTGAGCACTTCTGTTCTGTGGCCAAATAAAATGGTCTAGCATAATTTTATACTTGTTCTGTCCCAGACTTAGAATCAGCCACTTCTTTGAGGATCATAGGTTTCTGTTGTTATATAATGGGATTTGAAAGCCAATTTCTATGTACCAGTTGTGCTCATTGCCATTGGGAGTATCACTGCTCCCAGATCCTCTCAATGACAGATCTACAGAGTCTGTACACGCACCCACTTTCATGTCTATTTATTCTATATATCTCTACTTATACTAAAACCCATGAATTCATACTAATACCTCCTACTTCAACCTAACACCACACAAACCTTCTGTTTTTCTGCATTTTCATATTTGTAACTCCATTCCAGTGAGAAAACTGGCACCCGTTATATTTATTATATTTCATATATTTAATTACTTGATCACTTCCCCCATGTGTAAGCAAGCTGCACTGTCCGTGCCACCCCTTCCTCTGTATGGATGCCCTCCCGACTTAGGTTTTGGTGTCTGACTTTGATTCCCCATTGATTCCCGTGGCTTTGGGATTTAATTGTTTAAGGAGGTAAAGAGAAGGGGAAAGGAAAAAGAAAGAGGAACTACTGTTGAAACTTTTATAAAGTGTTTTCCATGTTAGAACAAAGGTACTTATGAAAACTTTAAAATTGTATACTTCAGAAGAAATGAAATTAGATATATAAATACACACACCAAGCTTTTATTTTGTTGCTTTCATTGCTTATCAAAAAAAAAAAAAACCCTGAAAGTGTACAGCTTGTACCTGGATGAGGTAAAGAGGTAAAGTAGCAGCCCTGTCATGGGCGTGAACAATGAACAAACTAGAATGCTTGTGCTTGCGTGAAAAAGCAAAGAGCCAAGCCGAAATTACTAGGGCACATTGATGATTTTGGGGAAGACTAAGGGGACATCTCACTTGTCAGTCATTCTTTGGAACAAAGAAATAATGAAAAAATAAATATACAGATTTAACTGGCCATCTAGTGTGTTTTTATAAAATCAGAATTCTAGTAAATTCATAAATGAATAAATGGCAAAGCTGAATTAGATGAAAAGCCTCTGTTATTGTAGTTAAGAAACTAAAAGCATGTGAACAAAGGGAAAGCAAGTGTCCTAGTTGGTCTCAGCTTTATAATGACTGTCACTCAAGTGTTCATCTAATTTGTTTCTAGAGGGCACCATAGATGGTGACATACAGGCCATAGGGTCAAGGGCATAGGGACCTGGTTCAGAATTTAGTCATCTTGGACGTATTTCTTAAACTTCTCTGGTCTTGTTTCTTTACAAGGTATTTGGAAGGATAAATCAAATACAAACAATATTGACAGGGTTTGAACAAATAAGAGAAAATTAATTGTACACCTCCCACTCTGCCGTAGGCACATTGATCCCTTCTCTGTTTCCAGAATATGCTTGGTGCTCTACCTCAGGGAACTTTGATTTGTTATTTCCTCTGCTGGCAACACTCCTCCATTGGATAGCTACAGGTCTTGCTCCTTCAGCTCTTCACCACTTTGCTGTGACATCACCTTCATATTATGGCCTTCCCTATCGGGGGAACCCACCCCTGATAGTTATCGTGGGTTCTCTTCTATTTCCCTAAGCATCCACTGGTCTGAGAAATAAAGGGGAAGAGTATAAGAGCGAGAAATTTTAAAGCTGGGTGTCTGGGGGAGACATCACATGTCAGCAGGTTCTGTGATGCCCCTGAGCCGTAAAACCAGCAAGATTTTATTAGCGATTTTCAAAAGGGAGAGGGAGTGTACAAATAGAGTGTGGGTCACAGACATCACATACTTCACAAGGTAATAAAATATCACAAAGCAAATGGAGGCAGGCAAGATCACAGGACCACAGGATGGGGCGAAATTAAAATTACTCATGAAGTTTCGGACACACATTGTCATTGATAACATCTTATCAGGAGATAGGGTTTGAGAGCAGACAACCAGTCTGACCAAAATTTATTAGGCGGGAATTTCCTCCTCCTAATAAGCCTGGGAGCTCTACAGGAGACCAAGATTATTTCATCCCTTCGCTTTTGACTGTAAAAGGCAGCCGCCCCCAAAGCAGCCATTTCAGAGGCCTACCCCCAGGGGCCATTCTCTTTCTCAGGGATGTTCCTTGCTGAGAAAAAGAATTCAGTGATAGTTCTCCTATTTGCTTTTGAAAGAAGAGAAATGTGGCACTGTTTCACCCGGCTCACTTGCAGTCAGAGTTTAAGGTTATCTCCCATGTTCCTTGAACATCGCTGTTATCCTGCTTTTTTCAAGGTGCCCAGATTTCATATTGTTCAAACATACATGCTCTACAAACAATTTGTGCACTTAACGCAATCATCACAGGGTCCCAAGGTGACATACATCCTCCTCAGCTTATGAAGATGGCGGGATTAAGAGATTAAAGTAAAGGTAAGCATAGGAAATCACAAGGGTATTGATTGGGGAAGTGGTAAGTGTCCATGAAATCTTCACAATTTATGTTCAGTGATTTCTGTAAAGACAGGCATAAGGAATTGTAAAAGTATTAATTTGGAGAACTAATAAATGTCCATGAAATCTTCACAATTTATGTTCTTCTGCCATGGGTTCAGCTGGTCCCTCTGTTCGGGGTCCCTGACTTCCTGCAACACTTCCCCAGGACCCCATGTGAAATTACACACCTCTAACACTTCCCATCTCCTCTTTTTCCTGCTTTAATTTTCTTCTTAGCACTCATCACTCTCTTAACATTCTACATACGTCTTTGTCATGCTTATTATCTTTGGTCATCTCCACCAGAATGCAAGGTCCTTAGGCAGGCACTTTGGTCATTTTTTTCCACTGTTGTGCCCCCAGATCCTGAGATCCTGCAACATGCCTGACAGGGTGCAGTAGGCACTCATTTGCCATAGGCATAAATCAATGAACAACAGAATGAATGTTCAAGGCTTTCCTTTATTGTTTTTTGTTTTTCCTCATAGGCAGAAATGGGAAAGGTGAGAGGATAAAAAGAAAAATGAATAAAGAGCTTAAAGAAAGATAATTTAAGGAAAGAAGAATGGCATAGAGTTAAGAAAAGGAAGACTTTAGCTTTGGAACGTTCTGAACCAGAACAGTTCAGCTGCAACTGCAGCCACAGTTGTGTCATACAGTGTTCCCAAGACAAGTCTTGCAGATGCAAAAGGCAGGCCACTTATTAAGCTTGATTCAGCCCTTACCACTTTTTTGGATTATTCTCTAAGGTCAACTACACTGGTTGTTGGATAAGCAGTCCAGGATAATATTAGCCAAGTGAAATGTTACATTAGAAGTGGCATGATTTTTCTACTTAATGAATAAACACATACCACTTTCTGACAAAGTTATATATTCATCTTTTCAAAAAAACACCCATGATTTAAAATTAAAAGTTTTGGCCAGGCACAGTGGCTCACGCCTGTAATCCCAGCACTTTCAGAGGCTGAGGCAGGCAGATCATGGGGTCAGGAGTTCAAGACTAGCCTGGACAATGTGGTGAAACCCCATCTCTACTAAAAATATAAAAACTGGCTGGGTGTGGTGGTGGACACCTGTAGTCTCAGGAAGCTGAAGCAGGAGAATCATTTGAACCCAGGAGGAGGGGTTGCAGTGAGCCAAGATGACGCCACTGCACTCCAGCCTGGGCGACAGAGTGAGACTCCGTTTCACAGAAAAATAAATTAAATTAAATTAAATTAAAAGTTTCACACTTGAGTTTAGGATGAACACTTTTTGCATTTGAAAGCAGTGAATATGAGAATCTTTCATAGCAATAGTCCAATATCTCATTAAAAAAATAACAACTCAGTTATCTCATGCTTATTTGTATATTTATGTATTTATTTCAGGCATGTATGTATATGCATATATAAATAAAAATAGTGTTGTCTCATGGGATGAATAAATCTAGTCAGTGAATAACATTCATACATAATGGGAAGTCTTATTGAGATTGAGTTAAATAGTTTAAAAGATAAAAACATTTTTAAAAAGAACATACATAAGAAAGTTGGTGAGAAATGTTTAAAAATACTATATATCTCCCTACATTTGTGTCAGGAAGTTCATACTGACTGAAAATGTAGCTAAGTATATCCTTACATAATCAACATCGTTTGTCAACCTAACTAACTTATAATAATATTATTCTCATGCAGCTAAGTAACTGCAACTTTGAGTATCAGCCAGTCTCTCATGATCAGTATGACTATCTGTACTGTACTTTTAAATCCAGTTGTCATGGAATTGCAAACTGTCTCAGCATCAGAAACTGCTGCCTTTTCCAGTACATGAACTATGCTTTGGGTTTACTTAGAAACTCCTTGTTGAAAAATCTTCTTGCTTCAACATCACTAAGGGAAACAGAGCAACGAGATGGATTCTGTCTTCTATATTCGATGCTTTCAACCATGGCTTCTTTTATCACCTGTAAATAGAGACAGAAGTTGTATAATTAGTGCTGCTATGAACTCATTTACACATTTTTGATTAAAACAGAAATCTAATGAATCTTTTTATTAGGGTATTTTTGGCATATATGAATAGAAATCTATGAGTCACGCATACACATTTAAATTCAACATCCCACCACTGCACTCTTGTTAAACTTATATTCAGCTTACTAGGGAAAGAAGGATCCTGGAAATGTTCTAGATTTTGTGCTGATAAATTTGGGAATAAAATGGTAGCATGGTAAAGTTATGTTGGTTCTACTCTTTGCCAAAAGGGGGATAACAGGGAAGAAACAAGTAATTACTAAATCTATAATTTATGTTCTTTATAATTAGTGGGCAAGTAGAAATGAAAGACTACCAGGAAAGTAAAAGCTTTGCCTAGTGGAGGAAGAAGGCATTGCTGGATGGCATTGCTGGATAATTCCCTTCCTTCCCCAACTGAACCAACACAGTTATAAAACATGAGCCTGCTCTATCTAGGAAACACCATGCTCTGTGATTTCATTGGTGAAAATGAATTACTACTTTTTATTCAGCATACATATATCCAATATATATTCTTTACATATGCCCATGTTAATGGTAACCAGAATAAAACACAGGAAGCTACAACATCTCAGACTTGCTATTTCAATTGTGATACACTGGTTTTGGTATGAAGTTAAAACCTAGTTAGAATTCGGGGAAAGAAGAGAACATTCAGAATTTGGTAGATGCAGTTATTGAAGAGCAATGGAAACGGGCTTTGGAAGAAGGCCTGAATAGTAAATCTTGTCTCTGCTCCTGCTTCAGAACCTTGTTAAAATTAGGAAGACTCCATTCCCCAGGACAGTCCTCATTTCATCTCGATGACCAATGAGGTAGATGTTTCTGGGCACCAGGAAACAGAGGCAAGTCACAGAGATATTCCACAGTTCCCTTTATTCTCTACCTTAGGGATTGTTAAGCAACATTAAGATACAGTCCATGGGCTTTTCAGCCCCCTGCCACAGGTAGGAACACTTGGAAAGTCCCAAGAGTTTAGGACGCTATGGGCTCCTCCCACTCACAACTGCTGTGGCCCACTTGGCCTTGGAGATTCATGCTCAGAGGGATTCTCCCATTACCACGCGCAAGCTCACTGGGCAAGCACAGTTCATTGTCTAGAGGAGATCATGTTTGCATCACTTCAACATGTGAGATCTAAGTGGTGCAAACATGCAGTTATTTTTCTGTGACTTTATGTCACAGACACCCAACAAGCAAGGCTCTCTATTCTCTAACAGTAACTTTAAACAAGCAGTCAGACTTTGGAAAAAGGGAGCTATCACAGGAATGTGATTCTTTTATATGCCTTACTTTAAAACGTAATATATGTAATTATCTTCTGGGGAAATGGGCTCAAATGTGAATGAGTCTGTTAAGGAAAACTGATATTCGCTGATCCCACTTTTCTTATGAATAGGGAAACATAATTCTGTGATGACAAAAGATGCTTCAGACCTATGAAGGAGACTTGGACCAAAGGCCACCAGGCACAAACACTTCTTGGCTGTATGAGATGGAGGGGAATTAGTCTAAATACTTGAGCTTGTTTTTTCTTCTTTAAAATAGAAATAATGTAGCAATTTGGGGTTTTGTGGGATCATTTCTATAAATGGAGAATTTCTATAAAATTGGAGATCATTTCTATAAAGTGTTTTGCACAATACCTGGTACATAAACATTTTACAACAGCTATTATGCTTGTTATTTCTAAACTGACAATATGTGATGAAAATTGAGAACTCTAAATTAGAAGTGAAGCTATAAAGTTCATAAGAAATAAACACACCAGGTATATAACCACGAATGAGCTTATTATATTGTGTAAGTCAGCAAATTGTTTCTGCTATTCAAAGTGTCCTACTACATCTTCTTTTAAAAATCTCCCTGCCTTTCTAGAGATCTATATCAGCAAATTTATCAATTGGTTTCTCCTCACAGCAATCCATGAAACATCAACCCTCACTGCATAAAAGTGTCCAAATAAAATAAAAACCAACCATTTGCTTTCTAAACTCCTAAAAAGCTTTAAAAAAGATCATAGAAAAAATTAAACCGACAATGACTGCTGCTATCAATTCCTTCATAATAAATTCTTGAGCATAAAAAAATCAGCAATATCAACATCAGGAACTAGTGGATTTATCGTAATTGGACCTCAGCTGGTGTTCCGAGTGAGCAAGCCATTCTGATAAAGGAAAACGAACACTTCCAACTCTGAAAACCCCAAATTAGAATGTGCAAGTTGAACCACTAGGTGGCATATTCACACCATGAAACCATTAACTAGGTTTTTCAGATTACTGCAGAAAACACCGTTCTTGGGAGTTACAGTTCTGTGAGAGAAAAAACCAAGCCCAGCACTAGATCAGTTACTAAAGTCAAACCTTTTGGTATCATACATGATACAACTACACATATCCAAAAAGGCATTGTATTAAATTTAAACCTTTGTTTTTATTGTTATACAAGAAGTCATCTTAAATGGTGTTTGTATCTCTTTCATTCTTCCCTGAAATTCATTGAGATTCCAAATCCTTCTCTTCAGTGTTATCCTAGCAAAAACCCTCATATCTCAACCTTGTCCATCCCCACCACCTATCCCATGTCATCTTCACTTGTGCCATTCAATAGCCTCCTATTGTTGAACCCGATCTCTTAAATCTTTGTTAATGAAAGCAGAGAATAAGAAAAACAAGCACGTAAAATGTGATCTTCCCTTCCACATAAGAAACAAATTTGTAGAGGTGAGATTATAAGCAATCTACAAACAAATGTTATCACAATAGAAAATAAAAAAGAACCCCAAGAGAGAAAGTTACAGTATATTTTGTTAGAGAAGTAAAAATTACAAATATAGGAGAACACGAGAATATATTTAGGTGTAAATTACTGTGAATTTGCTGGATAATGCCTGCCTTTTCAATAAGAACTGAAATGTCAGGAAGGCAGAAAGTTCATCAGGCTTGTCATTTTTTTTTTTTTTAATACCAGTACTTACAACATGGAAGGTACATAATAAATATTTGCAAAATTAATAAATACATGGCAGGTGCTCACTAGAGGTTGACTGACACAGGCCAGCACTCAGTTCAGAGGGTGAGTGAGACCAGTTAAGTTAAAGGAGAGGCAGGGGTTTTAAGTGGAGCAGAAGAAGACCAGGCATTCTCTGTGGAAGAATAATCATATGAAAAGGCTGAGGATGGGAGGCTGTGGCATGCGTCAGAGACATCTGGGAATTGGTTGGCCCTGCTAGAATGAGGGCTGTGTTTGGGGAACACTAAGAAATAAGGCTGCCTGAGAGACAGGTGGTTCAAAAGGAAGGAATGAAGGAGAAAAGACATGCAGCCTCATCTCAACTCCCCCACATCATCGTGACTTCCAGCAACCTGCCTAAGTAATCCATGACTCAGTTTTCTAACTTGTAAATTAAAACCCCACCTCATAGGCTAGTCTTGAGTGTTAAATATTTGACGGAAAATATTTGGCTTATATGAAGCACTCAAAACTTTTAATTGTTCTTTCCATGCTGTACCCCTAGTTCCTGAAACAGTTTCTGGCACACTAAATAATAAATATGTATTGAATTAATGAATAAATGAGACAGAAAGAGATTATAGGCAGCATTAAAGGTAGATGAGTTATGGACTAATATATTAGGCAATAGCACATAATAGTAAGCTTATAAATTATATTTAAAAGAACATTGACTTGTACCTACACACCCTTATCAAGATGAAGAAATATCAATAAATTAAGAAATAAGTACCGATATTTCTGGATATGGATATATCCTCATTTTAATTAACATTTGATGTTTAGCACTTTGTAAAATTATTTAAGAAAGAAAAAATCTCATTATTTTGCATCACTGGCATATGCTGAATAAACTGACACATAACTGGTTCTAAGACTATGCCTATCAAATGAATAATTTGAATAAGTGAGACTGGGAAACCATATATTTTCCTGTGACAGCAAATTAACAGGTTCTAGAAAAGAAATCTCAGAGGACATATTCCCTCCAGATCAAAGTGGTGGTTTAAGAGTAGATAGAGTATGTAGCCATACTATGTGGGTAGGCATGTACTATATACAAATTCCCCATGGTTGGGAACTGCCTCCCTCCAACCAACAGCACCTTGTATCCTGACACGTGCTACCCACAGTAAGTCGATAACATTTCAAACACCCATCATGAAAATTGTACTGTGTATTTACTTTAGGTGTCAGGCATTGTGACCAGTGTGTCTAGAGAATACAAGGGAAATAAAGCAAGTCACTGGTTTTAAGGGGCTTATAATTAAAAGCCAAAAACTATGAACAATAATAATTATATTAGCTGCTTCAATTTACTGTCTATTTCATGCCAAGCCCTTAAGTTATATTATTTTACTTAACCCCCACCCTGATCCTACATGATATATACCATCGTTTCCCTTTACAAAACAGGAAAGCAAAATTTAGAAAGGTTAACCAAAATGCCCAATGTCACCCAGCCAAGAGGCAGCAGAGCAAGGATTTGAATACCCAATTTGGTCAGACTCCAATCCCTCTGCATCCCGTCCCCACCCCGCCGCCATCACATGTCTACCAGTGTAAGTCACTATACATTAAGTTTTTGAAGGGAAAAAAAAAATGAAATACTACTGTAATTGTACAAGTATTGAGACAATGTTCAGTGAAAAGGAATTTGGGAGGATTGAGTAAGAGCAGAAACCTGATGCTATGAGAAACCCAGGCTGCTGTCATGACGTGAGCAGAAACAGAGCAGAAGTCCTCTAAAGATAAACTAAAATTTAGTTTTGGCGAAGCAGGCCAGCTAGGATCTCTTGATAAAATGAAGCAATAGGAGAGTGCAGCTGGCTGACACAGCATGGCCTCTTCGGAGCAAAAATTGAGGTCAGAGTGAATTGAAGAGGAAATGTTGCCCTAAGCCACAGTGGTCACAGTTGCAAAGTTGAAAACTGTTGTCTATGAAATTGGCAAAGAAGTGACTTTGCATTGTAAGAGTTTATATTCGCAATGTCCATCCACTATTTACAAAGAACTCTGATCGTCTATGGCAGTAAACATATGCTGTGTTGCTGAAGTGTGAATCGGTCTCCTATTCTATTCAAATGGTGTGGGAATGAGAGAGTTAGCTAACTCAGCAGAGTTTTGTTGCTCTTTAAGTACAATCATTTACAAAGTTGCGATTCTGATAAAAATGTGTTTTCTTAAAGTGGAGAAGAAGGGAGTCACTAAGGAAGAGATAAAATGTCGGTGAAAACTGAAAATTTTATCTGTTTATGAAATGCGCGCGCGCACACACACACAAAGAGGAATTACTTGAACATGAGTCTCCATGTTCATGTAATTCTGGAGAAAGCCTACCTTCATTTGTTCATTCAGAAAATATTAACTTACTGCCTAAGCTGGCATTACCTGTACAAACTTGTCTATGTTGTTAATCTGGGGCATTTGCAAAGGTCTTTGGGTGTAATCCTCATGGACCTTCAGGGGTACAAGATAAGGACATGTATAGGTAAGGTTCCCATTTATTAAGCAGCTTCTGTAATCATGTATCACCTAATTAAGCATTCACTACTACAATTATTATAGATCCTACCACACCTGTTTCAGAGAAGAGGAAGGGGAGGCTCAAAAAGTGTAAGCAGCTTATTCAAAGTCACATTTATGACATTTAAAGATGATATAATGCCCATGACATTGCCTATACATGCTGTGCCAGAAACAGTAGTAGAAGCAATTACAAACTGCTTAATTCTCAGAACTGAAGGACTTGGAGATATAGAAAAGATTGCCCTTTATGGCTAATGCTTTCAGCGTCAAGTTTAAAAAATATTTCCCTGGATCAAAGCCATAAAGATATTCCACTATGTTGTATTCTAGAAACTTGGTTTACTTTTCTACTCAGATCTACAGGCTATCTGGAATTGGCTTCGTTGATAATGTGAAAGAGGTAAATTTAATTTTTTCCCTTGTGAATAATCATCTGATCACTTTTTTCTTTTTTTTAGCACAAAATCTATTTTTTATTTATTCTATAATCAATTTTTTTTAACATTTGAAATCATGCTTTATTTATTTATTTATTTATTTTTATTATACTTTAAGTTCTAGGGTACATGTGCATAACGTGCAGATTTGTTACATATGTATACTTGTGCCATGTTGGTGTGCTGCACCCATCAACTTGTCAGCACC
>NW_012114400.1:3458856-3490341 GCF_000951035.1 Colobus angolensis palliatus | reverse complement strand
AGTGAGATGACCCCAGTACCTCTGTTGAAAATGCAGAAATCACCGGTCTTCTGTGTCGCTTGCGCTGGGAGTTGGAGACTGGAGCTGTTCCTATTCGGCCATCTTGCTCCGACCCCCCACTTTTTTTCTTATAGATAGTCACAATTTATTTAAGGACAATTTTATTTAGTGCTACTGTCTGTCCTTGGACAATGTCATGTTTTCTTAATTATGTTACCTTTCTGTCTTTCTATTTGGTAAATTAAGTCTTCTAACTTTGCTTTCCTTCTTCAAGATGAGTTAGCCTACTTTAGTCCTTTTCACTTTCATAATTTTTTAATGAATTTATCAATCTTCTTACAAAAACCTGACGGCATTGTTACTAAAAATGCAGGGGAAATGGGGACTTACTGGTTAGTGGGTACAAAGTTTTAGATTGGGAGGATGTAAAACGTTCTGGAGATAGATGGTGGGGATGGTTGCACAATAATGCAATGCACTTAATGCCACTAAACTGTACACTTAAAAATGGTTAAAATGGTAAATTTTATGTTTTGTATATTTTATCACAATAAAAAGTGAAAACAGATGTTTAAAACTGCTAAATTAATGGCTTGTGAAGAATCAACATTTGATGAAGTGTATAAGTCAGGACAGTTGTTCTGGGATTCAGTCTGTTTTTGTTCAGGTGCTAACTTTTACATCTATGTATCAAACAAACTACTTTGAAGAATGTTTGTAAAATATACAAATAAAACTATATCATTCCTTATTGCAAATTGTTTGGCAGACTTTATATAAATTAGAACAGCAAGACAAATGTACTCGGTTAAGATACACATGTGTGTATGTATATCTATTCCAAAGTCCAACACGACATTTGTATATTCCTACAATCTGTTTTTTCCATTTGAGAAAGACTTATCAAATTTAATACATTTCATCGCAAGGAATGTCCAGTTTTTAGTTTATTGGCTCAAACTGGAAAAATAGGGTGACTGTGATATTAACTCTGACCTCTCTTTTATTAGCATGAGGTTTTATAAAATGCAACTAACTCTATTTTGAGAATTTCTGTTCATTCCCTACAAATCATAGATTAATCATTTTTCTCTTAACCTTTCAATTTTTGCCATCACCATAGAGATAATGTACCACGTGGATTTCAGATGTCCACTGCTTGAAGTATTTTTTCTAAAAAGGAAACAAATCTATGGAGAAAATGACATATGCTATACATTTTGATAAGCATTTTTAGATGAATTATCATCTATTTGTAAATGAAAGCTGAAAAAAAGAATTTTATAGTTGTAAGAATCAAAGCTTATTGGGGAAATGTTACACATTTACAAAAATTAAAGATATTGATTGACGAATATACTATGGTGCAACTGTGATGACTGCACACAATTGATCATTACTAGTCTCAGGTCAAACAAAACAAGCAAGTAAACTAGATGTGTGGAGTTCTATTAGCTCACAAAATCTAATTAGAGCCCATATAAACAGAACACTCATTCACATATTCTGAGTTCCTTTGTGCCATTTACACAGTCACCAAAAAGGCTGGTAAATCAGGCATGATGCCTTTCCTTCTCCATTTAACTTCTTTTTTTCTGTTTTTCTAATGTACAAAATCCAATTAGGCCAATGAACTTAAGCTTTCACAACTGATAATCATTTGTCAGACACTACGATTTGGAACCACAAGTCAATGATTTCAGTTACAGAATAGTGTTCCTAAATGGTAAGTTAAAAATGAAAGAATTTCACCTAGACACAGAATCTTAGCAGAAGATACACTAATGATAGGAAGTATTGATACTGATGACAACGACTTGTTTCTAAAGCAAAGAGTACTTGACATCTCAAAGGCTAAAAATAGGAAAGGCTGGCAGGGCATGGTGGCTCACGCCTGTAATCCCAGCACTTTGGGAGGCCAAGGAGGGCAGATCACGAGGTCAGGAGATCGAGACTAACGTGGTGAAACCCCTTCTCTATTAAAAAATACAAAAAAAAAATTAGTGGGGCGTGGTGGCAGGTGCCTGTAGTCCCAGCTACTTGGGAGGCTGAGGCAGGAGAATGGTGTGAACCTGGGAGGCAGAGCTTACAGTGAGCTGGGATCACGCCACTGCACTCCGGCCTGGGAGACAGAGCGAGACTCCGTCTCAAAAAATAAAAAAAGGAAAGGCTGTTACCTTTTGTGATACTGCCCAAATTCACAAAAAGAAAACATGTAAAATCCTAAGTGTATTTATTAAAATTCATGCTATATTTTTGCAGATTAACTACACTTCTGGTTCCATTCACTTTCATGCTCATATTTCCTTTTCATCACTTTTCTTCCTTAATTATAATTTATCATGTAATAAATATATTAGATACTTCGGGAAAGAAACTGAGTATTCACCATTCAATAAAATAATAGCATAAAATGAGTTTCCTTATTTTTCCTTATTTGTCAGTTTTGTAGGGTTCTTCTGAAGATTAGCAAAATAATTCATGAAAAGTGAAGTGGCATATTTTGGGTGGTGTTATTCATAACACGTATTTTTTTATTTTTAATTAAAAAGATATATTGGTGTATTATATGGTATGGAAGTCATTTGATATAGTCGATGGCCACAGGAGATACTTACATCAATGTTGTTCAGAGTATTGAAGTGCATAAGATCATGTAGTCTTTTGAATGCTTGATTTGGATATTGAAAATTGAAGGTCGAAAATGGTGATTCCGGGTCATCAAAAATATCAAAGTCAGCGATTTCTTTCTCTTCCTCAGTTTCCCTTGGAACACCTAAATACCAGAAGAGTCACAAACGGTGTTATTTTGAAAACTACAAAATATCTCTAAAACCCAAGGAATAAAACATACACACATAAAGACAGCAGTGGGAACCCCCATCAGAGCCAAGTACTCTGTACCATCTCTGACTTTATCATTTCTCTGTGTTCTGACTGGATGACATCAACTGCCAGTATCTGACATCTCTGTGCTTGAGGGCTTTCTATCCTGCCCTGCAACTGTAGAAGCCTGCTTGGCCCACTTGCGGCAGGCTGGAAATTCTGATAAATAACACTGTTCCCCAGGCGGTGGTCAACCAAAGACTCTAGAGAGTTAGTATCTAAATACTCCATTCCCCTGCCTTTTGGTGTGTGTGTGGGAAGCATGACTGTGGGACACAGGTCTACTCCATTTCGTAGTCTTTCCCAGGGGATCAAGTTCCCATTGTGGTAGCGGCTTGCTAACGCAACTTTGTTGTCTGCCTTCCTTCCCTTTACCACTTCCCCATTTCCTTACTAATAAACTAGAGTGTTCCTCAGCTGATCCAAATAAACTATTTGCACTTGAGTCTTTTTCTCAGAATTAGTTTCTGGGAGAACCCAAACTAAAACATTATGTGGCTGTCTTTATGCCATGGAAATCCCCTACACATGCCAACTGCTCAGTGAGTCTCTCCTTGAGAATTCACAGTGATAGAAAATTCACTGGGTTTCAAGTGCTCTACTGTCTGATAACTAAAAATGTCAGATTTCCACCTTCTCCTATGCTGAGCTATATGCTTCACAATAATCTTCACTTCTATTGGTCCTTTCTTTGTCTTCCTGAGAAATCTAGAAAAACACCATTTTTCTCAGCATATTCCCATTACTCATCCTCCCTATTTTTTGTGTCTTTCCATTCATAAAATGGAAAACACATTTTCTGGTCCTAAAACACGGTTTTTGGAGCCTTAAACATTCTGCATGTAAATCTTTAGATCTCCTTTGGTTAATCAACATTTTCCAGGATACACAAGAGTCGAGAGACTCCTCTGGTTGTGGTTAAAAAAACAAAACAAAACAAAAAAGACTACGTGTCAAACTTGATTCTTGTTTTCTATGAAATACAACATGGCAAACTGAAATTGCTAGCCATTGTGTACTGCTAGATTACGTTAATCTTGTGGTCAACTAAAATTCCCAGAAATTTGCATGATTTTTCTGAAATAAAAGCTTTCTTACAAGGGTGACAGTCAAAATGTTTGATTAAAAATCAATCAGAACAAACACAATTCGAAGTATTGAAGTAAAGTCCCAGAGATTTTTGCTAAACTAGTTGCTGACTTTTCAGTTTCTAGACTGTGAGCAAGTCGGGGGATCTAGGGGTAAGAGGAGAAGTACTTGAGGTCTCAGAATAGCATCTATTTATCAAGGTAAGGGAGACATTCAGTAGTGTAATAGCTGGTACAGCAGCGCCAGAGTGAAACAGTTTAATGTCAGTTTCACTCGCCTACTTAATTTCTATTTTATGGAATACAGCTTACTCCCTACATACCTGGAGCCTTGTACTTTCTGAAGTTGATGTTGGCCAGAACAAAGTGGATGATAGTTGGGCAATCTTTCTCCATATCAGGATTCTTGGGTTTAAAGACATAGCACTCCTTCAGCCCTTCCCGATCAAACACATAAGGATCGATCTTTGGAAAGGGGAGCTTGTTCATTTTAGCCCACTTTTCTGCAAGTAGAAGTTCCTATGGGAAAGAGGGAAAGATGCATTTGGAAATTTTCAGTTTTCATTAATTCAGTTGGTCTGACAATTATTCAGTGTTCACTAGGTGTCTACTGTGTGCCAGCAATGTACTCCTTGCTAGGATGAATCACGACCCTGCTCTCAAGAAGCTCATTATATCTCAAAGAAATTGAAAACAAACTCACTATTGTTATGTTAATTCTTGGCACAAGGCTAGCTCCACAGCAGGCATTTGAAAAATTTTTGATAAACAACTGAGCACAATTATGTTGAAGAAGCTGCTAGAGAAAAAAAAAAAAACAAAAACAAAATATGGATTCAGAGAATTTATAACCATGTGAATGTTTTTTCAACCCTTAGGAGTAAAAAAGGAATCTGATGATGCAGAATGAAGAATCCTCTATTACTGGATTTTCACCTGTATCATCTCCACCAAAGTGTTAAAAAGTACCAATCAAAACTTCATTCATTTTATGTATACAAAAATATTTGAGTTACTCTGACTCAGCTTTTCGTCTTCTTTTTGTGAAAATAAGTTGAACCTTTGGCCTCAGAGCATTGCTATTACATGTAACGGCCAACAGAGGACTGTAGAGATGTACTAAGAGCTTATTTAATGGCCGTGGCAAATTGTTTGATGGTTTCCACATATTAGCTCCCTTCCTGATAAGCTGATTATACATTCCCACCAGCATGAGAAGACAAATAGAACAGAGCCTCCACAGGTGATTTACAAGTGCTGGCATGTATGTAAGTGGCCAAGAAATACATGTTCGTGGTCAGCCACTGAGATTTGAGGTTGGTTTGTCTCTGCAACAAAGTAGGCTAACACACTGGGGTAAGCACCCCTAAAATTAAGTTTAAACTGGAGAACATAAATCAATATGGAGAGATGCAGTGAAGAGACCTCATTTCCATTTATGTGCATCTTCAGGGAGAGTGGAATAAATAAGAAGCAGAATATCATAGTGGGAAAAGCACAGATTCTGGAACCAGATGCCTGAGTCCAAATATAAGCTCCATGGCCTTGGACATGTTTCTTAACTCAGTGTCTCCATCTCAGATATAAAATGTGGATGATACAAATAATACCTATCTCATAGGATTGCTATTAGAATTAAATAAATTAATACTTTACAGTGCTTAAAACAATGCTTACCACATATTAAGTGTCATGCAAATGTTTAATAAATAATTGCCAGTAAAGAGAAGAAAAAAGATGGAAGGAAAAAAATAAGGAAACCAAAAGAGGAAAAAGAAAGGGAAGAGAGATAGGAACATTAGAGAAGAAAATTCCTAGAGGGGGAAGTTTGGAGGATACTGTCACTAGAATCTTAAGTTCTTTTTAACTACTCTTGTCATCACATTGATCCATTCCACAGTCAATAGTGGCCACCTAGGTTCCATGTTAGAAGTGGGGACATAACAGTGAGTAAAACATTCACAGTTTTTGTTGTTATGGGATTTATAGCCTGTTGGGCAAAAGATAGCAATCAAATAACACTTTGTGTTTAAAACTGTGATAAATGCCAGGAAAAAATACAAGGTGAGACTTTGCAGTACGCCTGGACAATTTCCTCAAGAGTATTTGTTAATTCATCCAACAATTATCAGTGAGCTATGTTCTAAGCCTAAGAGATAGGCTGTCCTTGAAGATTTGAGTTTATAAATCAACAGAAAAGGTAAATAGATATTATAGTAAAGTATGATAAAGGCGGGAAGGGGCTGCACGATTGTGGGCCTGGGTTGTGCGGTGTGAAAGGCCCAGCTCCAAGACAGACACCCTAAAACTCGCTAGCTGGATGACCTCAGACAAACTAATTAGACACCACAGGTCAACAAGAAACAAATTATTTTTGGTGGCTGCAGTGTACAGTGATGCTCCCCTATAGGCAACACAGAGATAATGAGGAACAAAAAAACACAGACTAGATTATTCACTATCCCTGACATAGCAGGCTCCCAATCCCATCTCATCTCTATTTCATCTGTTCCTTATTTCTCAGCAATTCATTTTTCTACCTCTGTAAAATAAAACTAATACTATTATCTTTCTCATAGGATTGCTGAGAGGATTAAATGATAAAATGTATAAAGACCTCAGTAGTTTACATTAGAAGAAAACAAGTACTTTAACATACGGCCTTACATTCAGGGAAAAATACACTTTTCATTGAACTTGCACTGCTCTTTTTGCTTCTAGAATGTCATGAATTTTATGTTCATCAACTCTCTCAATATCACTTATGAATAAAAATCTAGGAGAACAAAGGATTTACTGTATATGAAAGCATTTGCTTCATAAGCTATTATGCTAAATACAATTACATTTCACTGAAAATCCCATATGTATGCAAATAATTTCTTGTTTGGAACTTGAGAAAGCTTTTATCACCAATCTCTTCTTTTTTTTTTTCTCTATTCAGTTGAATTAATCAGCTTGTTATTTCTTGTCCAGCACTGTTCACAATTATTCATTCATGATTATTCAACATCAAAATAAACCAAAAGTTCACATTGTGGAGCAATTGCGTGAGGGCAAAGAAAAGAAAGAGCTTTCTAGTGTTTACAAACATGACTCAAGGGTATGACCAATGATGTGTGGATGCTGGGGTAAAATGAAAAGGGAAATAAATACATGACGTAAGAGTGAGGCTATTTTTAGATAGTTCACTTCACCCTAGAATCAGGAAGAGATGGAAACTTTCCCTTTCCTTATGTGATCCTGATGTGGAAAAGATTAAAAACGATGATTGCAAATACAGTGATGATAGCATGGATAAACCATTTCCTCTCTGATGTCTCGTTTCTTTCTGTAAAGGCTGAGAAACAACGACACAGACTATGAGTAAAGTGCATTAGGTTTTAGAAAGTACTTTAAAAGATTTCAGTGAACCAAAAAAGTGCTGCTCCACAAATTACAGCAATATGCCAGAATTGTGTTCTATGATAACTATCCATTTTGGTTAGAACAAGACACCTCAGATATTTCACACTTCCATAGACTAACTTAAGATACACTTACATAGTACTAACTAAAATGACTTTCTGTGGGATAAAAATTTGACAGTATCTTTCGAAGAGATACTTTGTAAGATGTCTGTGCTCATTTTGGTGTTTTGTTTTGTTTTGTTTTTTTGACAGTCTCACTTTGCTGCCCAGGCTGGAGTGCTGTGGCCTGATCTTGGCTCACTGCAACCTTGCAGGTTCAATCGCTTCTCCTGTCTCAGCCTCCTGAGTAGCTGCAACTACAGGTGTGTGCCACCACACCTGGCTAAATTTTGTATTTTTAGTAGAGACAGAATTTCACCATGTTGGCCAGGCTGGATGAGCTCAT
The DNA here is from genome assembly GCF_000951035.1 of Colobus angolensis palliatus. Lineage (NCBI taxonomy): Eukaryota > Metazoa > Chordata > Mammalia > Primates > Cercopithecidae > Colobus > Colobus angolensis. The sequence continues at coordinate 3,482,512 of NW_012114400.1, read as the reverse complement.
TTTTGAGTACTAAAACACGATTAAGAAGACTTGAAGGAGAGGAAAAACAAATAAATAACATAGAAATGAATATCATAAATAAATGTTATTTCTAAATAACAGAAACATCTTCGAAACATAGTATGATAGCATATATATGCCACTTCATTCATTTACATGTGAAAAATATATAAATACATACTTTAAATATATGAAACAACACATTTATTTATAAAAATACAAACACACACACATATATATACATAAAATAATACATTGACTTGTCATTAGAGGAAGTCCGATTTCTTTTTTCTGTATGCAAACCAAGAAAATGCTTTCTATTCTACAATGTTTCTCATTATATAAAACCTATTTTTAAGATTAGGGAGAAGGATGGCATATAAACATGTAAGTAAACCTCCAGAATCTTAAAAAATTATTGAAGCAAGTAATATAAAATACAACTGATAGAAACTACAAGTTAGAATTAATTATTTTACAGTTATAGTCTCTCTTACTTTTAATAAAAGACATGCTAGTATTAGGCTCCAAGAGCTTTATAATGCAATAGGCATGAAAATAACTTTCTATATCTAATGTTGTATAGAGTTTACATAGCACTTTGTAATTCTGGGTAGTTCTTCACAGGGATGTTACCATAAACTCACAAAATATGTAAAGGGAAATTAATGTCAACTTAACGTAATATCATCACAAAACATCTGATTCTCAATTTGAATGAACAATATGAGTGTAGTGGGTTGAATGGTGGCTCCGTATAAAATACCCATTTCCTAATCCCTTGGCCCTGTGAGTATGACCTTATTTGGGGAAAGACTCTTTGCAAATGTAATTTAATTAAGGATTTTGAGATTAGATCATCTTGGATTATGTGAGTGGGCCCTAAATTCAATGATAATTATTCTTATATGAGATACAAGAGAAGACATGCACACAAAAGAAAAGGCCATACAAAAATGGAGGCAGAGATTGGAGAGATGAAACCACAAGGCAAGCAATGCCTGGAACCACCAAAAGTTGGAAAAGGCAAGGAAGGAGTCTACTGTGGAGGCTTTAGAGAGATGGCATCCTTGTTGATGCTTTAATTTCAACTTCTGCCCTCCAGAACTGTGAGAATATATTTCTGTTGTTGTAAGTCACCATGTGTGGGGTAATTTGTTACAGAAGCTTCAGGAAACTAGTACAAGAGATAAAACTGGAAGTACTACATTAAAGGCTGTGCACTTTCCTTCACCAGCCATTGTGGATGGGTGCTTGCAAAGCTAACGCTTGGACTGATTTGGCCGTAATGTGGGCCAACCTAAGCATTATAAGTGAATAATATGTGGAGATTCTAAAACAGGTCATGCCCTTGTTTCAACAAATAAATCAGATGATTGTGGAAAAATACAGATACTTTTTCCTTTATTAGTGGGTTTAAATGGAATTCTGATCCTAAATGAAATATAGGCAGATCAGTTTAATTTAGATATATTACTTCCATCATTTGTGAAGACTGCCTCATTTCAAATTTTCCTTTCTTCTTTCTTCCTTCTCTCCTCCCTCATCACCTCTTTCTCTTTTTTCCCTTCCTTCTTTCCTTGAATAATTTTTAAGAGAATAAACCCATTGTTCTGACTTCTTGTCATTAAGTATTTAAATGAACACTGAAAAACTGAACCAGATTTATGTCCAATGTATAGCAACACAATATAATCTAATTTATGGCATAATAACCAAAATCTATTACTCTCCCTAAAAGTTAGTAAGATAAAGGGGAAAATAATTTCTAGTAGTAAACTCCGAATTCTTCTATATTCCTAACTTTCTTGCTCCCCAATAAAGCCCAGTGTCCCTTCATTTTCCCCTAAATTCACAGCCTGCTAATTTTGCATGCTTAAGGATGAAGACTTTGGCTTATTTTCATGACGAACAATCAATCCCATTGATTGTCTTTGGATGAGTTCTAATGGTACACTAAATTTACATATTATACATCTAAGATGTATGGTTAACAAAAAGAAACTTGACAAAATGAAACACAAAGCTGCTTTTGTTAGATAAATTAATAGTAATAATATTTAGGATCATGAACTCATTATATTAGACTACTACTAGGGTGTGTGCTAACTAATTTAAAGAAATTAGTGTCATTTACATTGACATCATTAACTCTTAAGGCCAATTACAACACAGAAACAACATAAATTTTGGTTGCTTTTATCAAAAGACACGATCTCCATCTTTCTATATCTTCTTAACAAAATATGACATTTAACTATATGAAGGGCCAGAATTATCTGCAAATGTGAAATAAAGTCAATATTTCTAATTTTTTGCCAAGTATTTATGGTCTAATATTTTGTGAAAGGCAGTGTCCATATTTCAGTCTCAAAAATGGGAAATTATTTGCTATTTAATTATCTTAATAAAATCATATTGCATATATCCAATTATTACCTTAGGGATTCTCCCCCGCTATCAAAAGAACTTCATGTAGACTCCTTGCAAATTTTCAAATCTTGCTATGTTTTTTATAAAACAAATATTCTACTTTAGCATTGATAGTATAACATTTTAATCAATTTAACAATTCTACTTTGGCAATCTTTTAGACTCATTTAGGAATACATACTTTAATAACAATGCTTACAGGTTTAAAGCACTTTTAACATTCCAAGTCAGCCTGAAAAAAATTATTTTGTTTACTTTGAACTTGCTGAAGTACATACCTAGCGACAAGAAAAACTATATTATGTTGCAATTTACTTTATGTTAAATCTCTGAAAATATAATTCATTATTTCCAGAATGATAGGTTTCATGTTATGATAAATAAATAATAAAAGGAAGTATATAAATTTGGAGAAAGGCATGGGGAAAAAGAATTGAAAAAATGATTTTAAAACATATCTAAGAAAATGTGCAGGTAGAAATGCCTATATGTACTACAGAAGCAGTAATTGGAGACATGCTCTCTAATATAGTAAGCATATAATAAAGCTACAGTTATTAAAATGCAGTATGGTACTGACATAAGAATTGCCAGATTGTCAGATGGATGAATGAAACACAACAGATTAAAAAAAAATCCTGTGCCCTATAATAATCATATAGTATATGATATAATAAGCATAACAAAATAATGCCAAAAAAATCTATGGGGGATTGTGTTATTACAAATGCAATGTATTCAAAAAGATTAATGAGTTACATATATTTAGAAGAATAATACAAAAATTAAAATATCAAAATATCAATCTCTATTTAACTGATATTGGTAAGAATGAATTTCAAGAATATAGTACCCAAAGCAATCTACAGATCCAATGCAATCCCTATCAAAACACCAGTGACATTCTTTACAGAAATAGAAAAAAAATCCTAAAATTTATATGGAGCCACAAAAGACTCTGAATACCCTTAGAGTAATCCTGAGCAAAAAGAACAAAGCTAGAGGCATCACATTACCTGACTTCAAATTATACTACAAAGCTACAGTAACCAAAACAGCACAATACTGGCACAAAAATGGACATACAGACCAATGAAACAGAATAGAGAACCCAGAAATAAATCCGCCCATTTGCAGTTCAATTCATTTGCAATGAAGTTGCCCAGGACATACACTGAGGAATGGATAGTCTCTTTGATAAATGGTTCTGGGAAAACTGAATATCCACAAACAGAAAAATGAAACTAGATTGCTATTTCTTGACATATATAAAAATCAAATCAAAATCAATTAAAGACTAACATCTAAGTCCTAAAATTATAAAACTACTAGAACAAAACATTGGTAAAGCACTCCAGGACACTGATCTGGGCAAAGATTTCTTGAATAAGACCTCAGATGCACAGGCAATCAAAGCAAAAATGAACAAATAGGATCACATCAAACTAAAAAGCTTCTGCACAGCAAAGGAAATAATCAACAAAGAAAAGAGATGAACCACAGAATGGGAGAAAATATTTGCAGACTATCCATCTGACAAGGGATTAATAAACAGAATATATAAGAAGATCAAACAACTCAATAGGAAAAAAATCGGATTTAAAAATGGGCAAAAGATCTGAATAGCTATTTCTCAAAAAAAGACATACAAATGCCCAACAGGAATATGAAAAAATATTTAACATCACTAATCCTCAAAGAAATACAAATTAAAACTGCAATAAGATTCAATCTTATCCCAGTTAAAATGGCTTTTATCCAAAAGATAGGAAATAGCAAATGTTGATGAGGATGTGGAGAAAGGGGAGCCCTCCTACATGGTTATGGAATGTAAATTAGTACAGCCACCACAGAAAACAATATGGAGGTTCCTACAAAAACTAAAGATAGAACTACCATATTATCCAGTAATCCCACTACTGGGTATATATCCAAAAGAAAGGAAATCAGTATACTGAAGAGATATCTGTACTCCCATGCTGATTGCAGCACTATTCACAATAGCCAAGATATGGAATCAATGTAAGCATCAATCAACAAATGAATGAATAAAGAAAATGTGATACCTACACACTATAGAATATTATTCAGACATAAAAAGTAATGAAATTCTGTCACTTGTAATAACATGGATAGAACTAGAGGACAATATGTTAAGTTAAATAATCCAGGCACAGAAAGACAAATATTACATGTTCTTACTCACATGTGGAACAAAAAACAATTGAATTAATGGAAATAGAAAGTATAATGATGGTTACCATCTGCTAGGAAGGATAGTGGAAAGGGGAAATAAAGAGTGAATGGAAAATGGGTACAAAAATACAGTAAGGTAAAAGGAATAAGATCTAGTGTTCAGTAGCACAATTGGGTAACTATAGTTTACAATAATTTATTTTATATTTCAAAATAACTAAAAGAACAGAATTGGAATGTTACTAACACAAAGAGGTGATAAATGCTTGCGGGGATGGATATCCCAATTACCTTAATTGATCATTCCCCATATGATTGTATCAAATTTGGCATGTACCCCATAAATATGTACACATATTCTGCATCCATAAATAATTAAAAATAAAAATTTTAAAAACTAATATGAAAAAGAGAAAAGATAGTGAAAAAAATTTAAAAATTATAAGAAAGAATAAAAACAGTGGAAGAAATTCCTACATAAATATTTGAAACAATAAAATCATCAGCAACAAAAGTCCCAATACAAATGACATATTAGGTTATATTTGCAAAAATAAGACAAACTTTAATATTCTTAAGACATAAAAAGAATATTTATTAATAGGAACATCACAAATAATCCAATTAAAAGTAGTTTAGAAACATCAATATATAATAAGCATGACAAACCATTCAGTCTCACAAAGGAAGAAAACTGAAGCATAAATGTGAGGTTTTTTTCCCCATCATATTGTATAAATTTTTTTTTACTTTGTCTTTAATATTTTTTCCTGCCAGCAAAGGCATGTAAAATAGACTCACATATGTCATTAGCTATAATGTAAATTGGTGAAGCTTCTCTAGAAATCAATCTGAAAATATTTACTAAAAGTCATAAAATGATACACATCTAGAAACCAACCTAAATAAATAAATAAAATGTGATTAAAGATTCGTGTGCAAGGATAATGATTATAGAAAAAGGTGGCAAGATAGCAATAATCTAAAAGTTGAAAATAGAGCATTGTTAAATAAATTCTCACATATCTGTATAGAGAGATAGTATATATTTTTATTTTATAAACATCTTATCTATCTTATATTTATCTTATATGTTTTTATAATTATTTTTTAAAATATTTAATGACATAAAAAATGCTCATAATACAGTTGTAAGTAGAAAGAAACAGAATGCAAAACTGTATGACCCTGGTAGTCAGACACACACACACACCCCCCGCAAAAAGAGACTAGAAGAAAATACCAAAATATTAACAGCTGTTGTCTGGAAGTACTGCATTTGTAAACCAAATGTTCATACATTTTACAAGTATATATTCTTAATCACAAATAATGAGTCAACATTTAAAAACTACTGCAAAGTATAATGATTCTTTTTAAAGATACAAAGTGATATTCCAAAACCTCCTTCAATTCATTAAGGTGGTGGAGCTCTGATTCATACATAAAATGATGGCTTTGACATTTTATACCCCCATTGGTGAAATGAATAATACAGTGTCTTCCACCACTAGAACCAGCTTCTAAGCTATCATCTTAGAGTCATCCATTGAAACCCACCTCCCCATTGTTTCTTGTAGGTCATCAAATTCATAGTCACCCACTCTGGCGCGGTAATACTTCATTATCCTGTGCTTGGATTACAGTACATTTCTCTTAATGTGAATTCCTTGCCTTCCATTCTCCAATTCATCCCACTTTCCATTTTCAGATTAATCATCCTAAAATTCCAATTTCATGAAGTCATTTGTCTGCTGAAATCCTCCACTGATTCTCCATTTTCTATTGTCCCATCTTAAACTCTCTCCTTAAGCCTTTCTAAGGGAGCTGAATATCTGTCGCTCCTAATCAGATCACTCCAGCCCCTTAGATGTGCTCATCGCCACCTCTGTGCTGTTTTTACCCTATTTCATTTATTACCCTGTTCATTAACTCCAGTATGCACCAATCTATTCTTATATTTATCCCCTATAATACACATACTTATGTAAACTTGTATGAATGACTACTTAATAGTAAGCTTCTCAATTCTCCTCCAAGTGGCTCTTGTGAATAAAAGACTTTGCTCCCCAAAAAAACAAAATGTTATGGGAGATCAGGAACTATATTTTCCCACTAACTGCTGCACACAGCACACCACACAGAAAATAGTTCATGAACAGTGTGCACAAAGGAGGCAGCTGGTAAAGGGTAAGAAATTCTCATTCTGTAGCTTTGGAGCTACATTTCTCAACTAGCACTTCCCCAGCCCGGTCGTGGACTGTGCTCATTCCACAGATTATTTGATTTGTTGATAAGATTTTATCTCATTGATACTTGCTTCTTTGTCTGAATACCTTTACTACCTCAAAAATGAAGTATGAAAGCACTTTGAACACATAAGGTTTTCTATATATTTAAGAGTTATTATTATAACCATTATTGCTCCTGAGAGCAGTTTAATCATCATATGATACAGAAAAAAACACATATGCTGTCAGAGGACCTGGGCTATTACTGATTCCACCTGGTTGGGAGGTCATGAACTGTTCCATTTAATCATTATGAATTGCCACTTCTTAATCTATAAAATCAAAATAATAACTCCATCTTTCATACATCATTTTATTTATTCACCTACAGAAAAATCCTATATACTCATATTTTGGCCAGCACCTCAATGACAGTTAGGACCAAATGATTAAAACAAAATAAACACAGACAGAGAACAGAGTTCTAGTCACAAAGAGTTCACACATAGTGAAAGCAATATATATGTAAGCAAAAACATACAATATACTATGATAATTGCTGTATTTGAAGAATTAACTGAGTCCTATGCACTTTAGCCATATGGGTGGATGTCAAGAAAGATAACACTTGAGCTGTGTCTAAAGAATGTTTAGAGTATTCCAGGCAGGGGGAACAAAGCGTATTTATTTGAGGGTGAGGCCAAAGTGCGGCCCAGGAATCTTTCCATATTGCCACATTCAAAAGCTTTTCTCATTTCTTCACAGAGGCGGACTTTTATTCACCCCACATGCCTGACTCCACTAACTCCATATTTTTATCCTCACAAGTTAACCTTGACTACTAACACCTACAAAACTTCGAAGTCATCACATGAATACTTCCTTAACTTCCTTTTTCCAAACCTAATGATAAATCTTTATCTGCTGCCATTTTCCCCTAGCGTGGACATTTCAATACTGTTCCCCACTTGTGTCCTTGATTCCTTTCCCACTTCCCACCCTTACATCCTTCCCAGAGATGTGACTTCATCCTATATCTCATCTCTCCTCTCTTCAGTAATACTTTTATTAACGACTCCTAGCCATCAGTATGTAAACATGCTTGTCTCTTCTATTAACAACCCACCCCCGACCACCCACACACACAGTTTTCCTCTTCCCCACATCCTCTTACAGATACAGTCCATCTCCTTCCCTGAACAATCTACAGAATTGTCTCTCTTTTTTTTTTTTTTTTTTTTTTAAACTCCCACTCATCCCTCAAACTACTCTGGTCTGATTTCTGCCTTCACAGCCCTATTGAAACTGGCCTTGTCCAGTTCACCAAAAAACCTCCTTGTTGTTATATATCTTCAATTTTCATAATACTACACACTTCCTTTGTTCTCCTCCTTTCCCCTTGATAGCATTCTTTAAAGTACTATTTATGTCCACTTCTCTTCTCAGGGTATACCCTCTCCATGCATTGTTTTAATGATCATTTACTTGCTAACTCCCAAATCTCAGCCTCATTTCCTTTCTAAACTTCAGACCCACTGTATTATTCTTGTCCTGCTCAGGACTCTGACCTTTACTGAGCTCATTAGAATCATTTAAAAGTTTTTTTAAGCAGGAGACTGATTGAATCATGTTTGCATTTTAGAACTATTACTCATAAAGATGTAGAAAATACATTAAAGGAATAAGAAACTGGAGTCAAAGGGACTAAGAGATCTATAAGGCAAGCAAGAGAATGTGGTCGAGAATGGAATGCTACATTAGGTATTCATACCTTGAACGGAGGACTAGAGTCACTTGGCCTTGCAGAAAAGTCAAAGGAGATGATGAGATCAACCCCTCTCTGAGGTCTCAGTATCAAGGGATACGGTAGGTTAAATGTGAGCCCACTGTCCACTACATGAATCTTTTTACTTTTGACATCCAGAGGTTCATATATTCGCTCAAATTCATCAGGATCTTAAAAATACAAAAGAAAAACAAGAATGAATTAAATGATCATTCATCAGTATTTATCATCTAAAAATATTGGTTTCAAATTTGAAAGAATTTCATATGATTAGGCCCTCAGGCTTTGGAGACAAATAGACCTGGGCATGCTAAATACAACTTTAGCAATTGTAATTATTACCCTTAAGTCTTAGTTTCTTCATCTGTAACATCGGGATTATCAAATAAGGTTGCTGCGAGGATTTATGGGGACAATGCATGGAAAGCACTTAGTTCAGGTCCTGGTATTAACTCTAAGCTATGATCACTTTAATAGTATTATCTTACATTACGTAGGTCTTTACAGGTTTCTCAACATTTCTTCATGCATTGTCTTGTTTAATTCTTATAACAGACAGGTGAGACAGAGGACATCTGTAAATGGAGGGTGAAGCCAATGAAGAGTCACCTCGAAGGTGGCATAGCTGGGAGGTGGCAGACTCTGTATCGTTCCCAGGCTGCCTCTCTTGGGGGTGAGTGTGCATTCCACCACAAAGTGGGAGTCCAAGGAAATCATCCAGCCAACACACCCAGCAAATATATGTTGTCTACTACCATTCAGATATGATTCCAGATGCTGAACAAGATAGATACGTGCTCTGCTCTGATAGAGCTCATATTGTGAGTACACTGCCAATAAGTACATAAATGTATTAAGAGAGCAGTTCATAAAGTGATAAATACAATGAAGAAAATGAGCAAGGACACTATAATAAGGAGTAACTTCAGGTAGACGGTCAATGGAGATGCCTCTGAGAAGAAAACCTTACACTGAAATAAGAATGATGATATGGAACAGACCATCTAAAGATTGAGAGGGTGGGATCCAGAAGTTACCAGGGAGAGGGAGGAGCTGGAGCAAGGGTCCCAAGGCAGAATCAGGCGGGGTGTGTTTGAGGACAGCAAGGAGCCTGCAGTCTGAGGACAGTATGGGAGGAGAACAGATGAGATGGCAAGGGTTCTGAAGAAAAAGAGGACCTACAGATCATTAATTTTAAGAAAAAATAATACTGATAACACACTACACTTCACATTTATGTGTGGTGCTCCTAATTCACTTGCCAGGAAAATAAAACATGACCAGAATTGAACTAGTTTGAACTGAACTGGATAAAATGCCATGCAGCTGTTGTGCTCTGTTCCCTTGTCCACACTCTTGTTTCCTCCTGCTGTTAGGAAGAAGGCTGGCAAAGCCCAAGAGGGAGGCCTATGATAGAATAAAGTGAAGATGGTCACACCAGATATGAATAAGGATCTCTGACTTAATACCTATGTACATACATACATGCTCAGCACACAGTAGGAACCTAGTGTATGTTAGTTTCCCTCCATATGTTTCTAATAAGAATAATACTATAATTCTCCTATAGTCAGTTTTACTTATTACATTTCAAGAGCATGAAATGAAAAAGGAAAGCAAATCTTTAAATTCTTCCTGGCCAGTTAAATCCATAATCCTCATTATAAATAAAGGTTGAAGTAAAAACACCAATGAGACAGTCACAATATTTTATTCAATGTAAAGTGAAAAAATAAGACTTTGGTAGAGTTATTAATACTTTAAAGAAACATTAATATCCTTCTAACATTCTACAGTTAACAAAGTCATCTGTTTCCTCACATCTATTAAAAATTCCCATTTCTAAAATACTGAATAACAGATAAATGTTACAAACACTTACTAGTGATGCTTATAAATAAAGAAGAATAAATTTTATGTCTGAGGCAATTCATACTGCCCAGAATAGGCAAGCAAAGAGGAAAGATGTGAATAACTATCTTGAATAAAACCAAATATGCTAAAAATAAAGCTATTTTTAAAGACAAGGATAAGGTAATATGGCTAAATAATAAAGGCTGGCTGTGTCCAAGGCTAACTTATAGGGCAATAAGGACAGAGAAGAGAAATAGTTTTTTAAATAATTATCTGTAGATCAATTCTGTTTTCTTAATAAGTATTTATAAACAGTAGTGAGAATGCACTTTGCCACCAGCCAAGATACTAGACTATCTATCACAGAACCTGGAATATAAAGACATAAGAAATATATAAAGAGACTGTCGAGCCCAATTTTACTATTTATTCCTCTGAAGTTTTTACTTTAACAATTATATATGTGAACATCTTAATGGTAAAATTAGTGAGCCTTTGGCTTAAATTCATTTTTAAATGTTTTACTAAAAAGTTATAATTCATTAGTTGGTTACTGATATTTCTCTTAATGGTGACTTCATTTATTTTGAGTCAATTATGTATCAGAAATTTCATATATAAGATTTATTATTCTTACATGACTCTTACAAAAGAGACAGCCATTTTAAAGATAAGGAAACAATCTTACAAAGGAGGTAGCCATTTTAAAGATAAGGAAACTGAGGCTCACAGAGGTAAAATAGTCTATTTTCAAACAGATTTCAAACAGATTCAAAAGATTCCAAGCCAGGTTCAAAAGGTCTAAGCCCTAAGCATGGTGTCCCACTATTACTTTAGAAAGTGGCATGACTAACTAAGAGGATACTACCAAAAACTGATAGTATCCTTTTATCCTTTCTTAAATCCGAGAGTGAGGGCATTTGAGAGAAAAATCATGTGGACCAATTCCCAGCTTTAGTTTGTAGCTAAACACCATTGTTCCCACTTTCAAGATAAATTATTTTATTTTTACAACAATTTTTATTTTGTAGACAAATAATAATTGTGTATATTTACGAGGTACAATGTGATGTTTCGTTACATGCATACATTGTGGATCAAATCAAGCTAACTAACAACGTATTAATAACATCAAATATTTATCTCTTCTTTGTGGTAAGAACATCTAAATCCTGTCTTTTAACTATTTTGAAATATACATTATTACTAACTGCAGGCACCATGCTGTGCAATAGACACCCAGAACTTATTCCTCCTCTCTCACTGACACTTTGTACCCTTTGAGCAAGGTTGCCTCTTTCTCCATCTACTGCCTCCTCCCCAAATCCCCCCCAGCTTCTGATAATCCTCATCCTATTTTCTACTTCTGAGTTCAACTCTTTTAGATTACACATAACAGTGAGGTCATGTAGTGTCTGTCTCATTTCACTTAGTATAATATCCACTAAGTTCATCCATGTCGCAAAAAAAAAAAAAAAAAAAACAAGCCAAACCAGAAAGTAGTATTTCCTAACTGTGTTGCAGAAAGCATAGTTATGCAAGATATAAACTGATGTCTCATATACAAAATAAGAGTGCCATGATTAAATAAGGTCATGTGTTGAGAAAGACAAAATTCAACAACTTAAAGTACTAGCCAATTACATTGCGCATTCCCTATTCTCCTTCCTATGGCTCCCACTGACAGCACTTTATATGAAAATGCTAACCAATCCTCCAAATAACTCTGTAACATGGGTACCATTGTTATTTTTATTTTGTAAGTAAATTGAGGCTTATGCTAAGTGACTGCCTAAGATGGCCTGCTAGTAAAGGATCCAACTGAGATTCAAATACAAGCCAGTCTCCTTTTGAAGTACTATCCTCAAGCAGCTTTAAGTAGGACTTAAACTCATTAGGGTATCTCATTGTATCTGAAGAGGGAGATCGAGTTGTAAATTTTCCCAAATTTATTTGAACTGGAACCCAATTTATTGTATAACATCTACTAAAATGTCACAGAGCATTGGATAAATGCCACTATGGAAGAATATCCTCCCATAATTTAAAACATACAAGGTTTCTAAACTTGTGAATTAATGGGGTTATCCGATGGTTGTGGAAACATAACTCTGTTTTAGAATTATGTAACATTTCCTTGAAGCAGGTCAGCTTTGGATATTTGTAGTGGCCATTTTATAAATACATCACACAGATTCAGTGTACAAATATTTGGATGTCTGCGTTTTGAACTCTAGCCTGAATTAACTCATGTCTTTATTTCTTATTTCCAGATGGTGTGTGTCACAGTAAGTAGGATAAACACAAAAGTAAACAGGAAAGGAGTCATATAACTAATAACAAGTTCTCCAAAATTTGTTTCTACAGGTATACAACTATTTTGCAGTAAACACATGAGGGAAATTTTATCATACTATAATTTCTTCTGTTTTCAAAATACAGTGGGCAAGGTGAAGTAGTAGGCAGAAAAATAGTGCACTTTTACTGATTTTAGGTTGAGAGATTGCTTTAATTCCAAAACATCCAAATTTTAATTTATATAAACAAAATCATCATAGGGTAAACAAATGTAACATTTTTCCAACATAATATCTAGATTAGATAGAAATCTTTCTTTTTTTTTTTTTTTTGCATGGGGGTTGCAAAATTTAAAAAGAAATGTGCTTAATTAATGTTTTAAATAAATTGTGGATAAAAATTCAGTTAGCATTCTTTAAAACAGGAATTTTAAGGAAGATCTTATGAACCAAGATGATCACAATTTGTGATAAATGTTTTAACTTTTCATTCCAAACATACGATTATTCTAAAAATTGGAAACAACCAGAGGAAGGTAAACCAGATCTATCTTTGTAAGGACTTTTTCTGAAAAAGCACTACTCAATTCAGTAAATTCAGTCTAAAATGAAATTATTTTTAGCAATATTGGCCTGTAAATCATAAAGTTGAATGAATCTGTGAACTGACTGAACTGACAAAATTTTTTACTGAAATTAATGCCCCATATACATTTTTTCAATTGAATACATAAAAATGAATAAAATGTAATTTAAATGAAATACACACTATGAAAAAAATTTAAAGTTCTTTCCAAACATCATTAATTTAAAATAATTTTAGCTTCAAACATTTTCAGGTATCTCAAAAAAATTGGTTTATATAATGCCATATTTGGGGATGATTGATAGTTTATATTTCCTTATGTTGTTTCAAGAAAACTGTCTATAACTCTTCTTTCAAAGGGCATGAAATGAACAAAGGAGTAGACATGGTGGTGTACAACTATTATTCTCCAAATGCAAACACCCACAATAAACTCATATTCTTTTTTGCTTGTTTGTTTTTTGTTTTTGAGATGGAGTCTGGCTCTGTCGCCCAGGCTGGAGTGCAGAACCAAGCACATTGCAAGTACTCAGTAAGCCTAAGTGAATGAAAGAGTGAACAAAAGACACAAGGAAGATGAAAATGCAAAATAATTTAAAAGGAAGAGGCATACATCCTAAAGTTGCCAAATTTAGCTAACAAAATACAGGATGCCTGGTTTAATTTGAATTTCAGATCATCAGCACATAATTATTTAGTGTACGTCCTAAATGCTGCAAGAATTATATATAAATTATTCATATACATATTTAAAATTAAAATCTAACTGGGTATTCTGTATTTTATCTGGTAACCCCAACACCACCAAGTCTACATAAAATGTTGCAAAACTACCAGGAAGTTGTTAAAATGTGGAGTGTAGACCACGTGCTGTGAAAACTATATAAGGAGCTGGTGCAATCCAAATAGTAACGTAAAACAAATAGAATAAAGTGTACACAAAGAAAACTTCCATTTTTACATAAGCAAGAGGATGACTAAGAAAACCAAGGGCTAAGGGGAATGGTGTGTGTCCAAGGGAAAGGCTTGGAAGCAATGTTAAAAAATCCTGTGTCCCAATCTCAGCTCTGTTGAGAAATTTTAGGCAAAAATGACAGAATTATCTTCTTTGATCTTCCCTTTCTATAGAGTAAAATAACTGAAGATTCTCTATATATCGACATGCTCTATGAATTTGTAGTTTTTTTAAGATCATCATCATTCACCCATAAAGCACATGTTTCTAGAAGAGACACATTTAATTGGTATTGCAATGACAATAAACATAGTTATGTGACTAAACAAGAAAAATAATGTCAGTGAATGTATGGTTAAGTGTATTTTTATTTGGGATGAATTTAAAAATAGATACTGACCTTGTAACAATTAGAATTTCATTATAATTAATATAATAGTTAATATACTATATAACATAGTGAATCCTGTTGGGATTACTGGCATATAATCAGACATACCTCATATCCTAGAGTTTGATGCCATAAATATAACACAAAATATAATGAGTTTGCATTAATCTTGTTTAAACAACAGAGGTCAATTTTGCTTCTGTAATTCCTGTTAAGGGGTCAAGCAACAAATAGAAACAATACCAAAACAACAACAAAATCCAAAGCTATATCCTAAATTTCACAAGTATGTTCTAGGTATGATGCTTAAACAAAAGGCAGTAGAAAATGTTTTTGGAAATATCCCATTTAAGTTTTTACTGCATCTAATCAAAATGTCCTTGGCCATAAATGATTGAGGAATGACATTAGGACATTAAGGAAAAGATGATGGTGTGGTGAAATATAAAAATTTAAGATGACAGAATTATCACCAAAAAATTATTGTGTATTGATTGGTCACCAATGCAAATTTAACTTTAAATCTATAACAGGCATGGAACTGAAGACCAAAGGGAATTATTCTTGAGGATCTGGCTAAGTGACAAACCTGAAAGTGACAAGGTTCTTGCTGGGAAGCTTTAAGAAAGTTACCTAACCTTTCTAAGAACTGGAGAGACAGTTCCAATAGCCTAGTGAACACTACAGGCTGGCTTACTCAAGCCCTGTGTTGCACTAGGGAGTCAGGCTAAGGAATGTGTTTGCCAGATTCCCTTGCAGCTCCAGTTCTACTGAGACCTGGCCTCTACCAAAGATGAACACTGACATAAAATCTGAAAAAGAAAATTAGAGAGAAGCTACGTTTCTGCTATTTCTTCTGCCAAGCACAGTTGCCAAGACATTTGTGGGGATGATTCTGAAGTGGTTTTTGAATCATTCCCGAAAGCTCAGCCTAAAGCTTGCTCCCAGAAGGTTTGGAACAATTTTATAAGCACCCAATTCCCTTCTTTAAATCCCTTTCAGAAAATAAGAAATAGTTTCCAAATTTCCGCAACTGAACTGTGACCAGTACAGAGAAGATCTAAAGTCTCCCTCAATATTTTTTTTTATTTTCTATTTTTTGAGACAGAGCTTTACTTTGTTGCCCAGGCTGGAGTGCAGTGGCACAATCTTGGCTCACTGCAATGCCTGCCTCTCAGGTTCAAGCAATTCTCATGTTTCAGCCTCCTGAGTAGCTGGGATTACAGGGGTGCACCACCATGCACAGCTGCCTTTTATTTTATTTTGTTTTTGTATTTTTTTAGTAGAGACGGGGTTTCACCATGTTGCCCAGGCTGGTCTCGAACTCCTGAGCTCGGGTAATCTGCCTGTTTCGGCCTCCCAAAGTGCTAGGATTACAGGAGTGAGCCACTGCTCCCTAGCCATCCTCCTCAATATTTTAATGAAAATTTTCTATACTGACATGCCTAGGCCATTTCCTATCCAATATAAATTTTTCTTAAAAAAAAAATCCAGGCCAGGTACAGTGACTCACACCTTTAGTCCCAGCACTTTGGGAGGCCAAAGTAGGAGGATCACTTGAGCCCAGGAGTTTGAGACCAGCTTGGGCAACAAGGCAAAAACCTTGTTTGGGCAACAAGACAAAACTACAAAAGTTAGCTGGGTATGGTGGTGTGCACCTGTAGTCCCAGCTCTTCAGGAAGCTGAGGCAGGAGGATTGCTTCAGGCCAGAATTTAAGGATGCAGTGAGCCATGGTTGTGCCACTGTACTACAGCCTGGGCGACTGGGTGAGACCCTGTCTCAAAAATACAAACAAACAAACAAACAACAAAAAATAACCCAAGTCATTTGAAGCCCTTCACACATTAAATGCAGGTTGTAATAACTGAGAATACATGAGTAAATGTTGACAATAATTAAAATGCTTCTCTCCAGAGAAGGAATAAAGATCTCCTGCCTTAGCTCCTACTTATTATATTTTGTGCACTTACCTGCTACAGCTGCATCCAGTTCATCATCATCAAAGGAGTCCTGTGTGGCAAAGTCACTCAAAGGAGACAGTGGATAAGATGTATTGAGATTCAAGCCCAGCATGAAGTTGTGTACCTTCCCAGCACGGCCTTCTCTGGTATTGAATAAAGCTGAATCACTCACCAAGGCCATTATCATACGATGAATCCAACTTGCTTGATTATCACTTTGATAGTCCCTTCCAGCATCTTCATTTTCAGTGCCTAGAGAAAAAGAAAAGGTCACTATACAGACTCCAGAATGCATGTTTAAAGAGGGATCTTTGGGCCAGGCAAGGTGGCTCACGCCTGTAATCCCAGCACTTTCGGAGTCCAAGGCAGGCGGATCATGAGGTCAAGAGATAGAGACCATCCTGGCCAACAAGGTGAAATCCCATCTCTACTAAAAATACAAAAAAAAAAATAATAATAATAATTAGCTGGGCATGGTGGCATGCACCTGTAGTCCCAGCTACTCAGGAGGCTGAGGCAGGAGAATCGCTTGAACCTGGAGGAGTTCAAGTGAGCCAATCACTTGAGGAGGAGGTTGCAGTGAGCCGATATCGCACCACTGCACTCCAGCCTGGCAACAGAGCAAGACTCAGTCTGACCAAATAAATAAAAAATAAAAAAAAGGGATCTTCTTTGGATAATTAAATGTTAAAATTAACAATGAAGCTCTATGTTTGGTTTAACATGTTTATTTGCCTAGATTAATATTGCAGTTAATCATTTTTGTTCTTAAGTTGTTCTTAGTCCACCTTTTACCTATAGTGTGTGCAAAGGGTGTATTCTTGCCAGTGCCACTTAGTCTATGCTCAGATTTCCGGGTAAATGTCTTCCATTTTCCCACTTTCCTTCTTTTCTGAATTGTTTTCTTCCATGCACTTGCATGCACACATATAATTTACACACAGAAAATCCACAGTGGTTAATTCTATCCTCTACATTTCTTAAGTTACCTTAAGAAATTTCATCCTGTTTAACAAACATTCAGGATTTCTGTAAAATGAGGAGTGAGAGCTAAAGGATTCAACATATATTTGCTACTAAATAAACACCCTTATGACCTATTGATTTTATGACCTGTCATTTCATCCTTGCTTATAAAGTTTGGGGATTTAAAAGCCTTTAATTTAAACAAATGCCTAAACATTTTAAAATTCAGCAATCACCCCAAAGAAGCAGTTTTAAATGGCTTTTTCCTTAAAACCTATGCGTACATCATTTCTCCTGGGAAACTATATTGTATGGTCATTTATAGCATTGGCTCCAGAATCAGACTCCTTGGGTATCAACCCTCTCTCCACTATTTGCTAATTACTTTCCCCTTCTCTTCCTTCATTTCCTCATTGATAAACCTCCTAAAGTTGTGAGAATTAACTGTGTTTGTGCATCTATGTAATGTTCTTAGAAAAGTGCCCGGCTCATGTTAAATTCTTAATAAATACTAGCTAGTAGCAGAAACAGTTGTAGCAGCAGCAGCAGAAGCATCATCATCATCAATCTTATTTATTCATAATCAAAATCAAAGAACAATTTATGGTAGTGTATAACTTCACCTGCCTAAATCCCGTTTTTTCTGATTTCTGGGAACCCTGTATGTAAATATTCACACATTTATAAAACTGTGTATGTATGTGTATGTGACTGTGTGTGTGTGTGTGTGTGTGTGTGTTCAGATAAAGAGAAAAAAGGACATTCTATAGTCAGCTTCTTAATTTTCAATAAATGTAAACTAAACATACACAAAACCATCATAAATATATATATTTTTATTATACTTTAAGTTCTAGGGTACATGTGCACAACATGCAGGTTTGATACATAGGTATACATGCGTCATGTTGGTTTGCTGCACCCATCAACTCGTCATTTCCTTTAGGTATTTCTCCTAATGCTATCCCTCCACCAGCCCCTCACCCCGCCGATAGGCCCCAATGTGTGCTCTTCCCCACCCTGTGTCCAAGTGTTCTATTGTTCAATTCCCACCTATGAGTGAGAACATACGGTGTTTGGTTTTCTGTCTTTGTGATAGTTTGCTGAGAATGATTGTTTCCAGCTTCATGCACGTCCCTGCAAAGGACATGAACTCATCCTTTTTATGGTTGCATAGTATTCCATGGCATATATGTGCCACATTTTCTTAATCCAGTCTATCACTGATGGACATTTGGGTTGGTTCCAACTCTTTGCTAATGTGAATAGTGCCACAATAAACATATGTGTGCATGTGTCTTTATGATTTATAATCCTTATCTTCACAGTTATTTGTTTCACTGAGCTGAGTAAATGAAGAGATCTTTCATTCAGTAACCAATCCAGATGACTATATAGTCACCAAAAACAAATACACTATTTTCTACTCTTACACTTTTCTAACGCCAAACAGGGCGAAAAATGTCTTTTACTAGAACAATTCAGGCTTTAAAGTGAATGATTTCTATCTCCAGTTACACAGGATATAAATGAGATACGCAATTATTTCCAAAGATTTTGGGGCTATGGCTTCTTACTTTTCTTCTTCTTATCCAATAAGCCCCCACTTCCATACCAGGATACCTTTGATAACGGCATCACTTGTGGGACAAAACCAACAGTCAACATAAAAATGATACTTATTGCTTACTGGTCATAACAGTAATAGTACATTTCTATTTGCATCACCCTTTACAACTTAAAGCCCTTTTGTCTGCATTTGCTAATTTAACGATTGCAACGATTCTGTGAGAGAAGGTAATAGTTCCAGGATAGGTTTGAAGAAACTAAAGATGAAAATATCTAAAACTTTGCTCAAAATCATTTGACTACATATGAAAGAGTCTCAAGACAATAAAAGGATAAGCCACAGATTGAAATAAATTATTTGCAACAGACATATTTGATTCAAAACATGTAACACAAAACATACAAAGAACACTTAAAACTCAATAATAAGAAAACAACCCCAATCCAAAAATGGGCCAAAGGCCTGAACTGATACCTCATCAAAAAAGATATACAGATGGCAAATATGCATATGAGAAGATGCTTCAAGTTAAATGTCATTTGATAAATGCAAATTAAAACAATAAAAAGATACTACTACATATCTGTTAGAATGACCAATATCCAAAGCATAGATAATACCAAATGTTTAAAAGATGTGGAGCAACAAGAACTCTCATTCATGGCTGGTAGGGAATGCAAAATGGTACAGCCACTCTGGAAGACCGTTTGGCAGTTTCTTACCAAACTAAATATACTATTACCATATGATCCTCAATTGTGCTCCATCGTATTCACCCAAATAAACTGAAAAATCTATGTCTACACTAAAATGTGAACATAGATTTTTCTAGCAGTTTTATTCATAATGTCCAAAACTTGAAAGTAAAGTTCAAGTTTTCTAAGCTCACCTTCTTCAGTAGGTGAATGAATAACTAAATGGTGGCACAACCAGACAGTGGAATATTATTCAGTGCTTAAAAAAAAAAAAAAAAGTTATGAAGCCAAGAAAAAACATAGAGGGACTTTAAATGTACACTACTAAGTGAAAGATCTGAAAAGTCTACATCACTGTTTGATTCTGACTATAAGTCATTCTGGAAAAGGCAAAGCAATAGAGAGAGAGTAAAATGATTAGTGCTTGTTAGGGGTAGGGGGAGCGGGGGACAGGCAGGAGACAGGATTTTTAGAGCAGTGAAACTAGTGTGTGTGACATGTATAATGATGAATATATGTCATTACATATTTGTCAAAACCCACAGAATATACACCAACAGTTGAGTCCTAATGTAAACTATGGATTTTGACTGATAATAATGTCAATCTAAGTTCATCAGTTGTCACAAATGTACCACTCTGGTGTGGAATGTTTATAGTGGGGGAGGCGGTCGGGGGATGGAAGGTGGACAAGCGACATATGACATATGGTAATTCTGTACTTTGTGCTCAGTTTTGCTTTGAGCCTAAAACTGCTCTAAAAACTCTATGTAAAAGAGAAAAAATAAATACTAAGAGCCGAAAAGAAAACCTTAACCACATAACTAAATATCATGCTGAAAGCAAGCCTGGTCCTAAAACCAAAGCAGCCATATTCAACAGTCCTTGAACTTCTCAGCCTCAAGACTCAGCTAGTACTGTAGGGGTTATCAAATGTACTGACCATCTATAGAAATACTTAATATGGAGAAACTGTTATTCTATCTCTTCGGTAGCCCCTAAATCAATACACAAATAATTCTAGAGATGCTAGGCATACGATATCTGTCCCCTTTACAATGGCTAGCTTCCTTCATTAAAAGGAAATTCAAAACAAAAAGAACTTCAACAACTAAAATATATACAAATTTTAAATTTTAAAAATGAAGGAGCCAGGATGAAGACTTGCTTCCTTCCAGGGCAGGGTTCTTTTGGGGTTCCTGAGTAATGATCAGGGCTGCTGGCCATTATTTGATTAGGCAGATCATGGGCTGCATAACGCAGCAGGATAGGGCGGCAAATCAGGGCTGAACCCAGCTTGCACTGATCTAGCCAAGCCTTGTGCCCAGGTGAAAGCGTTGGCTGCCCAAGGAAGGAATCATCTTTTTTAATGTTTGCAAGACACCACACACTAGCCAAGCCATGGCCCTGTGCAGCTACATTCTCCAGAGAAGGCAGCTTTTCTCTAATTCACACAAACACAGCTTCTGAGGAAGTAATAGCCCAGCTATGAAAAAAGAATTTTAATTTTAGTAATAATTAAGCAAGGATAAAACAGGCTCTTCCATGCCTAGTGGAATTAATTAAGTTTTGGACCAGAAAGCATCTAATATCTTCTAAAATCTAGATGATCATATTGAAACTATAATAGGACAGATACATCCAGTTCTTATAAAGTCTTCCATTTGTTTTGTTTTGTTTTTGTTTTTGTTTGTTTGTTGGCTCTTTTTTAACTATTGGGAACATTTTTATAAATAGCTACTTCAAAACACTGTGTCAAAATAACCTATTTTACCACAAAACATTCAAAACAAATATGACCTTCATACTTGTTGCCAATCTGATCCTCACATTATCTCTGCCCCAAGTCCATCACCAACTATCACGATCCACACCAAACTGAAAACTACCTTGCCAAAATGTGAAAGGGCTCATTTATACTATCAAATAATATACGCAACAAGTTATTGATACTTTTACCCCACTTCATTACCAATCCCGTCTCAAGAAAGGGGATGTAGCCAGTAGAATAAGGGTCAGAAATGGAGTGAGAATACAATTTTTCATGTTACTTAATAATAAAATTCTAGAAGACAAAATTTTAATTTT
Source organism: Colobus angolensis palliatus (assembly GCF_000951035.1). Taxonomy (NCBI): domain Eukaryota; kingdom Metazoa; phylum Chordata; class Mammalia; order Primates; family Cercopithecidae; genus Colobus; species Colobus angolensis. Next base: position 3,460,502 of record NW_012114400.1, on the reverse strand, counting down.
TAAAGCCATCTAAAAAGGTTCCCAAATCACAGTAACCATGCTGAGAAGCCCAGTGCTCTATCTACCATCTCAGATCTATTCATTTGTTCAACTTATAGTATTTTTGAGGTATTAAAACAAAACAAATTAGGGATATATATGTGCTGCCTGCTTTGTTAGATATGCAACATGCAATCCTCTCTCTCAACAGAAAACTACAATTTTATCACTTCCGTGTCTGAAGTGGAGATTACCATCAGCATCTTGAGTGAGAAAATCAGACAAAGTGTTCATATCCTTTCCTCATGGATCTCAGCCAGAGAAATTCCTGGCTCACTCACCTTTGGGTTCGTGTGATTCATCATCACTGTCCGAACTATCATTACTCACAATATGCTTTGTTGTAAGATTTTCTGTGGAAAGAAAACAAAAAAATTGAAGCACTTCAGGTGTCAAAATTAACAATTAAATGTATTATAAAGAAGTAATCTGAGCAAAACCACAGAGTGAGATCTACTAGCTCTACTAGTATAAATTCAAATCCATTTAATAATTCTAGATTTATTATATTTAATTATGTTTTCAGATTTCTCACTGGAAACAAAACTTCCTGGCACATGAAAAATTAGTTTATATTTATTAATTCATGATTTAAAGAGGATAATTTTTATGTTTATCATAATTCTGAAAAAAATAACAACTTGATTATAGGAAGTTCCTTGTTATACCAAAAAATATGCCTTTTTCTTTATTAGATATTTTTAAGTGGTGTTTATGAAGATAAAGGATAAAACCAAAATCTACAGGTGAGTTACAAAACAGTTTTCTTAAAACGAATGAAAGATACTAACATAAATTATCTTTTGACTTTCAATAATATTTAAAATTATCAGTTGAAATTCACCTTTTGGTGTCAAGAATTTGTGCTTCCTGCAGAACATATTAAGAGAGCAGTTATAAAAACTAAAATAACAACCAGAAATCCTTAAGGCAAAGACAGCAGTAAAATCTAGCATAATAACTAGTTATCTTTCTTCTTTATTTTTTTTTAAACGGTTACCCAGGCTGGCCTGCAGTGGCAGGATCTCTGCTCACTTCAACCTCTGCCTCTGGGCTCAAGCAACCCTTCCACCTTAGCCTCCTGAGTAGCTGGGACTATAGGCAGAGGCCGTCATACTTGACTAACTAAAATAAATAAATAAATAAATAAATGTAGAAATGAAGTTTCACTCTATTGCCTAGACTGGTCTCAAACTCCTGGACTCAAGTGATCCTCCTGCCTTGACCTCCCAAAGAGCTGGGATTACAGGTGTGAGCCACCGTGCTCAGCCTAGTTGTTTTTTTTCCAAGTAAAATGTGCATGAATGAGCAAGAGTAGGTAATGGAAGGGTTAATAAATGCTTAAGGCAATGGATTGACATTTATTTTTTAAGTTTTTACTGGCATGATTATACATAAGAAATTTGATAAAATGTTCACAAGTTAATATTATTAGTTTCATTTCATGACTATCATCAATAGTAATTTTGTTACGTGGGGGTGTGGGAGATGTTAAGAAATTATCTGTCCAAGGTGCCATATACATTAGGTGTGTTACTAGTCCTACATGTATTTTCTTTTCCTTCCTTAAGCATTTTCTTTCTTTCTTTCTTTTTTTTTTTTTTTTG